>NC_060185.1:87025755-87212932 GCF_021184085.1 Oncorhynchus gorbuscha
AGGCTCCTCTTATCAAAGCAGTGGTCATGGGGAGGCCTGTGTATGTGGTTTGTGTGGCTGCTGGGGACTCAGCTGACTGGGGATCAGTGGTGTTGCGAAGACAAGCAATTGCCCCTGGCATCACAGGCTACAGTCGGCTGACATGAGATCTGCGTGTGTATAAATCCTTCAGGGGAATGGCCTCTGCCCTGGTAAGATTATCTGTCTCCAGATCAGCTAGATCTGTGGCCCAAGGGCTGGGGATGATCTGTCCAGTCTTGGTGTCGAGCTGAACTGGGGCTGATCTGTCCAGTCTCTATGTAGAGCTGGACTGGGGCTGGTCTGCCCAGTCTCTATGTAGAGCTGAACTGGGGCTGATCTGTCCAGTTTTGGTGTAGAGCTGAACTGGGGCTGATCTGTCCAGTCTTGGTGTAGAGCTGGACTGGGGCTGGTCTGCCCAGTCTCTATGTAGAGCTGGACTGGGGCTGGTCTGCCCAGTCTCTATGTAGAGCTGGACTGGGGCTGGTCTGCCCAGTCTCTATGTAGAGCTGGACTGGGGCTGATCTGTCCAGTCTTGGTGTAGAGCTGAACTGGGGCTGATCTGTCCAGTCTTGGTGTCAGCTGGACTGGGGCTGGTCTGCCCAGTCTCTATGTAGAGCTGGACTGGGGCTGATCTGTCCAGTCTTGGTGTCGAGCTGGACTGGGGTTGGTCTGTCCAGTCTCTATGTAGAGCTGGACTGGGGCTGGTCTGTCCAGTCTTGGTGTAGAGCTGAACTGGGGCTGATCTGTCCAGTCTCTATGTAGAGCTGGACTGGGGCTGGTCTGTCCGGTCTTGGTGTAGAGCTGGACAGGGGCTGATCTGTCCAGTCTTGGTGTAGAGCTGAACTGGGGCTGATCTGTCCAGTCTTGGTGTAGAGCTGAACAGGGGCTGATCTGTCCAGTCTTGGTGTAGAGCTGAACAGGGGCTGATCTGTCCAGGCTTGGTGTCAGCTGGACTGGGGCTGATCTGTCCAGTCTTGGTGTCAGCTGGACTGGGGCTGGTCTGTCCAGTCTTGGTGTCAGCTGGACTGGGGCTGATCTGTCCAGTCTTGATGTAGTGCTGAACAGGGGCTGATTTGTCCAGTCTTGGTGTAGAGCTGGACTAGGGCTGACAGGGTCTGATCTGTCTGGTCTTGGTGTGGAGCTGGACTAGGGCTGACAGGGGCTGATCTGTTCAGTCTTGATGTAGAGCTGGACTAGAGCTGACAGGGTCTGATCTGTTCAGTCTTGGCGTAGAGCTGGACTAGGGCTGACAGGGTCTGATCTGTCCAGTCTTGGCGTAGAGCTGGACTAGGGCTGACAGGGTCTGATCTGTTCAGTCTTGGTGTAGAGCTGGACTAGGGCTGACAGGGTCTGATTTGTCCAGTCTTGGTGTAGAGCTGGACTAGGGCTGACAGGGTCTGATTTGTCCAGTCTTGGTGTAGAGCTGGACTAGGGCTGACAGGGTCTGATTTGTCCAGTCTTGATGTAGAGCTGGACTAGGGCTGACAGGGTCTGATTTGTCCAGTCTTGGTGTAGAGCTGGACTAGGGCTGACAGGGTCTGATTTGTCCAGTCTTGGTGTAGAGCTGGACTAGGGCTGACAGGGTCTGATCTGTTCAGTCTTGGTGTAGAGCTGGACTAGGGCTGACAGGGTCTGATCTGTCTGGTCTTGGTGTAGAGCTGGACTAGGGCTGACAGGGGCTGATCTGTCTGGTCTTGGTGTAGAGCTGGACTAGGGCTGACAGGGGCTGATCTGTCTGGTCTTGGTGTAGAGCTGGACTAGGGCTGACAGGGTCTGATCTGTCTGGTCTTGGTGTAGAGCTGGACTAGGGCTGACAGGGTCTGATCTGTCTGGTCTTGGTGTAGAGCTGGACTAGGGCTGACAGGGTCTGATCTGTCTGGTCTTGGTGTAGAGTTGGACTAGGGCTGACAGCGTCTGATCTGTCTGGTCTTGGTGTAGAGCTGGACTAGGGCTGACAGGGTCTGATCTGTCTGGTCTTGGTGTAGAGCTGGACTAGGGCTGACAGGGTCTGATCTGTCTGGTCTTGGTGTAGAGCTGGACTAGGGCTGACAGGGTCTGATCTGTCTGGTCTTGGTGTAGAGCTGGACTAGGGCTGACAGCGTCTGATCTGTCTGGTCTTGGTGTAGAGCTGGACTAGGGCTGACAGGGTCTGATCTGTCTGGTCTTGGTGTTGAGCTGGACTAGGGCTGACAGGGGCTGGTTGCAATGAGCTTTGCAACTCTGCTATGGAGACAACACGTTTGTGGATGTTTGTGATGTCTGAGTCTGATGATGATGAATAGGAAGATGATTATGATAATACGCCGGGGGAATAGATTGTTTACGAAATTAAGAAGACGCACAGAAGCCCTGACATGTCAGGGAGAAACAGCTACTGGAGGAAGTCTAAGACCAGAGTACACAAGTCCCTTACGTTGACCCCTAAACCTTTACATAACCACAACAACATACCACACAACCCCCACACAGTATTCCATCCTCACACTCAGTCGCCTAATTTAAGACATTTATTCAATAAATATTACCAAGGATGAGCTAATAAAAAGCATTGATGAATCGTTGAAGTGAGGGGGAGAGAGAGGAACAGAGAAACATTGTTGTCTTTCTCTCTGCTCTGTGAGAATAACTTCCAATCAATACCGAGTGAATGAAAACAGACAGTATGTTAATCAAATCTTGAATTTAAAGCACATTTGTAGTTTATTTTCCATTGAACGCTACTAAATCTGTCTATTCTCTATTGTTGTATAACATTGTTTTATCTGTGTATCCTCCTCTGAGAGCGACGCTTCAGAGTTAACTAGAGAAGAGCGGGGAGCTTCAAAGTAACGGAGAGCAGACGAGAGGCGCAGAGGAATGAACTCACCATTGGTAGTCATGATGCTCACAGGTTCTCATCCAAGACAATGTTCCCAGAAAACACCGGAGATCATCTTCAGAGCAGCTATAATTCCAATAAAGCGAAATATCCTTTCCACTCTGGTGACTTTTCAACCCGAGGGGGAGAAATGGAAAGAGAAATAGAGACCGGGGTGTTCTGGAATCCAATACGTAAACGACAAACCTCCTCCTTTTCAATGGTTGAGCAGACAAATCACGTCAGACAGCCAGGAAAGACACAATGTTGCACAGTCGCATTCCATGTCTAGGATGTTGTCCCTCCCGGTTGATTTCAGTGTTCTCTCAAAGCGCTGACCATGGCTGGCACCGCCGTGCGCTCGCTCTCCTCTCTCCCAGTAGATACGTGAAAGGAACTCGCGCTCCAACCACAGGCTCCAATGGAGCGACGTCACGGAAGCACAGCGCGCAGGTTCGGTGTGGCACGCGAGCAAACGGTGGAGCGAACGTTCACCGTGTTTTTTTCTGAGGTCAAGGTTTGAGGGGAGAGCAGGCGCACCTGCGGTTTGGGATTTAAATTCAGGGTGATTACCAGGGATGACACCGCCCTCTTCTGGAGGTATTTTATGGTGCGTACTAATATATTTATTTAACAAGGTAAGTCAGTTAAGAACAAATTCGTATTTTCAATGACGGCATAGGAACAGTGGGTTAACTGCCTGTTCAGGGGCAGAAGGACAGATTTGTACTTTGTCAGCTCGGGGATTTGAACTTGCAACCTTCCGGGTTACTGGTCCAACGCTCCAACCACTAGGCTACCCTGCCACCCATTCTCCCAATATTCCTTGGATCGTTCCCTTTATTAGTCTAGTTAACACACAACAGCGTTGGGGAAGCTACTCTGAAATCATAGTTTACCAACCTACCATCACTTCACACTTGAAGAAGTTAACATACAACTAAAGCTACACAAATATAGTTTACCTTGAAAAAGTACAACAAATATATTATCTATATCTAAAATTTCATAAACTACAAATTGCAAGATCAACAGATTCATATGGATCAGATTTTAATCAAATGTGCATTTTAGCCAATTAAACACACAAAACATGTATTTTTCAATTGAGAAGTATAGATATGTGATACCGAAAAAGAAAGCAGATTCTCCATAATTTATTACACTTTAAAAAAAACGTTGTATGTAGTTCCTGTAGTTAGCTATTCTTTTACATGGCAAAAAAGCAATTAACTACTGAAATCACTACCAAGATTAGAATTTATTTCAACTACCACCAAGCTACTGCTAAAAGTAGATGAATTAGTAGTTTAACTTCATGTAGTTCACTACTCCCCAACACTGACCAACAATAGGGCTCATAAAACTCAACCAAACAACTGGCATTACAAAGGTTCATTCCCTCGTTTTTAATCAAATATGAAAATACATAAACAGTTTTACTTTCACTTTATGATGATATGATGAAGTGAGCGTCATGAATGAGATTCCCATCAATTTGTTGTCTATAACACATAACGGAATGGGTTCATATATACAGGTATGGTATTACTGACACCAATCACCTACTTTTTCATGCTTGTACAGAGATTGATTGGAGCTGCGAGGGCTACGCTCCTCATGACATTGGCGCCACCTGCAGGACATTAGTGCTCCTTTGAACTTACTGGTTTGAACCTACTGTTTTGAACCTACTGTTTGGAGCCACATGAAGAGATTGTTTACTGATGCTGACAGATCAAACCAACTGAAGCTATGTGGGGGCCCTGACAGATCAAACCAACTGAAGTTATGGGGGGCCCTGACAGATCAAACCAACTGAAGTTATGGGGGGCCTGACAGATCAAACCAACTGAAGTTATGGGGGGCCTGACAGATCAAACCAACTGAAGTTATGGCGGGCCTGACAGATCAAACCAACTGAAGTTATGGGGGGCCCTGACAGATCAAACCAACTGAAGCTATGTGGGGGCCTGACAGATCAAACCAACTGAAGTTATGGGGGCCCTTACAGATCAAACCAACTGAAGCTATGTGGGGGCCCTGACAGATCAAAACAACTGAAGCTATGTGGGGGCCCTGACAGATCAAAACAACTGAAGCTATGTGGGGGCCCTGACAGATCAAACCAACTGAAGCTATGTGGGGGCCCTTACAGATCAAACCAACTGAAGTTATGTGGGGGCCCTGACAGATCAAACCAACTGAAGTTATGGGGGGCCCTGACAGATCAAACCAACTGAAGTTATGTGGGGGCCCTGACAGATCAAACCAACTGAAGTTATGTGGGGGCCCTGACAGATCAAACCAACTGAAGCTATGTGGGGGCCCTGACAGATCAAACCAACTGAAGCTATGTGGGGGCCCTGACAGATCAAACCAACTGAAGTTATGGGGGGCCCTGACAGATCAAACCAACTGAAGTTATGGGGGCCCTGACAGATCAAACCAACTGAAGTTATGGGGGGCCTGACAGATCAAACCAACTGAAGTTATGGGGGGCCTGACAGATCAAACCAACTGAAGTTATGGGGGGCCTGACAGATCAAACCAACTGAAGTTATGGGGGGCCCTGACAGATCAAACCAACTGAAGCTATGTGGGGGCCTGACAGATCAAACCTACTGAAGTTATGGGGGCCCTTACAGATCAAACCAACTGAAGCTATGTGGGGGCCCTGACAGATCAAAACAACTGAAGCTATGTGGGGGCCCTGACAGATCAAAACAACTGAAGCTATGTGGGGGCCCTGACAGATCAAACCAACTGAAGCTATGTGGGGGCCCTTACAGATCAAACCAACTGAAGCTATGTGGGGGCCCTGACAGATCAAACCAACTGAAGTTATGGGGGGCCCTGACAGATCAAACCAACTGAAGTTATGGGGGCCCTGACAGATCAAACCAACTGAAGTTATGGGGGCCCTGACAGATCAAACCAACTGAAGTTATGGGGGGCCTGACAGATCAAACCAACTGAAGTTATGGGGGGCCTGACAGATCAAACCAACTGAAGTTATGGGGGGCCTGACAGATCAAACCAACTGAAGTTATGGCGGGCCCTGACAGATCAAACCAACTGAAGCTATGTGGGGGCCTGACAGATCAAACCAACTGAAGCTATGTGGGGCCCTGACAGATCAAACCAACTGAAGTTATGGGGGGCCCTGACAGATCAAACCAACTGAAGTTATGGGGGGCCTGACAGATCAAACCAACTGAAGCTATGTGGGGGCCCTGACAGATCAAAACAACTGAAGCTATGTGAGGGCCTGACAGATCAAACCAACTGAAGTTATGGGGGGCCTGACAGATCAAACCAACTGAAGCTATGTGGGGGCCCTGACAGATCAAAACAACTGAAGCTATGTGAGGGCCTGACAGATCAAACCAACTGAAGTTATGGGGGCCCTTACAGATCAAACCAACTGAAGCTATGTGGGGGCCCTGACAGATCAAAACAACTGAAGCTATGTGGGGGCCCTGACAGATCAAAACAACTGAAGCTATGTGGGGGCCCTTACAGATCAAACCAACTGAAGCTATGTGGGGGCCCTGACAGATCAAAACAACTGAAGCTATGTGGGGGCCCTTACAGATCAAACCAACTGAAGCTATGTGGGGGCCCTGACAGATCAAACCAACTGAAGCTATGTGGGGGCCCTTACAGATCAAACCAACTGAAGCTATCAAAACAACTGAAGCTGGGGGCCCTGACAGATCAAAACAACTGAAGCTATGTGGGGGCCCTGACAGATCAAAACAACTGAAGCTATGTGGGGGCCCTGACAGATCAAACCAACTGAAGCTATGTGGGGGCCCTGACAGATAAAAACAACTGAAGCTATGTGGGGGCCCTGACAGATCAAAACAACTGAAGCTATGTGGGGGCCCTGGCAGATCAAAACAACTGAAGCTATGTGGGGGCCCTGAGTAGGATTTGATTTGGGAGCCCACTGTACCTCGGTAAAACTCCTGGGTAAAGGGAGAGGCAGCCAAAAAAATTATCCAAACACTTCCATGTCCGTCACCGCCTGGTACGGCAACTGCACTGCCGCAGGGCTCTCAGAGTGTGGTGTGGTCTGCACAACGCAACACCGGAGGCAAACCACCTGCCATCCAGGACATCTACTGCACCCGATGTCACAGGAGGGCCAAAAAGATCATCAAGGACAACAACCACCGGAACCAATGCCTGTTCACCCCGCTATCATCCAGAAGGCGAGGTCAGTACATGTGCAACAAAGCTGGGACCGAGAGACTGAAAAATACCCTCTATCACAAGGCCATCAGACTGTTAAACAGCCATCACTAACACATAGAGGCTGCTGCCTACATACAGACTTGAAATCATTGGCCACTCTAACAATGGATCACTAGTCACTTTATTAATGCCACTTAAATAATGATGTTTACATATCTTGCATTACGCATCCCATATGTATATACAGTATTTTATATCATCTACTGCATCTTGCCTATGCCGGTCTGTCATGGCCCATCCATATATTTATATGTATATATTCTTATTCCATTCCTTTACTTAGATTTGTGAGTATTAGGTAGTTGTTGGGAATTTGTTGGATTACTTATTAGATATTGCTGCACTGTCGGAACTAGAATCACAAGCATTTAGCTTCTTTCGCAGTAACATCTGCTAACCATGTGCATGTGACCAATAAATGTTGATTTGATTTGATGTAGGGTAGGTAGTCCATGTCGTGATGTTGTATCCAGATGGAAGAGCTTCCCTTTCAATGCCACTTGACATGCAGAGATATGCAAATCCTACTGGAGGTTTCTCATCATCTCTCATGACAGAGTCTGGGTCTGTTGTGTTAACCTATAGTAACAGTAACATGACAGAGTCTCTATGTGTTGTGTTAACCTATAGTAACAGTAACATGACAGAGTCTGGGTGTGTTGTGTTAACCTATAGTAACAGTAACATGACAGAGTCTGGGTGTGTTGTGTTAACCTATAGTAACAGTAACATGACAGAGTCTGGGTGTGTTGTGTTAACCTATAGTAACAGTAACATGACAGAGTCTCTATGTGTTGTGTTAACCTATAGTAACAGTAACATGACAGAGTCTGGGTGTGTTGTGTTAACCTATAGTAACAGTAACATGACAGAGTCTCTATGTGTTGTGTTAACCTATAGTAACAGTAACATGACAGAGTCTGGGTGTGTTGTGTTAACCTATAGTAACAGTAACATGACAGAGTCTCTATGTGTTGTGTTAACCTATAGTAACAGTAACATGACAAAGTCTCTATGTGTTGTGTTAACCTATAGTAACAGTAACATGACAGAGTCTGGGTGTGTTGTGTTAACCTATAGTAACAGTAACATGACAGAGTCTGGGGGTGTTGTGTTAACCTATAGTAACAGTAACATGACAGAGTCTGGGTGTGTTGTGTTAACCTATAGTAACAGTAACATGAAGAGTCTGGGTGTGTTGTGTTAACTATAGTAACAGTAACATGACAGAGTCTCTATGTGTTGTGTTAACCTATAGTAACAGTAACATGACAGAGTCTGGGTGTGTTGTGTTAACCTATAGTAACAGTAACATGACAGAGTCTGGGTGTGTTGTGTTAACCTATAGTAACAGTAACATGACAGAGTCTCTATGTGTTGTGTTAACCTATAGTAACAGTAACATGACAGAGTCTGGGTGTGTTGTGTTAACCTATAGTAACAGTAACATGACAGAGTCTGGGTGTGTTGTGTTAACCTATAGTAACAGTAACATGACAGAGTCTCTATGTGTTGTGTTAACCTATAGTAACAGTAACATGACAGAGTCTGGGGGTGTTGTGTTAACCTATAGTAACAGTAACATGACAGAGTCTGGGTGTGTTGTGTTAACCTATAGTAACAGTAACATGACAGAGTCTCTATGTGTTGTGTTAACCTATAGTAACAGTAACATGACAGAGTCTGGGTGTGTTGTGTTAACCTATAGTAACAGTAACATGACAGAGACACAAGAGGTATGTGGCAGGGTCTACAGTCAATCACGGATTACAAAAAGAAAACCAGCCCCGTCACGGACGAGGATGTCTTGCTCCCAGACAGACTAAATATTTTTTTTCCCCCGCTTTGAGGACAATACAGTGCCACTGACACGGCCTGCAACCAAAACATGCGGCCTCTCCTTCACTGCAGCCGAGGTGAGTAAAACATTTAAACTGTCATGCAGGTGAAAGAGGACCCAAAAGCGACTTGGCGAAAACAGAGTCTTTAATCCAGTAAAGTAAATACAAACAAAAAACACAACTTTCACTCGAAATGACGAGGACAAACTGGAGACTCGATCTTGAACAGCAGGTGAACAGCAGGTTGCCTCGGGAAGGCACTTGAACCAGACAGACTCAGACACCTGCTCACCACGCAGCATCTGAGGAAAACACGACACGACAGGGCGATACACAAACACAGCACGGTGAATTCTAGACAAGGAACCGACAGGACAGGAACGGAACACAAAGGAAGAAATAGGGACTCTAATCAGGGGAAAGGATCGGGAACAGGTGTGGGAAGACTAAATGATTGATTAGGGGAATAGGAACAGCTGGGAGCAGGAACGGAACGATAGAGAGAAGAGAGAGCGAGAGAGTGAGAGAGGGAGGGGGAGAGAGAGGGATAGAAAAAGGGAAAGAACCTAATAAGACCAGCAGAGGGAAACGAATAGAATGGGAAGCACAGGGACAAGACAAGATAATAAATGACAAAACATGACAGTACCCCCCACTCACCGAGCGCCTCCTGGCGCACTCGAGGAGGAATCCTGGCGGCAACGGAGGAAATCATCAATGAGTGAACGGTCCAGCACGTCCCGAGACGGAACCCAACTCCTCTCCTCAGGACCGTAACCCTCCCAATCCACTAAGTATTGGTGACCCCGTCCCGAGAACGCATGTCCATGATCTTATGTACCTTGTAAATAGGTGCGCTCTCGACAAGGACGGGAGGGGGGAGGGAAGACGAACGGGGGTGCGAAGAAAGGGCTTAACACAGGAGACATGGAAGACAGGATGGACGCGACGAAGATGTCGCGGAAGAAGCAGTCGCACAGCGACAGGATTGACGACCTGGGAGACACGGAACGGACCAATGAACCGCGGAGTCAACTTACGAGAAGCTGTCGTAAGAGGAAGGTTGCGAGTGGAAAGCCACACTCTCTGGCCGCAACAATACCTTGGACTCTTAATCCTGCGTTTATTGGCGGCTCTCACAGTCTGTGCCCTGTAACGGCAAAGTGCAGACCTCACCCTCCTCCAGGTGCGCTCACAACGTTGGACAAACGCTTGAGCGGAGGGAACGCTGGACTCGGCAAGCTGGGATGAGAACAGAGGAGGCTGGTAACCCAGACTACTCTGAAACGGAGATAACCCGGTAGCAGACGAAGGAAGCGAATTGTGAGCGTATTCTGCCCAGGGAGCTGTTCTGCCCAAGACGCAGGGTTTCTGAAAGAAAGGCTGCGTAGTATGCGACCAATCGTCTGATTGGCCCTCTCTGCTTGACCGTTAGACTGGGGATGAAACCCGGAAGAGAGACTGACGGACGCACCAATCAAACGACAGAACTCCCTCCAAAACTGTGACGTGAATTGCGGGCCTCTGTCTGAAACGGCGTCTAACGGGAGGCCATGAATTCTGAATACATTCTCGATAATGATTTGTGCCGTCTCCTTAGCGGAAGGAAGTTTAGCGAGGGAATGAAATGTGCCGCCTTAGAGAACCTATCGACAACCGTAAGAATCACAGTCTTCCCCGCAGACAAAGGCAGACCGGTAATGAAGTCTAGGGCGATGTGAGACCATGGTCGAGAAGGAATGGGGAGCGGTCTGAGACGACCGGCAGGAGGAGAGTTACCCGACTTAGTCTGCGCGCAGTCCGAACAAGCAGCCACGAAACGGCGCGTGTCACGCTCCTGAGTCGGCCACCAAAAGCGCTGGCGAATAGACGCAAGAGTGCCTCGAACACCGGGATGACCAGCTAACTTGGCAGAGTGAGCCCACTGAAGAACAGCCAGACGAGTGGAAACAGGAACGAAAAGGAGGTTACTAGGACAAGCGCGCGGCGACGCAGTGTGCGTGAGTGCTTGCTTAACCTGTCTTTCAATTCCCCAGACTGTTAACCCGACAACACGCCCATAAGGAAGAATCCCCTCGGGATCAGTAGAAGCCACAGAAGAACTAAACAGACGGGATAAGGCATCAGGCTTGGTGTTCTTGCTACCCGGACGGTAAGAAATCACAAACTCGAAACGAGCGAAAAACAACGCCCAACGAGCTTGACGGGCATTAAGTCGTTTGGCAGAACGGATGTACTCAAGGTTCTTATGGTCTGTCCAAACGACAAAAGGAACGGTCGCCCCCTCCAACCACTGTCGCCATTCGCCTAGGGCTAAGCGGATGGCGAGCAGTTCACGGTTACCCACATCATAGTTGCGCTCAGATGGCGACAGGCGATGAGAAAAATAAGCGCAAGGATGAACCTTATCGTCAGACTGGAAGCGCTGGGATAGAATGGCTCCCACGCCTACCTCTGAAGCGTCAACCTCGACAATGAATTGTCTAGTGACGTCAGGAGTAACGAGGATAGGAGCGGACGTAAAACGTTCTTTTAGAAGATCAAAAGCTCCCTGGGCGGAACCGGACCACTTAAAACACGTCTTGACAGAAGTAAGAGCTGTGAGAGGGGCAGCAACTTGACCGAAATTACGAATGAAACGCCGATAGAAATTAGCGAAACCTAAAAAGCGCTGCAACTCGACACGTGACCTTGGAACGGGCCAATCACTGACAGCTTGGACCTTAGCGGAATCCATCTGAATGCCTTCAGCGGAAATAACGGAACCGAGAAAAGTAACGGAGGAGACATGAAAAGAGCACTTCTCAGACTTTACGTAGAGACAATTCTCTAAAAGGCGCTGTAGAACACGTCGAACGTGCTGAACATGAATCTCGAGTGACGGAGAAAAAATCAGGATATCGTCAAGATAGACAAAAACAAAGATGTTCAGCATGTCTCTCAGAACATCATTAACTAATGCCTGAAAAACAGCTGGCGCATTGGCGAGACCAAACGGCAGAACCCGGTACTCAAAATGCCCTAACGGAGTGTTAAACGCCGTTTTCCACTCGTCCCCCTCTCTGATGCGCACGAGATGGTAAGCGTTACGAAGGTCCAACTTAGTAAAGCACCTGGCTCCCTGCAGAATCTCGAAGGCTGATGACATAAGGGGAAGCGGATAACGATTCTTAACCGTTATGTCATTCAGCCCTCGATAATCCACGCAGGGGCGCAGAGTACCGTCCTTCTTCTTAACAAAAAAGAACCCCGCCCCGGCCGGAGAGGAAGAAGGCACTATGGTACCGGCGTCAAGAGACACAGACAAATAATCCTCGAGAGCCTTACGTTCGGGAGCCGACAGAGAGTATAGTCTACCCCGAGGAGGAGTGGTCCCCGGAAGGAGATCAATACTACAATCATACGACCGGTGAGGAGGAAGGGAGTTGGCTCGGGACCGACTGAAGACCGTGCGCAGATCATGATATTCCTCCGGCACTCCTGTCAAATCGCCAGGTTCCTCCTGAGAAGTAGGGACAGAAGAAACGGGAGGGATGGCAGACATTAAACACTTCACATGACAAGAAACGTTCCAGGATAGGATAGAATTACTAGACCAATTAATAGAAGGATTATGACATACTAGCCAGGGATGACCCAAAACAACAGGTGTAAACGGTGAACGAAAAATCAAAAAAGAAATAGTCTCACTGTGGTTACCAGATACTGTGAGGGTTAAAGGTAGTGTCTCAAATCTGATACTGGGAAGATGACTACCATCTAAGGCGAACATGGGCGTAGGCTTCTCTAACTCTCTGAAAGGAATGTCATGTTTCCGAACCCATGCTTCGTCCATGAAACAACCCTCAGCCCCAGAGTCTATCAAGGCACTACATGTAGCACCCGAACCGGTCCAGCGTAGATGGACCGACAAAGTAGTACAGGATCTTGATGGAGAGACTTGAGTAGTTGCGCTCACCTGTAGCCCTCCGCTTACAGATGAGCTCTGGCTTTTACTGGACATGAATTAACAAAATGTCCAGCAACTCCGCAATAGAGGCACAGGCGGTTGGTGATCCTCCGTTCCCTCTCCTCAGTCGAGATGCGAATCCCTCCCAGCTGCATGGGCTCAGACTCTGAGCCAGAGGAGGGAGATGGTTGCGATGCGGAGCAGGGAAACACCGTTGATGCGAGCTCTCTTCCACGAGCCCGGTGACGAAGATCTACCCGTCGTTCTATGCGGATGGCGAGAGCAATCAAAGAGTCCACATCTGAAGGAACCTCCCGGGAGAGAATCTCATCCTTAACCACTGCGTGGAGTCCCTCCAGAAAACGAGCGAGCAGCGCCGGCTCGTTCCACTCACTAGAGGCAGCAAGATTGCGAAACTCAATAGAATAATCCGTTATGGACCGTTCACCTTGGCATAAGGAAGCCAGGGCCCTAGAAGCCTCCCTACCAAAAACTGAACGGTCAAAAACCCGAATCATCTCCTCTTTAAAGTTCTGGAACTTGTTAGAGCAATCAGCCCTTGCCTCCCAGATAGCTGTGCCCCATTCTCGAGCCCGGCCAGTAAGGAGTGAAATGACGTAAGCAACCCGAGCTCTCTCTCTAGAGTATGTGTTGGGTTGGAGAGAGAACACAATCTCACACTGCGTGAGAAAGGAGCGGCACTCAGTGGGCTGCCCGGAGTAGCAAGGTGGGTTATTAACCCTAGGTTCTGGAGGCTCGGCAGGCCAGGAAGTAACAGGTGGCACGAGACGTAGACTCTGGAACTGTCCAGAGAGGTCGGAAACCTGAGCGGCCAGGTTCTCCACGGCATGGCGAGCAGCAGACAATTCCTGCTCGTGTCTGCCGAGCATGGCTCCTTGGATCTCGACGGCAGTGTAACGAGCGTCTGAAGTCGCTGGGTCCATTCCTTGGTCGGTTCCTTCTGTCATGCAGGTGAAAGAGGACCCAAAAGCGACTTGGCGAAAACAGAGTCTTTAATCCAGTAAAGTAAATACAAACAAAAAACACAACTTTCACTCGAAATGACGAGGACAAACTGGAGACTCGATCTTGAACAGCAGGTGAACAGCAGGTTGCCTCGGGAAGGCACTTGAACCAGACAGACTCAGACACCTGCTCACCACGCAGCATCTGAGGAAAACACGACACGACAGGGCGATACACAAACACAGCACGGTGAATTCTAGACAAGGAACCGACAGGACAGGAACGGAACACAAAGGAAGAAATAGGGACTCTAATCAGGGGAAAGGATCGGGAACAGGTGTGGGAAGACTAAATGATTGATTAGGGGAATAGGAACAGCTGGGAGCAGGAACGGAACGATAGAGAGAAGAGAGAGCGAGAGAGTGAGAGAGGGAGGGGGAGAGAGAGGGATAGAAAAAGGGAAAGAACCTAATAAGACCAGCAGAGGGAAACGAATAGAATGGGAAGCACAGGGACAAGACAAGATAATAAATGACAAAACATGACATAAACGTGTTAACCCTCGCAAGGCTGCAGGCCCAGACGGCATCCCCAGCCGCGCCCTCAGAGCATGCGCAGACCAGCTGGCTGGTGTGTTTACGGACATATTCAATCCATCCCTATACCAGTCTGCTGTTCCCACATGCTTCAAGAGGGCCACCATTGTTCCTGTTCCCAAGAAAGCTAAGGTAACTGAGCTAAACGACTACCGCCCCGTAGCACTCACTTCCGTCATCATGAAGTGCTTTGAGAGACTAGTTAAGGACCATATAACCTCCACCCTACCTGACACCCTAGGCCCACTCCAATTTGCTTACCGCCCAAATAGGTCCACAGACGATGCAATCTCAACCACACTGCACACTGCCCTAACTCATCTGGACAAGAGGAATACCTATGTGAGAATGCAGTTCATCGACTACAGCTCGGCATTTAACACCATAGTACCCTCCAAGCTCGTCATCAAGCTCGAGACCCTGGGTCTCGACCCCGCCCTGTGCAACTGGGTACGGGACTTTCTGACGGGCCGCCCCCAGGTGGTGAGGGTAGGCAACAACATCTCCACCCCACTGATCCTCAACACTGGGGCCCCACAAGGGTGCGTTCTGAGCCCTCTCCTGTACTCCCTGTTCACCCACGACTGCGTGGCCACGCACGCCTCCAACTCAATCATCAAGTTTGCGGACGACACCACAGTGGTAGGCATGATTACCAACAACGACGAGACGGCCTACAGGGAGGAGGTGAGGGCCCTCGGAGTGTGGTGTCAGGAAAATAACCTCACACTCAATGTCAACAAAACTAAGGAGATGATTGTGGACTTCAGGAAACAGCAGAGGGAACACTCTACAACATCCTCTACAACATCCATGCTCTACAACATCCGCAGAGTACGACCCTGCCTCACACAGGAAGCGGCGCAGGTCCTAATCCAGGCACTTGTCATCTCCCGTCTGGATTACTGCAACTCGCTGTTGGCTGGGCTCCCTGCCTGTGCCATTAAACCCCTACAACTCATCCAGAACGTCGCAGCCCGTCTAGTGTTCAACCTTCCCAAGTTCTCTCACGTCACCCCGCTCCTCCGCTCTCTCCACTGGCTTCCAGTTAACTCGCATCCGCTACAAGACCATGGTGCTTGCCTACGGAGCTGTGAGGGGAACGGCACCTCAGTACCTCCAGGCTCTGATCAGGCCTTACACCCAAATAAGGGCACTGCGTTCATCCACCTCTGGCCTGCTCGCCTCCCTACCACTGAGGAAGTACAGTTCCCGCTCAGCCCAGTCAAAACTGTTCGCTGCTCTGGCTCCCCAATGGTGGAACAAACTCCCTCACGACGCCAGGACAGCGGAGTCAATCACCACCTTCCGGAGACACCTGAAACCCCACCTCTTTAAGGAATACCTAGGATAGGATAAAGTAATCCTTCTCACCCCCCCTTAAAATATTTAGATGCACTATTGTAAAGTGGTTGTTCCACTGGATGTCATAAGGTGAATGCACCAATTTGTAAGTCGCTCTGGATAAGAGCGTCTGCTAAATGACTTAAATGTAAATGTAAATGTAGAGTCTGGGTGTGTTGTGTTAACCTATAGTAACAGTAACATGACAGAGTCTCTATGTGTTGTGTTAACCTATAGTAACAGTAACATGACAGAGTCTGGGTGTGTTGTGTTAACCTATAGTAACAGTAACATGACAGAGTCTGGGGGTGTTGTGTTAACCTATAGTAACAGTAACATGACAGAGTCTGGGTGTGTTGTGTTAACCTATAGTAACAGTAACATGACAGAGTCTGGGTGTGTTGTGTTAACCTATAGTAACAGTAACATGACAGAGTCTCTATGTGTTGTGTTAACCTATAGTAACAGTAACATGACAGAGTCTGGGTGTGTTGTGTTAACCTATAGTAACAGTAACATGACAGAGTCTCTATGTGTTGTGTTAACCTATAGTAACAGTAACATGACAGAGTCTCTATGTGTTGTGTTAACCTATAGTAACAGTAACATGACAGAGTCTCTATGTGTTGTGTTAACCTATAGTAACAGTAACATGACAGAGTCTGGGGGTGTTGTGTTAACCTATAGTAACAGTAACATGACAGAGTCTGGGTGTGTTGTGTTAACCTATAGTAACAGTAACATGACAGAGTCTGGGTGTGTTGTGTTAACCTATAGTAACAGTAACATGACAGAGTCTGGGTGTGTTGTGTTAACCTATAGTAACAGTAACATGACAGAGTCTGGGTGTGTTGTGTTAACCTATAGTAACAGTAACATGACAGAGTCTCTATGTGTTGTGTTAACCTATAGTAACAGTAACATGACAGAGTCTGGGTGTGTTGTGTTAACCTATAGTAACAGTAACATGACAGAGTCTGGGTGTGTTGTTTTAACCTATAGTAACAGTAACATGACAGAGTCTGGGTGTGTTGTGTTAACCTATAGTAACAGTAACATGACAGAGTCTGGGTGTGTTGTGTTAACCTATAGTAACAGTAACATGACAGAGTCTCTATGTGTTGTGTTAACCTATAGTAACAGTAACATGACAGAGTCTCTATGTGTTGTGTTAACCTATAGTAACAGTAACATGACAGAGTCTGGGTGTGTTGTGTTAACCTATAGTAACAGTAACATGACAGAGTCTCTATGTGTTGTGTTAACCTATAGTAACAGTAACATGACAGAGTCTGGGTGTGTTGTTTTAACCTATAGTAACAGTAACATGACAGAGTCTGGGTCTGTTGTGTTAACCTATAGTAACAGTAACATGACAGAGTATCTATGTGTTGTGTTAACCTATAGTAACAGTAACATGACAGAGTCTGGGTGTGTTGTGTTAACCTATAGTAACAATAACATGACAGAGTCTGGGTGTGTTGTGTTAACCTATAGTAACAGTAACATGACAGAGTCTGGGTGTGTTGTGTTAACCTATAGTAACAGTAACATGACAGAGTCTGGGTGTGTTGTGTTAACCTATAGTAACAGTAACATGACAGAGTCTGGGTGTGTTGTGTTAACCTATAGTAACAGTAACATGACAGAGTCTGGGTGTGTTGTGTTAACCTATAGTAACAGTAACATGACAGAGTCTCTATGTGTTGTGTTAACCTATAGTAACAGTAACATGACAGAGTCTCTATGTGTTGTGTTAACCTATAGTAACAGTAACATGACAGAGTCTCTATGTGTTGTGTTAACCTATAGTAACAGTAACATGACAGAGTCTCTATGTGTTGTGTTAACCTATAGTAACAGTAACATGACAGAGTCTCTATGTGTTGTGTTAACCTATAGTAACAGTAACATGACAGAGTCTCTATGTGTTGTGTTAACCTATAGTAACAGTAACATGACAGAGTCTCTATGTGTTGTGTTAACCTATAGTAACAGTAACATGACAGAGTCTGGGTGTGTTGTGTTAACCTATAGTAACAGTAACATGACAGAGTCTCTATGTGTTGTGTTAACCTATAGTAACAGTAACATGACAGAGTCTCTATGTGTTGTGTTAACCTATAGTAACAGTAACATGACAGAGTCTGGGTGTGTTGTGTTAACCTATAGTAACAGTAACATGACAGAGTCTCTATGTGTTGTGTTAACCTATAGTAACAGTAACATGACAGAGTCTCTATGTGTTGTGTTAACCTATAGTAACAGTAACATGACAGAGTCTGGGTGTGTTGTTTTAACCTATAGTAACAGTAACATGACAGAGTCTGGGTGTGTTGTGTTAACCTATAGTAACAGTAACATGACAGAGTCTCTATGTGTTGTGTTAACCTATAGTAACAGTAACATGACAGAGTCTGGGTGTGTTGTGTTAACCTATAGTAACAGTAACATGACAGAGTCTCTATGTGTTGTGTTAACCTATAGTAACAGTAACATGACAGAGTCTGGGTGTGTGTTGTGTTAACCTATAGTAACAGTAACATGACAGAGTCTGGGTGTGTTGTGTTAACCTGTAGTAACAGTAACATGACAGAGTCTCTATGTGTTGTGTTAACCTATAGTAACAGTAACATGACAGAGTCTGGGTGTGTTGTGTTAACCTATAGTAACAGTAACATGACAGAGTCTCTATGTGTTGTGTTAACCTATAGTAACAGTAACATGACAGAGTCTGGGTGTGTTGTGTTAACCTATAGTAACAGTAACATGACAGAGTCTCTATGTGTTGTGTTAACCTATAGTAACAGTAACATGACAGAGTCTGGGTGTGTTGTGTTAACCTATAGTAACAGTAACATGACAGAGTCTCTATGTGTTGTGTTAACCTATAGTAACAGTAACATGACAGAGTCTCTATGTGTTGTGTTAACCTATAGTAACAGTAACATGACAGAGTCTCTATGTGTTGTGTTAACCTATAGTAACAGTAACATGACAGAGTCTCTATGTGTTGTGTTAACCTATAGTAACAGTAACATGACAGAGTCTCTATGTGTTGTGTTAACCTATAGTAACAGTAACATGACAGAGTCTCTATGTGTTGTGTTAACCTATAGTAACAGTAACATGACAGAGTCTGGGTGTGTTGTGTTAACCTATAGTAACAGTAACATGACAGAGTCTCTATGTGTTGTGTTAACCTATAGTAACAGTAACATGACAGAGTCTGGGTGTGTTGTGTTAACCTATAGTAACAGTAACATGACAGAGTCTGGGTGTGTTGTGTTAACCTATAGTAACAGTAACATGACAGAGTCTGGGTGTGTTGTGTTAACCTATAGTAAAGTAACATGACAGAGTCTGGACTGTGTTGTGTTAACCTATAGTAACAGTAACATGACAGTCTGGGTGTGTTGTGTTAACCTATAGTAACAGTAACATGACAGAGTCTCTATGTGTTGTGTTAACCTATAGTAACAGTAACATGACAGAGTCTCTATGTGTTGTGTTTTGTTCTGAGTGGAGCAGAGAGAGAGAAAGATAAATCCATGACACAGCAGAGGCAGAGAGGAAACAAGACAATAGAGGGATGTAGAGAGGAGCCTCTCTCTCTCTCTCTCTCTCTCTCTCTCTCTCTCTCTCTCTCTCTCTCTCTCTCTCTCTCTCTCTCTCTCTCTCTCTCTCTCTCTCTCTCTCTCTCTCTCTCTCTCTCTCTCTCTCTCTCTCTCTCTCTCTCTCTCTCTCTCATATCTCTCTCTCTCTCTCTCTCTCTCTCTCTCTCTCTCACACACACACTCTCTTCCTCTTTCTCTCTTCATCTAACCTCTTAATCTCACCTCTCTCTTTCTCTCACTCTGTCTCTCTGTCCTTTTTCAGCCTCTCAGAGCCACAAAAGTTCAACTGCCCTACAATTTCCATGGGCACAAGACATCCCTGCTGTACACCTTGTCAAAGTTGACATCATCTTAACCCACTAACCCTCCTATCAGACCGGCAATCCCAAATCATATCCATTACCAGTCAAATGTTTGCACACACCTACTCATTCTAGGGTTTTTCTTTATTTTCACTATTTTCTGCATTGTAGAATAATAGTGAGGACATCAACATTTGAAATAACACTTACGGAATCATGTAGTAACCAAAAAAGTGTTAAAAAAAATCTAAATATATGTTATATATGATATTCTTCAATGCAGCCACCCTTTGCCTTCATGACAACTTTGCACATGCTTGGCATTCTCTCAACCAGCTTCATGAGGTAGTCACCTGGAATGCCTTTTAATTAACAGGTGTGCTTTGTTAAAAGTACATTTGTGGAGTTTCTCTAATTCTTAATGTGTTTGAGCCAGTCAGTTGTGTTGTGACAAGGTAGGGGTGGTATACAGAAGATAGCTCTATTTTGTAAAATACCAAGTTCATATTAAGGCAAGAACAGCTCAAATAAGCAATGAGAAACGACAGTCCATCATTACTTTAAGACATGAAGGTCAGTTAATCTGGAACATTTCAAGAACTGAAAGGTTATTTAAGTGCAGTCGCAAAAACAATCAAGAGTTATGATCAAACAGTCGCTCATGAGGACCGACACAGGAAAGGGAGACCAAGAGTTGCCTCTGCTGCAGAGGATCAGTTCATTAGAGTTACCAACCTCAGAAAACGCAGCCCAAATAACAGAGTTCACAGAGTTCAAGCAAAAGACACATCTGTACATCAACTGTTCAGAGGAGACTGATCAGATCATAATGGTCAAAATGCAGAAACAAAAAAACACCATTAACCTAACCCACCCACCCACCCACCCAACACACACTGATACCCACCCACCCACCCACCCAACCAACTGATACCCACCCACCCTCCCACCCAACCCACCCCACCCACCCACCCACCCAACATACACTGATACCCACCCACCCACCCATCACACACTGATACCCACCCACCCACCCTCCCACCCACCCAACCAACACACACTGACACCTACACCATACACACTGCTATCTACCATACACAAACTGCTATCTACCATACACACACTGATACCTACCATACACACACTGATACCTACTCTACACACACTGATACCTACCATACACACACTGATACCTACCATACACAAACTGATACCTACTCTACACACACTGATACCTACCATACACACACTGATACCTACTCTACACACACTGATACCTACCATACACACACTGATACCTACCATACAAAACTGATACCTACTCTACACACACTGATACCTACCATACACACACTGATACCTACTCTACACACACTGATTACCTACCATACACACACTGATACCTACCATACACAAACTGATACCTACTCTACACACACTGATACCTACCATACACACACTGATACCTACCCTACACCCACTGATACCTACTCTACACACACTGATACCTACCATACACACACTTCAACCTACCATACACAAACTGATACCTACTCTACACACACTGATACCTACCATACACACACTGATACCTACTCTACACACACTGATACCTACCATACACACACTGATACCTACCATACAAAACTGATACCTACTCTACACACACTGATACCTACCATACACACACTGATACCTACTCTACACACACTGATTACCTACCATACACACACTGATACCTACCATACACAAACTGATACCTACTCTACACACACTGATACCTACCATACACACACTGATACCTACCCTACACCCACTGATACCTACTCTACACACACTGATACCTACCATACACACACTTCAACCTACCATACACACACTGATACCTACCATACACACACTGATACCTACCATACAAAACTGATACCTACTCTACACACACTGATACCTACCATACACACACTGATACCTACTCTACACACACTGATTACCTACCATACACACACTGATACCTACCATACACAAACTGATACCTACTCTACACACACTGATACCTACCATACACACACTGATACCTACCCTACACCCACTGATACCTACTCTACACACACTGATACCTACCATACACACACTTCAACCTACCATACACAAACTGATACCTACTCTACACACACTGATACCTACCATACACACACTGATACCTACTCTACACACACTGATACCTACCATACACACACTGATACCTACCATACAAAACTGATACCTACTCTACACACACTGATACCTACCATACACACACTGATACCTACTCTACACACACTGATTACCTACCATACACACACTGATACCTACCATACACAAACTGATACCTACTCTACACACACTGATACCTACCATACACACACTGATACCTACCCTACACCCACTGATACCTACTCTACACACACTGATACCTACCATACACACACTTCAACCTACCATACACACACTGATACCTACCCTACACACACTGATACCTACTCTACACACACTGATACCTACCATACACACACTGATACCTACCATACACAAACTGATACCTACTCTACACACACTGATACCTACCATACACACACTGATACCTACTCTACACACACTGATACCTACCATACACACACTGATACCTACCATACAAAACTGATACCTACTCTACACACACTGATACCTACCATACACACACTGATACCTACTCTACACACACTGATTACCTACCATACACACACTGATACCTACCATACACAAACTGATACCTACTCTACACACACTGATACCTACCATACACACACTGATACCTTCCCTACACCCACTGATACCTACTCTACACACACTGATACCTACCATACACACACTTCAACCTACCATACACACACTGATACCTACCCTACACACACTGATACCTATCCTACACACACACTGACACCCACTCTACACACACTCACATTGCTACCTACACCACACACACTGATACCTACTCTACACACACTGATACCTACCCTACACACACTGATACCTATCCTACACACACACTGACACCCACTCTACACACACTCACATTGCTACCTACACCACACACACTGATACCTACCATACACACACTGATACCTACCATACACACACTTCAACCTACCATACAAACACTGATACCTACCATACACACACTGACACCCACCCAACACACACACTGATATCTACTCTACACACACTGATACCTACCCTACACACACTGATACCTACCATACACACACTGATACCTACTCTACACACACTGATACCTACTCTACACACACTGATACCTACTCTACACACACTGATACCTACTCTACACACACTGATACCTACTCTACACACACTGACACCCACCCAACACACACACTGATATCTACTCTACACACACTGATACCTACCCTACACACACTGATATCTACCCTACACACACTGATACCTACCCTACACACACTGATACCTACCCTACACACACTGATACCTACCCTACACACACTGATACCTACCCTACACACACTGATACCTACCCTACACACACTGATACCTACCCTACACACACTGATACCTACCCTACACACACTGATACCTACCCTACACACACTGATACCTACCCTACACACACTGATACCTATCCTACACACACTGATACCTACCCTACACACACTGATACCTACCCTACACACACTGATACCTACCCTACACACACTGATACCTACCCTACACACACTGATACCTACCCTACACACACTGATACCTACCCTACACACACTGATACCTACCCTACACACACTGATACCTACCCTACACACACTGATACCTACCCTACACACACTGATACCTACCCTACACACACTGATACCTACCCTACACACACTGATACCTACCCTACACACACTGATACCTACCATACACACACTGATACCTACCATACACACACTGATACCTACCATACACACACTGATACCTACCATACACAAACTGATACCTACTCTACACACACTGATACCTACCATACACACACTGATACCTACCATACACACACTGATACCTACCATACACAAACTGATACCTACTCTACACACACTGATACCTACCATACACACACTGCTACCTACCCTACACACACTGATACCTACCCTACACACACTGACACCCACTCTACACACACTCACATTGCTACCTACACCACACACACTGATACCTACTCTACACACACTGATACCTACTCTACACACACTGATACCTACTCTACACACACTGATACCTACTCTACACACACTGATACCTACTCTACACACACTGATACCTACTCTACACACACTGATACCTACCCTACACACACTGATACCTACCCTACACACACTGATACCTACCATACACACACTGATACCTACCCTACACACACTGATATCTACCCAAAACACACACTGATACCTACCCTACACACACTGATACCTACCATACACACACTGATACCTACCCTACACACACTGATACCTACCCAAAACACACTGATATCTACTCTACACACACTGATACCTACCCTACACACACTGATACCTTCCCTACACACACTGACACCCACCCAACACACACACTGATTCCTACCCTACACACATACGCAGACACTGTTACCTACCCTACCCTACACACAGATACAGACGCAGACGCAGTCACGGGCACAGACGCAGTCGCGGGCGCAGTCGCGGGCGCAGGCACAGACGCAGTCGCGGGCGCAGTCGCAGTCACAGGCACAGGCACAGGCACAGGCACAGGCACAGGCACAGGCGCAGTCGCGGGCACAGGCACAGGCACAGGCACAGGCACAGGCACAGGCACAGGCACAGGCACAGGCACAGGCACAGGCACAGGCACAGGCACAGGCACAGGCACAGGCGCAGATGCAGACGCAGTCGCGGGCACAGGCACCGTTACCTACCCTACGCACAGACACAGACACAGACACAGACACAGACACAGACACAGACACAGACACAGACACAGACAGTTGCACAGGCACAGGCAGGCACAGGCACAGGCACAGGCACAGGCACAGGCACAGGCACAGGCACAGGCACAGGCACAGGCACAGGCACAGGCACAGGCACCGTTACCTACCCTACCCTACACACATACACAGACACAGACACATACACTGTTACCTACCCTACATAGAGACACAGACACAGACACAGACACATACACTGTTACCTACCCTACACACAGACACAGACACAGACACAGACACAGACACAGACACAGACACAGACACAGACACAGACACAGACACAGACACAGACACAGACACAGACACAGACACAGAGTGGACTTTATAGATTATCCTGAATTCTGTGGTCACATGTTCGGTGTGTTAACCTTTCTCATGGTGACTTTGTCAAGGCTCCCTGGGGCCAGGGATACACCATCAGGTCCAGAGTTTATATTTAACCAAGCAAGCAGGGGGGAAACACAGAGAAACACAGTCACTCACACACAACCAAGAATACACAGTGGGTTTATAAAAACCCAGATAGTGAAAGAGTAAATGGTTAAGAAAGAGAGAGCGAGAGAGAGAGGAGAGGAGAGAGAAGAGAGAGAGAGAGAAGAGAGAGAGAGAGAGACACCTTTGGAATGTGGCCTCATGACCTACACCAAGGCGCGACCAAGTTTTACTGGCTCAGTTCTGGTATAGGTCCCAAATGGCACCCTATTCCCTTTATAGTGCACTATTTTGTACCAGGGCCCACAGGGAATAGGGTGTCATTGCTTTTATGCTCTCTGTGACTAACATGTCAAACCTGACTGGTTGGATCAATGGCAGGAATGAGGAAGTGTCTGTAAATGTTGTTTGTTGTACCCACATTCATATATGTTTATGGCAACTTGGAAAGGAAAATATTGTTTGTGTATACCAGTACCTGTTGTAGCTATTGACCTGTAACACACTATCAACACTATAGAGGAGTTCAGAAGAGGGTGAGGGATATTCTGGAAAGACAGCGAGTAAGAGAGAAAGGGGAGACAGAGAGAGAGGAGGGAGAGAAAGAGGGAGAAAAAGAGAGAGAGAGAGAAAGAGAGAAAGAGAGAGAGAAATAAAGAAAGAGAGAGAAAGAAAGAAGGAATGTGAGAAAGAGAGAAAGGGGAGACAGAGCGCGAGAGGAGGGAGGGAAAGAAAGAGAAAAAGAGAGAGAGAGAGAGACCCGTCCTGTTGGGGGAGGATGCAGAGAGCTGTGGGTTGGCAGCGCATTACATTGCTGCCTGCCATAAGATGAGGGACAGTGTCTGACAGACCAATCAACCTGCACATGTCCTCTACTGTATACTTATTGTTATTGTTGAATGTAAGGTTATTTTGACACTTGGTTATTATTGTTACTGTTGTCCCGTTGACAATTTGATTCTCATTTTTATTTATTTTTTATATTGTAAATATCCAAAATAAGCTTTGGCAATATGTACATTGTTACGTCATGCCAATAAAGCGAATTGAATTGAATTGAGAGAGATAGAGAGAGAGCGAGAGAGTGAGAGAGAAAGAAAGAGAGAGAGAGAGAAAGAATACGAGAAAGAGAGAGATAGAGAGAAGGAAAGAGAGAGAAAGAAGAGAGAGAGACAGAGCGAGACAGAGAGAGACAGAGAGAGACAGAGAGAGACAGAGAGAGACAGAGAGAGAGAGAGAGAGAGAGAGAAAGAATACGAGAAAGAGAGAGATAGAGAGAAGGAAAGAGAGAGAAAGAAGAGAGAGAGACAGAGCGAGACAGAGCGAGACAGAGAGAGACAGAGAGAGACAGAGAGAGACAGAGACATTTACATTTAAGTCATTTAGCAGACGCTCTTATCCAGAGCGACTTAGACAGAGAGAGTTAAAACACTGTATATATATAATATGACATTTGTAATGTCTTTATTGTTTTGAAACTTCTGTATGTGTAATGTTTACTGTTAATTTTTATTGTTTATTTCACTTTATATATTCACTTTATATATTATCTACCTCACTTGCTTTGGCAATGTTAACACATGTTTCCCATGCCAATAAAGCCCTTGAATTGAATTGAGAGGGAGAAAGAAGTGAAACAGCAGAGAAAGAGAGAGAGGTGCCCCGACCCATGGTCATCAACAGAGTTGTGGACTCGAGACTTCAGACTCAACTTGATATAAAATCACTTGAGACTTGACTTGGACTTGGTACCTTAAGACTTTGTCTTGAGACTGATAACTTAAAATGATCTGTTCAGGTTTTGTAACTTTTTGTGGCACAGAGTCTCGGGTTGAGTACTCTCCATGCAGCCATAGACATCATGTGTTAAGACTCATGACTAGTCAACTCAGCCACAATGTTAGAGTGATGGCTGAACTCTGCCCATATCTACAATATCTCTTTTTTACATGTATTTTTGGGGCTTTTTTTAAACTTTGTGACTGTGGAATCTGACTTAATGGTTGCTATCTAGTGGAAACCCTGTCCCATAGAAGTTAGTGGAGGGGGAGGAGTTTCAGTACTTCCTCAGTTGTCGGAGTTATGCTGCCCCTGACATACAGACACTCTCTTCTCACACACTGTCAGACACTCTCTTCTCACACACTGTCAGACACTCTCACGGCTGTATTCATTACTGTCTGTTGCTCTTTCAAAACCCAGGAACAGGGACAGGAGCAGAATGACTGGGCTTTAGCCTGGTGGAGGGGAGTAACTGGGGGTAAACAGACAGCAGGACACACTGGGACTACTGGACTGGACTACTGTACCTCTTCCACCCTCATGACGAATGAAGTGACAGGAGAGAACAGACAGCAGGACAGAGGTGAGACACACTCTCTTCTCTCTAACTGTCTGTATTCATTGAGTATGTTTGAGTCCCATTTTGTCTGGAACTTATGCTGTGTGTGTTAGTGCTACTCTCCCTCTCTCTCTCTCTCTCTCTCTCTCTCTCTCTCTCTCTCTCTCTCTCTCTCTCTCTCTCTCTCTCTCTCTCTCTCTCTCTCTCTCTCTCTCTCTCTCTCTCTCTCTCTCTCTCTCTCTCTCTCTCTCTCTCTCTCTCTCTCCCTCTCTCTCTCTCTCGCACTCTCTCTCAATTAAATTAAATTAGCTGTATCGGCATGATGTATCAGTCTCTCTCTCGCTCTCTCTCGCTCTCTCTCTCTCTCTCGCTCTCTCTCTCTCTCTCTCTCTCTCTCTCTCTCTCTCTCTCTCTCTCTCTCTCTCTCTCTCTCTCTCTCTCTCTCTCTCATATATATATATATATATCATTCCCCTCTGAGGACAGAGGCAATAAAAGAGATCAATGGATAATGTGTGATCGTTAGACTATGATATGCAGTAGAGAAGTGTGTGTGTTTTTCTGTGTTAGCCACTCTACTACAGTGAGGGAATCTCCCAACAGTAGTTCAGCCACACAGGCGTGTGTTGTACTAGGCGGTTAGGCTAAACTTAGAGCCCCCTGTCTGTCTCATGTTACTCCTGTACCTCACTGACATCCATTTCATACACACTTACCCCACAGCCATACAGTTTCCTTATTTCCTGTGGCTACTTTGAATAATCTCACTTTTTTTTATTACTACATGATTCCCTGTGTTATTTTATAATTTTGATATCTTCACTATTATTCTACTTTTGACTGGTACAGTAGGCTACATTAGAATCAGATGACTGATTTATTCCATTAATATAACCAGTATGATCCAGTCTGTGATATGATAATGAAGATATTGATATATATTCTCTGTTAGACTGTTGCCCATGTCATTTCCACATGTTTGGCTCTTCTGATAGGATTTTTGATAGGGCTTCTGATAGGACTTCTGATTGGATTTTTGATAGGGCTTCTGATAGGGCTTCTGATAGGACTTCTGATTGGATTTTTGATAGGGCTTCTGATAGGGCTTCTGATAGGACTTCTGATTGGATTTTTGATAGGGCTTCTGATAGGACTTCTGATTGGATTTTTGATAGGGCTTCTGATAGGACTTCTGATTGGATTTTTGATAGGGCTTCTGATAGGACTTCTGATTGGATTTTTGATAGGGCTTCTGATAGGATTTTTGATAGGGCTTCTGATAGAGCTTCTGATAGGAATTTTGACCATATTGGGCTCTGGTCAAAAGTAGTGAACTAAATAGGGAATAGGGTTCCATTTGGGACTCATTCTGCTCTGTTAGATTTATCTGTAATGTGTCTGTCAGTGTCTGGAAACAGTGCTGTTTCTCCTTTAAGAGGTTCTGACCCGACACGCCTTCAGGCTGTTTACAGCTGTCTGACACACAATAATCACTCCCATTCAATCAGGACACAGGGTTTCATCCCAAGTGGTACCTTATTCCCTATGAAGTGCACTTCTTTTGACCAAGGCCCATAAGGCTGTGGTGAAACGTAGTGCACTACAGAGGGATATAGGTTGCCATTTGGGACACAGACGTGGACCAGTGTAGTTTCTAGAGAAGTACCATCCTCATCCTCCTTTTCTTCACTTTAACATGAACAAAAAATGGATGACAGAGAGAGAAGTGGAAAGGAGGACATTTGAGTTGGGTTTATAATGCCTGTTTCTGTTCAAATAGAAAGCCTCAAAACATACTAGTGTGCTGTTGGAGCTAGGAACACAAGCATTTTGCTACACCCGCAATAACATCTGCTAAATATGTGTATGTGACCAATATAATTTGATTTGAACACCTGATTGTCTACTGAAACCATGAGAAGTAGCTCACCTAAACTAAGATCTGTTTGAATGTGAACCCAATGTGTGTCACGTTCTGTCCTTAGTTCTTTTATTATGTATTTGTTTTAGTACTGGTCAGGGCGTGAGTTGAGTGGGTTGTCTATGTTCCTTTTTCTATGTTTTGGGATTTCTGTGTTTGGCCTGGTATGGTTCTCAATCAGAGGCAGCTGTTTATCGTTGTCCCTGATTGAGAACCATATTTAGGTAGCCTGTTGTCTGTTGTGATTTGTGGGTGGTTATTTTCCGTGTTTGTGCCACACGGGACTCTTTAGTTTGTTTCATGTTGTTATTTTGTATGTTGTAGTGTTTTTTCATATTAAAATGGACACATACCACTCTGCAAATTTTTCCGACCTCTCTTACTCTTCATCAGAGGAAGACGACGAACGTTACAATGTGTTTTGATAGATACAGTAGAATGTGTTTTAGAACAGAATGAATGTACTCTGAAACACTACTGTGGCAGACATTTCAATGAATCTCAAGGTACACTCTGGTAATACGGGTGATTTTAACAGAGAGTTGTGAAAACACCTTTCTGGGGTTTCAGAAACTGTAAAAGTCAGCATCAAATTACAATAATATTTTGAAACATTCATTTCAAGTGACACATTTTATAAATGTATTGAGATTAATAGACCGAGCTGTCATATTTGTCCAACTACTTTCCCTAGGATAGCACTCATTACTACCACTCATTACATAGCACTCACTATTACTACTCATTACTACCACTCGTTACATAGCACTCACTATTACTACTCATTACTACCACTCATTACATAGCACTCACTATTACTACTCATTACTACCACTCGTTACATAGCACTCACTATTACTACTCATTACTACCACTCATTACATAGCACTCACTATTACTACTCATTACTACCACTCGTTACATAGCACTCACTATTACTACTCATTACTACCACTCATTACATAGCACTCACTATTACTACTCATTACTACCACTCGTTACATAGCACTCACTATTACTACTCATTACTACCACTCATTACATAGCACTCACTATTACTACTCATTACTACCACTCATTACATAGCACTCACTATTACTACTCATTACTACCACTCATTACATAGCACTCACTATTACTACTCATTACTACCACTCATTACATAGCACTCACTATTACTACTCATTACTACCACTCATTACATAGCACTCACTATTACTACTCATTACTACAACAGTTGCCAGGCTCATTGTGAGAGTATAAATTATGTTACATTCAAAATGTTTAGGGTTATGTAACATGTACGAAGCAGAGACAATATGTCCAACTAATAGCAGAGACAATATGTCCAACTAATAGCAGAGACAATATGTCCAACTAATAGCAGAGACAACATGTCCCAACTTATAGCAGAGACAACATGTTCCAACTAATAGCAGAGACATGTCCAACTAATAGCAGAGACAACATGTCCCAACTTATAGCAGAGACAACATGTTCCAACTAATAGCAGAGACATGTCCAACTAATAGCAGAGACATGTCCAACTAATAGCAGAGACATGTCCAACTAATAGCAGAGACAACATGTCCAACTAATAGCAGAGACAACATGTTCCAACTAATAGCAGAGACAACATGTTCCAACTAATAGCAGAGACATGTCCAACTAATAGCAGAGACAACATGTCCAACTAATAGCAGAGACAACATGTTCCAACTAATAGCAGAGACAACATGTTCCAACTAATAGCAGAGACATGTCCAACTAATAGCAGAGACAACATGTCCCAACTAATAGCAGAGACATGTCCCAACTTATAGCAGAGACAACATGTTCCAACTAATAGCAGAGTAACATGTCCCAACTTATAGCAGAGACATGTCCAACTAATAGCAGAGACAACATGTTCCAACTAATAGCAGAGACAACATGTTCCAACTAATAGCAGAGACAACATGTCCCAACTAATAGCAGAGACAACATGTCCCAACTAATAGCAGCGACAATATGTCCCAACTAATAGCAGAGTAACATGTCCCAACTAATAGCAGAGACAACATGTCCCAACTAATAGCAGAGACAACATGTCCCAACTAATAGCAGAGACAACATGTCCCAACTAATAGCAGAGACAACATGTTCGAACTAATAGCAGAGACAACATGTCCCAACTAATAGCAGAGACAACATGTCCAACTTAAAGCAGAGACAATATGTCCCAACTAATAGCAGAGACAACATGTCCCAACTAATAGCAGAGACAACATGTCCAACTTAAAGCAGAGACAATATGTCCCAACTAATAGCAGAGACCACATGTCCAACTTATAGCAGAGACAACATGTCCCAACTAATAGCAGAGACAACATGTCCAACTTATAGCAGAGACAATATGTCCCAACTAATAGCAGAGACAACATGTTCCAACTAATAGCAGCGACAATATGTCCCAACTAATAGCAGAGACAACATGTCCCAACTAATAGCAGAGACAACATATCCCAACTAATAGCAGAGACAACATGTCCCAACTAATAGCAGAGACAACATGTCCCAACTAATAGCAGAGACAACATGTCCCAACTAATAGCAGAGACAACATGTCCCAACTAATAGCAGAGACAACATGTTCCAACTAATAGTAGAGACAACATGTCCCAACTAATAGCAGAGACAACATGTCCAACTAATAGCAGAGACAACATGTCCAACTTATAGCAGAGACAACATGTTCCAACTAATAGCAGAGACAATATGTCCAACTAATAGCAGAGACAATATGTCCAACTAATAGCAGAGACAACATGTCCCAACTAATAGCAGAGACAACATGTTCCAACTAATAGCAGAGACAACATGTTCCAACTAATAGCAGAGACAACATGTCCCAACTAATAGCAGAGACAACATGTCCCAACTAATAGCAGAGACAACATGTTCCAACTAATAGCAGAGACAACATGTCCAACTTATAGCAGAGACAACATGCCCAACTAATAGCAGAGACAACATGTTCCAACTAATAGTAGAGACAATATGTCCCAACTAATAGCAGAGACAACATGTCCCAACTTATAGCAGAGACAACATGTTCCAACTAATAGCAGAGACATGTCCAACTAATAGCAGAGACAACATGTCCCAACTTATAGCAGAGACAACATGTTCCAACTAATAGCAGAGACATGTCCAACTAATAGCAGAGACAACATGTCCAACTAATAGCAGAGACAACATGTTCCAACTAATAGCAGAGACATGTCCAACTAATAGCAGAGACATGTCCAACTAATAGCAGAGACAACATGTCCCAACTAATAGCAGAGACATGTCCAACTAATAGCAGAGACATGTCCAACTAATAGCAGAGACAACATGTCCAACTAATAGCAGAGACAACATGTTCCAACTAATAGCAGAGACATGTCCAACTAATAGCAGAGACATGTCCAACTAATAGCAGAGACAACATGTCCAACTAATAGCAGAGACAACATGTTCCAACTAATAGCAGAGACAACATGTCCCAACTAATAGCAGAGACATGTCCAACTAATAGCAGAGACATGTCCAACTAATAGCAGAGACAACATGTCCAACTAATAGCAGAGACAACATGTTCCAACTAATAGCAGAGACATGTCCAACTAATAGCAGAGACAACATGTCCAACTAATAGCAGAGACAACATGTTCCAACTAATAGCAGAGACATGTCCAACTAATAGCAGAGACATGTCCAACTAATAGCAGAGACAACATGTCCCAACTAATAGCAGAGACATGTCCCAACTTATAGCAGAGACAACATGTTCCAACTAATAGCAGAGTAACATGTCCCAACTTATAGCAGAGACATGTCCAACTAATAGCAGAGACAACATGTCCCAACTAATAGCAGAGACAACATGTCCCAACTAATAGCAGAGACAACATGTCCCAACTAATAGCAGAGACAACATGTCCCAACTTATAGCAGAGACAACATGTTCGAACTAATAGCAGAGACAACATGTCCCAACTAATAGCAGAGACAACATGTCCCAACTAATAGCAGAGACAACATGTCCCAACTAATAGCAGAGACAACATGTCCCAACTAATAGCAGATACAACATGTTCGAACTAATAGCAGAGACAACATGTCCCAACTAATAGCAGAGACAACATGTCCAACTTAAAGCAGAGACAATATGTCCCAACTAATAGCAGAGACAACATGTCCCAACTAATAGCAGAGACAACATGTCCAACTTATAGCAGAGACAACATGTCCCAACTAATAGCAGAGACAACATGTCCAACTTATAGCAGAGACAATATGTCCCAACTAATAGCAGAGACAACATGTTCCAACTAATAGCAGCGACAATATGTCCCAACTAATAGCAGAGACAACATGTCCCAACTAATAGCAGAGACAACATGTCCCAACTAATAGCAGAGACAACATGTCCAACTTATAGCAGAGACAACATGTCCCAACTAATAGCAGAGACAACATGTCCAACTTATAGCAGAGACAACATGTCCCAACTAATAGCAGAGACAACATGTCCAACTTATAGCAGAGACAATATGTCCCAACTAATAGCAGAGACAACATGTCCCAACTAATAGCAGAGACAACATGTCCAACTTAAAGCAGAGACAATATGTCCCAACTAATAGCAGAGACCACATGTCCAACTTATAGCAGAGACAACATGTCCCAACTAATAGCAGAGACAACATGTCCAACTTATAGCAGAGACAATATGTCCCAACTAATAGCAGAGACAACATGTTCCAACTAATAGCAGCGACAATATGTCCCAACTAATAGCAGAGAGAACATGTCCCAACTAATAGCAGAGACAACATGTCCCAACTAATAGCAGAGACAACATGTCCCAACTAATAGCAGAGACAACATGTCCCAACTAATAGCAGAGACAACATGTCCCAACTAATAGCAGAGACAACATGTCCCAACTAATAGCAGAGACAACATGTTCCAACTAATAGTAGAGACAACATGTCCCAACTAATAGCAGAGACAACATGTCCAACTAATAGCAGAGACAACATGTCCAACTTATAGCAGAGACAACATGTTCCAACTAATAGCAGAGACAATATGTCCAACTAATAGCAGAGACAATATGTCCAACTAATAGCAGAGACAACATGTCCCAACTAATAGCAGAGACGACATGTTCCAACTAATAGCAGAGACAACATGTTCCAACTAATAGCAGAGACAACATGTCCCAACTAATAGCAGAGACAACATGTCCCAACTAATAGCAGACAACATGTCCCAACTAATAGCAGAGACAACATGTTCCAACTAATAGCAGAGACAACATGTCCAACTTATAGCAGAGACAACATGCCCAACTAATAGCAGAGACAACATGTTCCAACTAATAGTAGAGACAATATGTCCCAACTAATAGCAGAGACAACATGTCCCAACTTATAGCAGAGACAACATGTTCCAACTAATAGCAGAGACATGTCCAACTAATAGCAGAGACAACATGTCCCAACTTATAGCAGAGACAACATGTTCCAACTAATAGCAGAGACATGTCCAACTAATAGCAGAGACAACATGTCCAACTAATAGCAGAGACAACATGTTCCAACTAATAGCAGAGACATGTCCAACTAATAGCAGAGACATGTCCAACTAATAGCAGAGACAACATGTCCCAACTAATAGCAGAGACATGTCCAACTAATAGCAGAGACATGTCCAACTAATAGCAGAGACAACATGTCCAACTAATAGCAGAGACAACATGTTCCAACTAATAGCAGAGACATGTCCAACTAATAGCAGAGACATGTCCAACTAATAGCAGAGACAACATGTCCAACTAATAGCAGAGACAACATGTTCCAACTAATAGCAGAGACAACATGTCCCAACTAATAGCAGAGACATGTCCAACTAATAGCAGAGACATGTCCAACTAATAGCAGAGACAACATGTCCAACTAATAGCAGAGACAACATGTTCCAACTAATAGCAGAGACAACATGTCCAACTAATAGCAGAGACAACATGTCCAACTAATAGCAGAGACAACATGTTCCAACTAATAGCAGAGACATGTCCAACTAATAGCAGAGACATGTCCAACTAATAGCAGAGACAACATGTCCCAACTAATAGCAGAGACATGTCCCAACTTATAGCAGAGACAACATGTTCCAACTAATAGCAGAGTAACATGTCCCAACTTATAGCAGAGACATGTCCAACTAATAGCAGAGACAACATGTCCCAACTAATAGCAGAGACAACATGTCCCAACTAATAGCAGAGACAACATGTCCCAACTAATAGCAGAGACAACATGTCCCAACTTATAGCAGAGACAACATGTTCGAACTAATAGCAGAGACAACATGTCCCAAATAATAGCAGAGACAACATGTCCCAACTAATAGCAGAGACAACATGTCCCAACTAATAGCAGAGACAACATGTCCCAACTAATAGCAGATACAACATGTTCGAAATAATAGCAGAGACAACATGTCCCAACTAATAGCAGAGACAACATGTCCAACTTAAAGCAGAGACAATATGTCCCAACTAATAGCAGAGACAACATGTCCCAACTAATAGCAGAGACAACATGTCCCAACTAATAGCAGAGACAACATGTTCCAACTAATAGCAGAGACAACATGTCCAACTTATAGCAGAGACAACATGTTCCAACTAATAGCAGAGACAATATGTCCAACTAATTGCAGAGACAATATGTCCAACTAATAGCAGAGACAACATGTTCCAACTAATAGCAGAGACAACATGTCCCAACTAATAGCAGAGACAACATGTCCCAACTAATAGCAGAGACAACATGTCCCAACTAATAGCAGAGACAACATGTTCCAACTAATAGCAGAGACAACATGTCCAACTTATAGCAGAGACAACATGTCCAACTAATAGCAGAGACAACATGTTCCAACTAATAGTAGAGACAATATGTCCCAACTAATAGCAGAGACAACATGTCCAACTTATAGCAGAGACAACATGTTCCAACTAATAGCAGAGACAATATGTCCAACTAATAGCAGAGACAATATGTCCAACTTATAGCAGAGACAATATGTCCCAACTAATAGCAGAGACAACATGTCCCAACTAATAGCAGAGACAACATGTCCCAACTAATAGCAGAGACAACATGTCCCAACTAATAGCAGAGACAACATGTCCCAACTAATAGCAGAGACAACATGTCCAACTAATAGCAGAGACAACATGTCCCAACTAATAGCAGAGACAATATGTCCAACTAATAGCAGAGACAATATGTCCAACTAATAGTAGAGACAACATGTCCAACTAATAGCAGAGACAACATGTCCAACTAATAGCAGAGACAATATGTCCAACTAATAGCAGAGACAATATGTCCAACTAATAGCAGAGACAACATGCCCCCACTAATAGTAGAGACAACATGTCCAACTTATAGCAGAGACAATATGTCCCAACTAATAGCAGAGACAACATGTCCAACTTATAGCAGAGACAATATGTCCCAACTAATAGCAGAGACAACATGTCCCAACTAATAGCAGAGACAACATGTCCAACTAATAGCAGAGACAACATGTTCCAACTAATAGCAGAGACAAATGTCCCAACTAATAGCAGAGACAACATGTCCCAACTAATAGCAGAGACAACATGTCCAACTAATAGCAGAGACAACATGTCCAACTAATAGCAGAGACAACATGTTCCAACGAATAGCAGAGACAAATGTCCCAACTAATAGCAGAGACAACATGTCCAACGAATAGCAGAGACAACATGTCCCAACTAATAGTAGAGACAACATGTCCAACTTATAGCAGAGACAATATGTCCCAACTAATAGCAGAGACAACATGTCCAACTTATAGCAGAGACAATATGTCCCAACTAATAGCAGAGACAACATGTCCCAACTAATAGCAGAGACAACATGTCCAACTAATAGCAGAGACAACATGTTCCAACTAATAGCAGAGACAAATGTCCCAACTAATAGTAGAGACAACATGTCCAACTAATAGCAGAGACAAATGTCCAATTTATAGCAGAGACAACACGTACAGCATAAAGCTGTTGTGTGTGTGACAACATGGATTTGTACCTGGGTCAGCCAGTCTTCAGTCTTAACTGTTTTGTTGAACCACTCTTGTTACACTGAGCACATGGTGCCCTATTTAGACTTGAGATATACAGACTTAACATAGACTTGAGTCAATAAAGTATGAACATTCTTTGACATAAATCCATGTTAAGTCAACTGGTCTCAAGTCTGAATAGGAATTCCAGCTTTTTCTGTGTGGAATTCCACCATTATATCTTCAATGCTATATTTACACGGATTAGAAACATGAGGACACAGAGAAGGAGTGAAAGTGGGACAAGCTGAAATTTAAACCCCTGACTTGTGGGACATTAAGATAGCAAATTAGTTTGGAATGTTACACACTCAACCATATCTCTACGTGCAGAACTTGTGAATCCCATTTGTCTGAAGACAACCGTTTAGATTAAATACCAGAAGTGAACTTTAAAAATGGTGCTGCCGTACTGGGCGTTTGTGGCTGACTGCCCTATAGATCACTCTGTGGTCAAGTGTAAAAACAGGAGCGTTTGTGGCTGACTGCCCTATAGATCACTCTGTGGTCAAGTGTAAAAACAGGAGCGTTTGTGGCTGACTGCCCTATAGATCACTCTGTGGTCAAGTATAAAAACAGGAGCGTTTGTGGCTGACTGCCCTATAGATCACTCTGTGGTCAAGTGTAAAAACAGGAGCGTTTGTGGCTGACTGCCCTATAGATCACTCTGTGGTCAAGTGTAAAAACAGGAGCGTTTGTGGCTGACTGCCCTATAGATCACTCTGTGGTCAAGTGTAAAAACAGTGAGCGTTTGTGGCTGACTGCCCTATAGATCACTCTGTGGTCAAGTGTAAAAACAGGAGCGTTTGTGGCTGACTGCCCTATAGATCACTCTGTGGTCAAGTGTAAAAACAGGAGCGTTTGTGGCTGACTGCCCTATAGATCACTCTGTGGTCAAGTGTAAAAACAGGAGCGTTTGTGGCTGACTGCCCTATAGATCACTCTGTGGTCAAGTGTAAAAACAGGAGCGTTTGTGGCTGACTGCCCTATAGATCACTCTGTGGTCAAGTGTAAAAACAGGAGCGTTTGTGGCTGACTGCCCTATAGATCACTCTGTGGTCAAGTGTAAAAACAGGAGCGTTTGTGGCTGACTGCCCTATAGATCACTCTGTGGTCAAGTGTAAAAACAGGAGCGTTTGTGGCTGACTGCCCTATAGATCACTCTGTGGTCAAGTGTAAAAACAGGAGCGTTTGTGGCTGACTGCCCTATAGATCACTCTGTGGTCAAGTGTAAAAACAGGAGCGTTTGTGGGCGCCTCCCCTCTATATTGGTCCTTCATGAACTCAGACAGGTGAGACAGAAAAGGAATTCACTTAACAAGAACATGTGTTTTTTTGCAGTGGTGTAAATTACTTTAAAGTACTACTTGAGTTGATTTTGGTGTATCTGTACTTTACTTTACTATATATATTTTTGACAACGTTTACTTTTACTTCACTACATTCCTAAAGAAAATATTGTGCTTTTTACTCCATACGCTGTCCCTGAAAACCCAAAGTACTCAAGACATTTTGAATGCTTAGCCGAACAAGAAAATTGTCAAATTCATGCACTTATCAGGAGAAGATGTAGTCATCCCTACTGCCTCTGGCTTGGCGGACTCACTAAACACAAATGCTCTTTTGTAAATAATGTGTGTGTTGGACTTGTCCCCTGGCTATCCGTAAATAAAACAAGAACGTGGTGCCGTCCGCTTTGCTTAATATAAGGAATTTGAAATGATTTATACTTTTACTTCTACTTTTGATACTTAAGTATATTTTAGAACCAAATACTTATAGATATATTTAAAACTCTCTCTCTCTCTCTCTCTCTCTCTCTCTCTCTCTCTCTCTCTCTCTCTCTCTCTCTCTCTCTCTCTCTCTCTCTCTCTCTCTCTCGTGTTTGTGTGGGCGTGGTTCCCAATCTCGGCTTGATTGTCTGCGCCAGCTGGAACCACTTATCTTCCCTTTATATGTTCTGTATCCAGTGTTTCTTGTTGTCAGATTGTTGTTACTTCCCTGTGGTTGTGTTGTTACTTCCCTGTGGTTGTGTCGTGTGTCCGTGCTCATCTCTCGCCGCCCTTGTGTGGATTATCTGCTGTGCTCCTTCCTTCCCATCCGGACACACTCCCCTGGATTTCTCAGCACGCTATCATCGGAAAATGCGCCCTAGTCCCTGGGTCGGATTCCGTCTGAGTACAGTCTGTCTGTCCTGTTGCTGCTGTAAACTGTATTCATTAAACCATCGTTGCTTGCATCTTGCATCCGCCTCTGTATTGTCACAGTATCTATACTTTTACACAAGTATGACAATTAGCTACTTATTCCACCACTGGTTTTGTGTAGAATTTCAGCCGCTAATGGCTGCTATGCTAATAGTCCAAGGCAAGCATTCATTGATCAGTTTTCTTTTTGCTAGATGTAGTTTTGCGTTCGTTTTTTAAATGCAAATTAGGGCCTGCTTTTTAGTTAATACTGCTGGCTTGAGTTTATCAACACACCATATAAGAGGAGGGAATAAACAATAAGAGGAGGGAATAAACAATAAGAGCAGGGAATAAACAATAAGAACAGGGAATAAACAATAAGAGCAGGGAATAAACAATAAGAACAGGGAATAAACAATAAGAGGAGGGAATAAACAATAAGAGCAGGGAATAAACAATAAGAGGAGGGAATAAACAATAAGAGGAGGGAATAAACAATAAGAACAGGGAATAAACAATAAGAGCAGGGAATAAACAATAAGAGGAGGGAATAAACAATAAGAGGAGGGAATAAACAATAAGAGGAGGGAATAAACAATAAGAACAGGGAATAAACAATAAGAGGAGGGAATAAACAATAAGAACAGGGAATAAACAATAAGAGGAGGGAATAAACAATAAGAACAGGGAATAAACAATAAGAACAGGGAATAAACAATAAGAGGAGGGAATAAACAATAAGAGGAGGGAATAAACAATAAGAGGAGGGAATAAACAATAAGAGGAGGGAATAAACAATAAGAACAGGGAATAAACAATAAGAGGAGGGAATAAACAATAAGAACAGGGAATAAACAATAAGAAAAGGGAATAAACAATAAGAGGAGGGAATCCCATTTAAAGCATTTGGAAAATCCAGAAGAAGGGATCTAATTCTGCAGGACTCAAAACACCATAATGTTTTCAAACTGTTTGACAATGCTTCCTGTTTCTGGCAAGGTGTTTCACAACTCTTGATTCAGTAGTGATACAACATGATGTTTCAATACTTACATTTGAGTCATTTTGCAGACACTCTTATCCCGAGAGACTTACAGTAAGGTGTCATTTAGCAGACACTCTTATCCCGAGAGACTTACAGTAAGGTGTCATTTAGCAGACACTCTTATGTCATGTTTGTCATTTATTGTCATGTCTTGTCCCTGTGCTCCCCATGCTATTCGTTTCCCTCTGCTGGTCTTGTTTGGTTCTTTCCCTCCTTCTATCCCTCTCTCTCCCCCTCCCTCTCTCACTCTCTCGCTCTCTCTTCTCTCTGTCGTTCCGTTCCTGCTCCCAGCTGTTCCTATTCCCCTAATCATCATTTAGTCTTCCCACACCTGTTCCCGATCCTTTCCCCTGATTAGAGTCCCTATTTATTCCTTTGTGATCCGTTCCTGTCCCGTCGGTTCCTTGTATTGTATTCACCATGCTGTGATTGCGTTTCGCCCTGTCCTGTCGTGTTTTTGCCGTGATTGTGTATCACCCTGTCCTGTCGTGTTTTGTGCCTTCATCAGATGCTGCGTGTGAGCAGGTGTTTCAGTCGACTACGGCCTGCGCCTACCCGAAGCGACCTGCAGTCTGTGGCCGCTTCTCCAGTTGTTTCCCCTCTACAAGTCTAGAGGATTTCTGTTATTCCGTTTTGGACTTTAATAAACTCTGTTTCTGTTAAGTCGCTTTTGGGTCCTCTTTCACCTGCATGACAGAAGGAACCGACCAAGGAATGGACCCAGCGACTTCAGACGCTCGTTACACTGCCGTCGAGATCCAAGGAGCCATGCTCGGCAGACACGAGCAGGAATTGTCTGCTGCTCGCCATGCCGTGGAGAACCTGGCCGCTCAGGTTTCCGACCTCTCTGGACAGTTCCAGAGTCTACGTCTCGTGCCACCTGTTACTCCCTGGCCTGCCGAGCCTCCAGAACCTAGGGTTAATAACCCACCTTGCTACTCCGGGCAGCCCACTGAGTGCCGCTCCTTTCTCACGCAGTGTGAGATTGTGTTCTCTCTCCAACCCCACACATACTCTAGAGAGAGAGCTCGGGTTGCTTACGTCATTTCACTCCTTACTGGCCGGGCTCGAGAATGGGGCACAGCTATCTGGGAGGCAAGGGCTGATTGCTCTAACAGATTCCAGAACTTTAAAGAGGAGATGATTCGGGTTTTTGACCGTTCAGTTTTTGGTGGGGAGGCTTCTAGGGCCCTGGCTTCCTTATGCCAAGGTGAACGGTCCATAACGGATTATTCCATTGAGTTTCGCACTCTTGCTGCCTCTAGTGAGTGGAACGAGCCGGCGCTGCTCGCTCGTTTTCTGGAGGGACTCCACGCAGTGGTTAAGGATGAGATTCTCTCCCGGGAGGTTCCTTCAGATGTGGACTCTTTGATTGCTCTCGCCATCCGCATAGAACGACGGGTAGATCTTCGTCACCGGGCTCGTGGAAGAGAGCTCGCATCAACGGTGTTTCCCTGCTCCGCATCGCAACCATCTCCCTCCTCTGGCTTTGAGACTGAGCCCATGCAGCTGGGAGGGATTCGCATCTCGAATAAGGAGAGGGAACGGAGGATCACCAACCGCCTGTGCCTCTATTGCGGAGTTGCTGGACATTTTGTTAATTCATGTCCAGTAAGAGGCCAGAGCCCATCAGTAAGCGGAGGGCTACTGGTGAGCGCTACTACTCAGGTCCCTTCATCTAGATCTTGTACTACTATGTCGGTCCATCTACGCTGGACCGGTTCGGGTGCTACATGCAGTGCTTTGATTGACTCTGGGGCTGAGGGTTGTTTCATGGACGAAGCATGGGCTCGGAAACATAACATTCCTTTCGGACCGTTAGACAGGCCTACGCCCATGTTTGCCTTAGATGGTAGTCATCTTCCCAGTATCAAATTTGAGACACTACCTTTAACTCTCACAGTATCTGGTAACCACAGTGAGACTATTTCTTTTTTGATTTTCCGTTCACCGTTTACACCTGTTGTTTTGGGTCATCCCTGGCTTGTATGTCATAATCCTTCTATTAATTGGTCTAGTAATTCTATCTTATCCTGGAACGTTTCTTGTCATGTGAAGTGTTTAATGTCTGCCATCCCTCCCATTTCTTCTGTCCCTACTTCTCAGGAGGAACCTGGCGATTTGACAGGAGTGCCGGAGGAATATCATGATCTGCGCACGGTCTTCAGTCGGTCCCGAGCCAACTCCCTTCCTCCTCACCGGTCGTATGATTGTAGTATTGATCTCCTTCCGGGGACCACTCCTCCTCGAGGTAGACTATACTCTCTGTCGGCTCCCGAACGTAAGGCTCTCGAGGATTATTTGTCTGTGTCTCTTGACGCCGGTACCATAGTGCCTTCTTCTTCTCCGGCCGGGGCGGGGTTCTTTTTGTTAAAAAGAAGGACGGTACTCTGCGCCCCTGCGTGGATTATCGAGGGCTGAATGACATAACGGTTAAGAATCGTTATCCGCTTCCCCTTATGTCATCAGCCTTCGAGATTCTGCAGGGAGCCAGGTGCTTTACTAAGTTGGACCTTCGTAACGCTTACCATCTCGTGCGCATCAGAGAGGGGGACGAGTGGAAAACGGCGTTTAACACTCCGTTAGGGCATTTTGAGTACCGGGTTCTGCCGTTCGGTCTCGCCAATGCGCCAGCTGTTTTTCAGGCATTAGTTAATGATGTTCTGAGAGACATGCTGAACATTTTTGTTTTTGTCTATCTTGACGATATCCTGATTTTTTCTCCGTCACTCGAGATTCATGTTCAGCACGTTCGACGTGTTCTACAGCGCCTTTTAGAGAATTGTCTCTACGTAAAGGCTGAGAAGTGCTCTTTTCATGTCTCCTCCGTTACTTTTCTCGGTTCCGTTATTTCCGCTGAAGGCATTCAGATGGATTCCGCTAAGGTCCAAGCTGTCAGTGATTGGCCCGTTCCAAGGTCACGTGTCGAGTTGCAGCGCTTTTTAGGTTTCGCTAATTTCTATCGGCGTTTCATTCGTAATTTCGGTCAAGTTGCTGCCCCTCTCACAGCTCTTACTTCTGTCAAGACGTGTTTTAAGTGGTCCGGTTCCGCCCAGGGAGCTTTTGATCTTCTTAAAGAACGTTTTACGTCCGCTCCTATCCTCGTTACTCCTGACGTCACTAGACAATTCATTGTCGAGGTTGACGCTTCAGAGGTAGGCGTGGGAGCCATCCTATCCCAGCGCTTCCAGTCTGACGATAAGGTTCATCCTTGCGCTTATTTTTCTCATCGCCTGTCGCCATCTGAGCGCAACTATGATGTGGGTAACCGTGAACTGCTCGCCATCCGCTTAGCCCTAGGCGAATGGCGACAGTGGTTGGAGGGGGCGACCGTTCCTTTTGTCGTTTGGACAGACCATAAGAACCTTGAGTACATCCGTTCTGCCAAACGACTTAATGCCCGTCAAGCTCGTTGGGCGTTGTTTTCGCTCGTTTCGAGTTTGTGATTTCTTACCGTCCGGGTAGCAAGAACACCAAGCCTGATGCCTTATCCCGTCTGTTTAGTTCTTCTGTGGCTTCTACTGATCCCGAGGGGATTCTTCCTTATGGGCGTGTTGTCGGGTTAACAGTCTGGGGAATTGAAAGACAGGTTAAGCAAGCACTCACGCACACTGCGTCGCCGCGCGCTTGTCCTAGTAACCTCCTTTTCGTTCCTGTTTCCACTCGTCTGGCTGTTCTTCAGTGGGCTCACTCTGCCAAGTTAGCTGGTCATCCCGGTGTTCGAGGCACTCTTGCGTCTATTCGCCAGCGCTTTTGGTGGCCGACTCAGGAGCGTGACACGCGCCGTTTCGTGGCTGCTTGTTCGGACTGCGCGCAGACTAAGTCGGGTAACTCTCCTCCTGCCGGTCGTCTCAGACCGCTCCCATTCCTTCTCGACCATGGTCTCACATTGCCTTAGACTTCATTACCGGTCTGCCTTTGTCTGCGGGGAAGACTGTGATTCTGACGGTTGTCGATAGGTTCTCTAAGGCGGCACATTTCATTCCCCTCGCTAAACTTCCTTCCGCTAAGGAGACGGCACAAATCATTATTGAGAATGTATTCAGAATTCATGGCCTCCCGTTAGACGCCGTTTCAGACAGAGGCCCGCAATTCACGTCACAGTTTTGGAGGGAGTTCTGTCGTTTGATTGGTGCGTCCGTCAGTCTCTCTTCCGGGTTTCATCCCCAGTCTAACGGTCAAGCAGAGAGGGCCAATCAGACGATTGGTCGCATACTACGCAGCCTTTCTTTCAGAAACCCTGCGTCTTGGGCAGAACAGCTCCCCTGGGCAGAATACGCTCACAATTCGCTTCCTTCGTCTGCTACCGGGTTATCTCCGTTTCAGAGTAGTCTGGGTTACCAGCCTCCTCTGTTCTCATCCCAGCTTGCCGAGTCCAGCGTTCCCTCCGCTCAAGCGTTTGTCCAACGTTGTGAGCGCACCTGGAGGAGGGTGAGGTCTGCACTTTGCCGTTACAGGGCACAGACGGTGAGAGCCGCCAATAAACGCAGGATTAAGAGTCCAAGGTATTGTTGCGGCCAGAGAGTGTGGCTTTCCACTCGCAACCTTCCTCTTACGACAGCTTCTCGTAAGTTGACTCCGCGGTTCATTGGTCCGTTCCGTGTCTCCCAGGTCGTCAATCCTGTCGCTGTGCGACTGCTTCTTCCGCGACATCTTCGTCGCGTCCATCCTGTCTTCCATGTCTCCTGTGTTAAGCCCTTTCTTCGCACCCCCGTTCGTCTTCCCTCCCCCTCCCGTCCTTGTCGAGAGCGCACCTATTTACAAGGTACATAAGATTATGGACATGCGTTCTCGGGGACGGGGTCACCAATACCTAGTGGATTGGGAGGGTTACGGTCCTGAGGAGAGGAGTTGGGTTCCGTCTCGGGGCGTGCTGGACCGTTCGCTCATCGATGATTTCCTCCGTTGCCGCCAGGATTCCTCCTCGAGTGCGCCAGGAGGCGCTCGGTGAGTGGGGGGTACTGTCATGTTTGTCATTTATTGTCATGTCTTGTCCCTGTGCTCCCCATGCTATTCGTTTCCCTCTGCTGGTCTTGTTTGGTTCTTTCCCTCCTTCTATCCCTCTCTCTCCCCCTCCCTCTCTCACTCTCTCGCTCTCTCTTCTCTCTATCGTTCCGTCCCTGCTCCCAGCTGTTCCTATTCCCCTAATCATCATTTAGTCTTCCCACACCTGTTCCCGATCCTTTCCCCTGATTAGAGTCCCTATTTATTCCTTTGTGATCCGTTCCTGTCCCGTCGGTTCCTTGTATTGTATTCACCATGCTGTGATTGCGTTTCGCCCTGTCCTGTCGTGTTTTTGCCGTGATTGTGTATCACCCTGTCCTGTCGTGTTTTGTGCCTTCATCAGATGCTGCGTGTGAGCAGGTGTTTCAGTCGACTACGGCCTGCGCCTACCCGAAGCGACCTGCAGTCTGTGGCCGCTTCTCCAGTTGTTTCCCCTCTACAAGTCTAGAGGATTTCTGTTATTCCGTTTTGGACTTTAATAAACTCTGTTTCTGTTAAGTCGCTTTTGGGTCCTCTTTCACCTGCATGACATCTTATCCCGAGATACTTACAGTAAGGTGTCATTTAGCAGACACTCTTATCCCGAGAGACTTACAGTAAGGTGTCATTTAGCAGACACTCTTATCCCGAGAGACTTACAGTAAGGTGTCATTTAGCAGACACTCTTACCCCGAGAGACTTACAGTAAGGTGTCATTTAGCAGACACTCTTATCCCGAGAGACTTACAGTAAGGTGTCATTTAGCAGACACTCTTATCCCGAGAGACTTAGAGTAAGGTGTCATTTAGCAGACACTCTTACCCCGGGAGACTTACAGTAAGGTGTCATTTAGCAGACACTCTTATCCCGAGAGACTTACAGTAAGGTGTAATTTAGCAGACACTCTTACCCCGAGAGACTTACAGTAAGGTGTCATTTAGCAGACACTCTTACCCCGAGAGACTTACAGTAAGGTGTCATTTAGCAGACACTCTTACCCCGAGAGACTTACAGTAAGGTGTCATTTAGCAGACACTCTCATCCCGAGAGACTTACAGTAAGGTGTCATTTAGCAGACACTCTTACCCCGAGAGACTTACAGTAAGGTGTCATTTAGCAGACACTCTTATCCCGAGAGACTTACAGTAAGGTCATTTAGCAGACACTCTCATCCCGAGAGACTTACAGTAAGGTGTCATTTAGTAGACACTCTTATCCCGAGAGACTTACAGTAAGGTGTCATTTAGCAGACACTCTCATCCCGAGAGACTTACAGTAAGGTGTCATTTAGCAGACACTCTCATCCCGAGAGACTTACAGTAAGGTGTCATTTAGCAGACACTCTTATCCCGAGAGACTTACAGTAAGGTGTCATTTAGCAGACACTCTCATCCCGAGAGACTTACAGTAAGGTGTCATTTAGCAGACACTCTCATCCCGAGAGACTTACAGTAAGGAGTCACACGCAAACACACACACACACACACTCAGTGATCATACACACAAACACACACACAAATACACACACACACACTCAGTGACCATACACACAAACACACACACACTCAGTGACCATACACACAAACACACACACACTCAGTGACCATACACACAAACACACACACACTCACTGACCAGCCCACACACACATGCCATCAGAAGAGAGTGTTTTGTGTTAATAGACTGGGCAGCAGCGAGACAGAGACAGAGACAGAGACAGAGACAGATACAGATACAGAGAGAGAGAGAGAGAGAGAGAGAGAGAGAGAGAGAGAGAGAGAGAGAGAGAGAGAGAGAGAGAGAGAGAGAGAGAGGTGGGGGGCAGATGGGATTTCCAGAGAAAGAGGGGAGAGAGAATGAGAGAGAGAATTGTAATAGAGAACAGACTGGGTGATAGAGATACAGGAAGAAACTCTACAGAGATCGACAGAGCAAACATCCTACACTGGAGAGAGTGAAAGTCAGTGCTGCCTCTGAGATAAATAGACAGAGCCAGACTGCCAGACCGCCAGACTGCCAAACTGCCAGACAGTCAATCTGAAAGCCTAGTAGCTGAGAGCAGTTGGCATCATTGATTTCTAGGAGCTGTAAACTGCCAGTACACATGGCGTGGTGCTGTTGCCCTCCTCTCCGGGCCTCCTCGTCCTCCTGCTGCTCTCCGCTCCTCAAACGCTGCCCTCTCTTCCCAGGTTGGTTCCACTTCACCCTGCCGTCTGTACCCACAGCCTGGAGCTGAGGCTAGTAGGTCACTGACATGAGAAGACAGAGAGCAGTAACTGTCTCGTTCAGATACTGCTGCTGTAGGTATATCTATAAGACATGGGTAACAGGCTATCCCATGAAGGTATAGTAGAGTACAGGGCATGGTGTGTCAGTGTGACGTTGTGTTAGGTGTGTGTACTGTAGTGGCAGTACTGTCAGTCACATTGTTACTAAACTGTTCAGCTTGTTGTGTTCTGTGTCTTAGTGCATGAGGCCATAGTGCTAGTAGCTGTCTTGAGATCAGGCTGGCTGGTGAGGCCATAGTGCTAGTAGTGCTAGTAGCTGTCTTGAGATCAGGGTAGCTGGTGAGGTCATAGTGCTAGTAGTGCTAGTAGCTGTCTTGAGATCAGGGTAGCTGGTGAGGTCATAGTGCTAGTAGTTGTCTTGAGATCAGGGTGGCTGGTGAGGTCATAGTGCTAGTAGCTGTCTATAGAGATCAGGGTAGCTGGTGAGGTCATAGTGCTAGTAGCTGTCTTGAGATCAGGGTAGCTGGTGAGGTCATAGTGCTAGTAGCTGTCTTGAGATCAGGGTGGCTGGTGAGGTCATAGTGCTAGTAGCTGTCTTGAGATCAGGGTGGCTGGTGAGGTCATAGTGCTAGTAGCTGTCTATAGAGATCAGGGTAGCTGGTGAGGTCATAGTGCTAGTAGCTGTCTATAGAGATCAGGGTAGCTGGTGAGGTCATAGTGCTAGTAGCTGTCTTGAGATCAGGGTAGCTGGTGAGGTCATAGTGCTAGTAGCTGTCTTGAGATCAGGGTAGCTGGTGAGGCCATAGTGCTAGTAGCTGTCTTGAGATCAGAGTGGCTGGTGAGGTCATAGTGCTAGTAGCTGTCTTGAGATCAGGGTAGCTGGTGAGGTCATAGTGCTAGTAGCTGTCTTGAGATCAGGGTAGCTGGTGAGGTCATAGTGCTAGTAGCTGTCTTGAGATCAGGGTGGCTGGTGAGGTCATAGTGCTAGTAGCTGTCTTGAGATCAGGGTAGCTGGTGAGGTCATAGTGCTAGTAGCTGTCTATAGAGATCAGGGTAGCTGGTGAGGCCATAGTGCTAGTAGCTGTCTTGAGATCAGGGTAGCTGGTGAGGTCATAGTGCTAGTAGCTGTCTTGAGATCAGGGTAGCTGGTGAGGTCATAGTGCTAGTAGCTGTCTTGAGATCAGGGTAGCTGGTCAAATCAAATCAAATCAAATTTTATTTGTCACATACACATGGTTAGCAGATGTTAAATGCGAGTGTAGCGAAATGCTTGTGCTTCTAGTTCCGACAATGCAGTGATAACCAACAAGTAATCTAACTAACAATTCCAAAACTACTGTCTTATACACAGTGTAAGGGGATAAGGAACATGTACATAAGGATATATGAATGAGTGATGGTACAGAGCAGCATACAGTAGATGGTATCGAGTACAGTATATACATATGAGATGAGTGTGTAGACAAAGTAAACAAAGTGGCATAGTTAAAGTGGCTAGTGATACATGTGTTACATAAGGATGCAGTCGATGATGTAGAGTACAGTATATACATATGCATATGAGATGAATAATGTAGGGTAAGTAACATTATATAAGGTAGCATTGTTTAAAGTGGCTAGTGATATATTTACATCATTTCCCATCAATTCCCATTATTAAAATGGCTGGAGTTGGGTCAGTGTCAATGACAGTGTGTTGGCAGCAGCCACTCAATGTTAGTGGTGGCTGTTTAACAGTCTGATGGCCTTGAGATAGAAGCTGTTTTTCAGTCTCTCGGTCCCAGCTTTGATGCACCTGTACTGACCTCGCCTTCTGGATGATAGCGGGGTGAACAGGCAGTGGTTCGGGTGGTTGATGTCCTTGATGATCTTTATGGCCTTCCTGTAACAACGGGTGGTGTAGGTGTCCTGGAGGGCAGGTAGTTTGCCCCCGGTGATGCGTTGTGCAGTCCTCACTACCCTCTGGAGAGCCTTACGGTTGAGGGCGGAGCAGTTGCCGTACCAGGCGGTGATACAGCCCGCCAGGATGCTCTCGATTGTGCATAGTCAGGTCATAGTGCTAGTAGCTGTCTATAGAGATCAGGGTAGCTGGTGAGGTCATAGTGCTAGGGTAAAAACAAACATTTGCACATTTGCACCCCTTGTGGTCCCCAGGGCCATTATTAAGAAATGCTGTTTTAAGATATCTGATGGCTACCTGCATTTCTGGTAAAGACGATGCATGTCTGTTCACTGCTTGCTGTTTGGGCCAAAATGTGATTTGTTTGTGATACAGCAACATTTTCAACACAATCTTCTTTCAGGACGAGTAACTGTGTCCTTCCCCTCATTGGAGAATTGATGGAGATACAGGGAAGAAGCCACTTTAGACCATTGACATGCACCCCTTGATGGTGTTTACTATTTGTATTACACTAATCTCCTCCCCCGGCATTTACTGAATTCCTCCCTCCCAGACAGTTACTGAATGGTATGTCCCACTAATATGATTCCTCCCTCCCAGACAGTTACTGAAGGGTGTTACACTAATTTCCTTCCCCATTCCCAGACATTGGGCACGTTCCTCTGCCCAGGCATTGCTGTCGCATGTCAGATCTTACACATGCCTGGATAGACATTTTTTTCATTAGTTGATGCATGCAATGTCTGATCAGGTGAACGCGACAATATACTGATGTGTGCAACACTAATCCCCCCCCCCCTCCCAGACATCTCCCCTGCTGAGCTGGATGAACTATGGAGAGAACCACCGTACACGCTAGCGGGAACCAATGAGCACTTCCCAGGAAATGATGTTATGAATCCAGGTAACTACAGTAAAAGCCTTAAAGCGTTCGATGACACAAAACATCCAGCTGATTCTATCCCAATTAAGTCCTGCATGAGTTATATTGCCCAGACAAATGTGGAGTTTGAATTCTTCTGGATGTGTACTGTAGCAAACAATGAAACATTGTATTACACAATAGCCTCAACAGTCCCAGGTTGAGGAAGAGTTGGGGACATCCTCTCTGTACAATGTGACAACAACATGGGGAAGCCAGCCCAGTCGCTCATGAAGCCTTTTTCATTGTTTTTATGTGTTTGTGTGTGTGTGTGTTTGCGTGTGTGTGTGTGTGTGTGTGTGTGTGTGTGTGTGTGTGTGTGTGTGTGTGTGTGTGTGTGTGTGTGTGTGTGTGTGTGTGTGTGTGTGTGTGTGTGTGTGTGTGTGTGTGTGTGTGTGTGTGTGTGTGTGTGTGTGTGTGTGTGTGTGTGTGTGTGTGTGTGTTTGCGTGCACATCACAAAGCCCTGTCAGGCCAGCTAAAGCAGGTCGTTGTGTTATAATAGACCATCTGGGAGAGGCAGTACGTTAATAGATGGGTGGGCTTTGATAGGCTCTTTATGTTCTGTTGATGTTCTGGAGGAAACAGACTAATCACTGTTGAAATCCTCATCAGCTGGACCACAGAATACACTGTACACCAGCAGTTAAGTAACTTTTAGTGTGAATGTTTCCTCATACAGTAACAAACCTCCAATTGGGTCACTTTGTCTGGTTACCAGTCAGGTTTGTCTTCCAGAAGGATATACGATGAAGCATTGCGCTCTCCATTCCCTCTTGACAGTTGTCACAAAAGAAGGTTGCTCGATGATCTTGCACTTGCTTACAGAGCACATGTAGCTGACACAAAAGTCTATTTTAAAATCAACCCCCCGAAACAGCTGTCTCACCCGTTCCTTCCTGAGGGTTCCACTGACCTGACCTGACCTGATCTCTGTTTCCTGTCTTCTCCAGGGGTGGAGTCTGGGGGCGGGGAGGCGGAGCCGGACAGTTACTGGAAGAGGAAGGAGGAGTTCACCAGAGGAAGCACCGTGTCACTGGCCGTGGGAGAGAGGTTCTCCTCAGGTACTGTTCTGCTCCCAGATGCTCTGTACAGATGTGTTCCAAATGGTATCCTAATACCTATAGGTGCACTTTGATCCAAACGGTGCTATTTGGGACAGCCAGGGTGTTTCTCTCTCTATTCCTGCCTTGGATGTGCTAACTGCTAACGTAGCGGTGTTAACAGCTGCTGGTCGTGGTTGTGTGGTGTGATGCTTATTGTGGATCTGTTTGTGTTGCAGCTGTCATTAAATCTCTATTGTAACCTGTCTGTATTCTATACAGTCGTCTATATAATCACTGTATCATTCATGTTGTCTGTATGTACAGTATGTCAACATCCTGTAAGAAAACAGACTTTATTGTTAACGTTACAGTAGGCACAGCTACTCAGCTACTCTATGGTTCTCTGTGTTTTTCCTCCAGCAGGTTCCAGTGTAGCTCTCCCCCAAATGGACCTAATGTTAATTAAAGGGTCCCTTTAAAACTCCAGTCACTCCAGGCTGTAATAGATCTGTTATTCCTAGTCCAACACTGAGACACTCAGCAGCTGTTGTGTAATATGACCTCACTGAGCATGACTATAATACACTCACTGAGCATGACTATAATACACTCACTGAGCATGACTCTATAATACACTCACTGAGCATGGCTCTATAATACACTCACTGAGCATGGCTCTATAATACACTCACTGAGCATGACTCTATAATACACTCACTGAGCATGGCTCTATAATACACTCACTGAGCATGGCTCTATAATACACTCACTGAGCATGGCTCTATAATACACTCACTGAGCATGGCTCTATAATACACTCACTGAGCATGGCTCTATAATACACTCACTGAGCATGGCTCTATAATACACTCACTGAACATGACTCTATAATACACTCACTGAACATGACTCTATAATACACTCACTGAGCATGGCTCTATAATACACTCACTGAGCATGACTATAATACACTCACTGAGCATGGCTCTATAATACACTCACTGAGCATGACTATAATACACTCACTGAGCATGGCTCTATAATACACTCACTGAGCATGACTCTATAATACACTCACTGAGCATGACTATAATACACTCACTGAGCATGGCTCTATAATACACTCACTGAGCATGGCTCTATAATACACTCACTGAGCATGGCTATAATACACTCACTGAGCATGACTATAATACACTCACTGAGCATGGCTATAATACACTCACTGAGCATGGCTCTATAATACACTCACTGAGCATGGCTCTATAATACACTCACTGAGCATGGCTCTATAATACACTCACTGAGCATGGCTCTATAATACACTCACTGAGCATGGCTCTATAATACACTCACTGAGCATGGCTCTATAATACACTCACTGAGCATGGCTCTATAATACACTCACTGAGCATGGCTCTATAATACACTCACTGAGCATGGCTCTATAATACACTCACTGAGCATGGCTCTATAATACACTCACTGAGCATGACTCTATAATACACTCACTGAGCATGGCTCTATAATACACTCACTGAGCATGGCTCTATAATACACTCACTGAGCATGGCTCTATAATACACTCACTGAGCATGGCTCTATAATACACTCACTGAGCATGGCTCTATAATACACTCACTGAGCATGGCTCTATAATACACTCACTGAGCATGGCTCTATAATACACTCACTGAGCATGGCTCTATAATACACTCACTGAGAATGACTATAATAAACTCACTGAGCATGGCTCTATAATACACTCACTGAGCATGACTATAATACACTCACTGAGCATGACTATAATACACTCACTGAGCATGGCTCTATAATACACTCACTGAGCATGGCTCTATAATACACTCACTGAGCATGGCTCTATAATACACTCACTGAGCATGGCTCTATAATACACTCACTGAGCATGGCTCTATAATACACTCACTGAGCATGACTATAATACACTCACTGAGCATGACTATAATACACTCACTGAACATGGCTCTATAATACACTCACTGAGCATGACTGTAATACACTCACTGAACATGGCTCTATAATACACTCACTGAGCATGACTGTAATACACTCACTGAACATGACTCTATAATACACTCACTGAGCATGACTCTATAATACACTCACTGAGCATGACTATAATACACTCACTGAACATGGCTCTAATACACTCACTGAGCATGGCTCTATAATACACTCACTGAGCATGGCTCTATAATACACTCACTGAGCATGACTATAATACACTCACTGAACATGGCTCTATAATACACTCACTGAACATGGCTCTATAATACACTCACTGAGCATGGCTATAATACACTCACTGAGCATGACTGTAATACACTCACTGAACATGACTCTGTAACACACTCGGAAAAGTTACTCCTTAAAGTTTTACCTCTGCATGGTGATGTCTGCATGTCACAGTATCAGTCAATACTCCCACCGGTAATCTCGAGAGTGACAGTGTGTATGTGTGCTTGTGTGCGTGCTCTTTTGTGTAGACGTGGTGCTGGTGTTCAGCGGTCGGCGGCACTCGGGTGTAATACCTGACTCTGAACTACAGGAGGCGCTCCGTACCAGACTCAGGGTCGTCGAGAGCAACAGTCAGGATGTCATCCAGCTCTTCAAGGTTAGTCACAAGTCATAGGTCAGGGGTTAGAGGTTAGAGGTCAAGGCATGCCAAAACAGATGACCCTGCCTAGACCAGTGGTGGGGTTGCAACCGTTGTCCTGCGAAAAGTTGCTTCTCCCTGATGTTGATGCTAGTGGTCGGTAGAGAATAAAGGTGACCTTTTCTGCATCCTCGCTGTTTCTTCAACAATGTCTTCGGTTCTTCTCCCTCCCCACAGGACCTGTCTGCCCGTCTGCTATCTGTCCACGCTGAGAAGGACAGCTTTGTCATCACCTTCAAGACTGTGGAGGAGATGTGGAAGTTCTCTACCTACCTGGCTCTAGGTGTGTGGTACTATCCTAGTCTACCTGACCTGGATGAAACTCTCATTAACAGTTCTCTACCTACCTGGCTCTAGGTGTGTGGTACTATCCTAGTCTACCTGACCTGGAGGAAACTCTCATTAACAGTTCTCTACCTACCTGGCTCTAGGTGTCTGGTACTATCCTAGTCTACCTGACCTGGATGAAACTCTCATTAACAGTTCTCTACCTACCTGGCTCTAGGACCTGGAGGAAACTCTCATTAACAGTTCTCTACCTACCTGGCTCTAGGTGTGTGGTACTATCCTAGTCTACCTGACCTGGAGGAAACTCTCATTAACAGTTCTCTACCTACCTGGCTCTAGGTGTGTGGTACTATCCTAGTCTACCTGACCTGGAGGAAACTCTCATTAACAGTTCTCTACCTACCTGGCTCTAGGTGTGCGGTACTATCCTAATCTACCTGACCTGGAGGAAACTCTCATTAACAGTTCTCTACCTACCTGGCTCTAGGTGTGTGGTACTATCCTAGTCTACCTGACCTGGATGAAACTCTCATTAACAGTTCTCTACCTACCTGGCTCTAGGTGTGTGGTACTATCCTAGTCTACCTGACCTGGAGGAAACTCTCATTAACAGGCTGATGGCTGATTATTACGTCCAGTCTGGTTAGAAGTTGCAAAAAGGCGCAGAACCAGGATCAGTGTCCCCTCACCCAATCCTACCCTAAACCATCAGCCTGGAAGAACCAGGATCAGATTCCCCTCACCCAATCCTACCCTAAACCATCAGCCTGGAAGAACCAGGATCAGATTCCCCTCACCCAATCCTACCCTAAACCATCAGCCTGGAAGAACCAGGATCAGATTCCCCTCACCCAATCCTACCCTAAACCATCAGCCTGGAAGAACCAGGATCAGATTCCCCTCACCCAATCCTACCCTAAACCATCAGCCTGGAAGAACCAGGATCAGTGTCCCCTCACCCAATCCTACCCTAAACCATCAGCCTGGAAGAACCAGGATCAGATTCCCCTCACCCAATCCTACCCTAAACCATCAGCCTGGAAGAACCAGGATCAGATTCCCCTCACCCAATCCTACCCTAAACCATCAGCCTGGAAGAACCAGGATCAGATTCCCCTCACCCAATCCTACCCTAAACCATCAGCCTGGAAGAACCAGGATCAGATTCCCCTCACCCAATCCTACCCTAAACCATCAGCCTGGAAGAACCAGGATCAGATTCCCCTCACCCAATCCTACCCTAAACCATCAGCCTGGAAGAACCAGACCTTACATCAGGATGTAGGGACAACTTCCTCTTACTTTGTTGTGTGTCCAGGCTATGTGGCACGGTGAAGCTGACAGACACCATGTGCCATGTTATAAACACCTTATGACATGTTATGAACAGATGTCTCTGTGTGTCCAGGCTATGTGGCGCGGTGCCTGGAGAATTTCCTGTGTGACCAGTCATTCTGGCTGGACACTGAGCTGCTGAGGGACCTGGAGATCACTGTGACTGTAGACGAGGAACACCTGGCAACACTCTACCTGGGACTGCTGCTGCAGGAGGGTGAACAAACACCTTATGTACACCTTACGAACATCTTATGAACTCTTTATGAACACCTTATGAACATCTTATGAACTCTTTATGAACACATTATGAACATCTTATGAACTCTTTATGAACACCTTATGAACACCTTATGACCTTATTAAGAACAGCACCTGGCCACACTACCTGGGACTGCTGCTGCAGAAGGGTAGGGGTGGTTACTTTATGAACTCCTTGTGACAGGTTATGAAGACCTCTACGAACTCCTTATGGACAGCTTGTATTCTCTACTTTCTTGACTCTCATCAACAGCAGTTTATATCACACTCTCCTCAGAGCAGAACAGAAGCAAAAAAGTTGTTCCATTTCAAAACATGTTGTTCTAGATACCTAGAAATGAAATGCAACTAAACCTAAACAGACTCTATGTTCCGAAATGTCCAGAGATCAAGTAAAACAGCAAAAGAAAGCTGAATGTTTAACGTAATGTAATTTTAGAGAGCTACTGTACTACCATGCATTTACACTGTCCACTGTCTGAGTAGGCATCATGTTTTACTTCTCCCTAACGCCTGAGAGGAATCAATAGCCAGTGAAATGAAGAAGTGCCTGTGTTGAGAATGGATTTTTAATGGATTATGTGAAGGAGGACAGAGATTCAGTTCAGTCAAATGTTCATTCTTTACAGAAATTTGCTTCCCCCGGTGTGAGTGTGTGTTTGTGTGTGTCTGTTGTCCTCTGCATCCCCCGGTGTGAGTGTGTGTTTGTGTGTGTCTGTTGTCCTCTGCATCCCCCGGTGTGAGTGTGTGTTTGTGTGTGTCTGTTGTCCTCTGCATCCCCCGGTGTGAGTGTGTGTTTGTGTGTGTCTGTTGTCCTCTGCATCCCCCGGTGTGAGTGTGTGTTTGTGTGTGTCTGTTGTCCTCTGCATCCCCCCGGTGTGAGTGTGTGTTTGTGTGTGTCTGTTGTCCTCTGCATCCCCCGGTGTGAGTGTGTGTTTGTGTGTGTCTGTTGTCCTCTGCATCCCCCGGTGTGAGTGTGTGTTTGTGTGTGTCTGTTGTCCTCTGCATCCCCCGGTGTGAGTGTGTGTTTGTGTGTGTCTGTTGTCCTCTGCATCCCCCGGTGTGAGTGTGTGTTTGTGTGTGTCTGTTGTCCTCTGCATCCCCCGGTGGGAGTGTGTGTTTGTGTGTGTCTGTTGTCCTCTGCGTGTCATTCAACTGTAGTTATCTCTCTCTCCCCCAGGGTCGTTCTTTGCCAAGGCGCTGGTGAGCAGTGGCGAGCACAGTGATGAGGAGGAGGAGCTGTGTTTCAGACGTAATGACTTGCTGATGGTTAGAGACACGGGGCAGGACAGTCACTGGGAGGGCACCCTTCTCTCCACCGGAAAACACGGACTAGTGCCTGTCAACAACATGCAACCGCTGCCATACCCCTTCTACCAGTGAGTTACCTAGTCTCTACCCCCTAACCCATACCCCTTCTACCAGTTTGTTATCTAGTCTCTACCCTCTAACCCATACTCCTTCTACCAGTGAGTTATCTAGTCTCTACCCTAACCCATACCGTTTCTACCAGTGAGTTATCTAGTCTCTACCCCCTAACCCATACCCCTTCTACCAGTGAGTTATCTAGTCTCTACCCTCTAACCCATACCCCTTCTACCAGTGAGTTATCTAGTCTCTACCCCCTAACCCACACCCCTTCTACCAGTGAGTTATCTAGTCTCTACCCCCTAACCCATACCCCTTCTTCCATCATATGCTGTATGTACACCTTATAACATGACACAGTGACTGTCACACCCTGACCATAGTTTGCTTTGTATGTTTCTATGTTTTGTTTGGTCAGGTTGTGATCTGAGTGAGCATTCTATGTTGGATGTCTTGTTTGTCTATTTCTATGTCTGGCCTGATATGGTTCTCAATCAGAGGCAGGTGTTAGTAATTGTCTCTGATTGGCAACCATATTTAGGTAGCCTGTTTGGTGTTGGGTTTTGTGGGTGATTGTTCCTGTCTCTGTGTTTGCACCAGATAGGACTGTTTTGGTTTTTCACATTTCTTGTTTTGTTAGTCTATTCATGTATAGTTTCTTTATTAAAGAACCATGAATAATAACCACGCTGCGTTTTGTTCCGCCTCTCCTTCAGCGCATGAAAACCGTTACGGTGACCTACTCAATCACACTATAGAATATCAACCTCTATCCCTGCATTTCCTCTCACCTCTTATTTTGTAGGGAAATATGGCAGCATTTTGTGCCAAGCTAATGTGTTTCCTGTTTGTGTAGGTGGTTCCTGAGGAAGTACCCTGGCTGTGCCGGAAGCTCCCCTTCAGAGAGAGGACAGTTTGACCACCCTATAGGTTAGTCCCTAAATCTAAGCCTTCAGAGAGAGGACAGTTTGACCACCCTATAGGTGAGGTCCTAACCCTAAGCCTTCAGAGAGAGGACAGTTTGACCATCCTACCCTACAGGTGAGGTCATAACTCTAAGCCTTCAGAGAGAGGACCGTTTGACTACCCTATAGGTGAGGTCCTAACCCTAAGCCTTCAGAGAGAGGACCGTTTGACTACCCTACAGGTGAGGTCATAACTCAAAGCTGTCAGAGAGTGGACCGTTTGACTACCCTACAGGTGAGGTCATAACTCAAAGCTGTCAGAGAGAGGACAGTTTGACTACCCTACAGGTGAGGTCATAACTCAAAGCTGTCAGAGAGAGGACAGTTTGACTACCCTATAGGTGAGGTCCTAACCCTAAGCCTTCAGAGAGAGGACAGTTTGACTACCCTATAGATGAGCTCTTAACCCTAACACTAAGCCTTCAGAGAGAGGACAGTTTGACTACCCTACAGGTGAGGTCCTAACCCTAAGCCTTCAGGGAGAGGACAGTTTGACTACCCTATAGATGAGCTCTTAACCCTAACACTAAGCCTTCAGAGAGAGGACCGTTTGACTACCCTACAGGTGAGGTCATAACTCAAAGCTGTCAGAGAGAGGACAGTTTGACTACCCTATAGGTGAGGTCCTAACCCTAAGCCTTCAGAGAGAGGACAGTTTGACTACCCTATAGATGAGCTCTTAACCCTAACACTAAGCCTTCAGAGAGAGGACAGTTTGACTACCCTACAGGTGAGGTCCTAACACTAAGCCTTCAGAGAGAGGACAGTTTGACTACCCTACAGGTGAGGTCCTAACCCTAAGCCTTCAGGGAGAGGACAGTTTGACTACCCTATAGATGAGCTCTTAACCCTAACACTAAGCCTTCAGAGAGAGGACAGTTTGACGACCCTACAGGTGAGGTCTTAACCCTAAGCCTTCAGAGAGAGGACAGTGACTATCCTATAGGTGAGGTCTTAACCCTAAGCCTTCAGAGATAGGACAGTTTGACTACCCTATAGATGAGGTCTTAACCCTAACCCTAAGCCTTCAGAGAAAGGACAGTTTGACTACCCTATAGATGAGGTCTTAACCCTAACACTAAGCCTTCAGAGAGAGGATAGTTTGACTACCCTATAGGTGAGGTCTTAACCCTAAGCCTTCAGAGAGAGGACAGTTTGACTACCCTATAGGTGAGGTCTTAACCCTAAGCCTTCAGAGAGAGGACAGTTTGACCATCCTACCCTACATGTGAGGTCTTAACCCTAAGCCTTCAGAGAGAGGACCGTTTGACTACCCTACAGGTGAGGTCATAACTCAAAGCTGTCAGAGAGAGGACAGTTTGACTACCCTATAGGTGAGGTCCTAACCCTAAGCCTTCAGAGAGAGGACAGTGACTACCCTATAGATGAGCTCTTAACCCTAACACTAAGCCTTCAGAGAGAGGACAGTTTGACGACCCTACAGGTGAGGTCTTAACCCTAAGCCTTCAGGGAGAGGACAGTGACTACCCTATAGATGAGCTCTTAACCCTAACACTAAGCCTTCAGAGAGAGGACAGTTTGACGACCCTACAGGTGAGGTCTTAACCCTAAGCCTTCAGAGAGAGGACAGTGACTATCCTATAGGTGAGTTCTTAACCCTAAGCCTTCAGAGATAGGACAGTTTGACTACCCTATAGATGAGGTCTTACCTCTACCACTAAGCCTTCAGAGAGAGGACAGTTTGACTACCCTATAGACGAGGTCTTACCTCTAACACTAAGCCTTCAGAGAGAGGACAGTTTGACTACCCTACAGGTGAGGTCTTAACGCTAAGCCTTCGGAGAGAGGACAGTTTGACCATCCTACAGTTGAGAGCAGGAACCTTCAACCTACGCCACACTACACTCATGCCATGGCCAGTGCTCAATATAAATACTAGGCATTTCCTCCAACCCCTTCTCCCTGCAGTAACTGGTTCCTGTGAGGCTGTAGTGGACCATAACCCAGTAGGATGTGATGAGCTCCAGCTGAGTCGAGGTGACCTGATTGAGATACAGGGGATGCTACTCCGAGGTCTGGACCTGTTCATAGGAACACACTGCTCTACAGGAAACACCGGCTTTGTACACAAGGCTCACGTGAAGCCACTCAACGCCAAACCACTGTAAGACCAGTACATTTACATTTTTACATTTGAGCCATTTAGCAGACTATCTTATCCAAAGGGGGGGGGGTGCTCTTTGAGGAGATAGGGTTTCAGGTGCTTTCAGAAGATGGACAAGGACTCTGCTCTCCAAGAGACCAGAGGTGGCAGAACGGAGAGCTCGGGTTGGGGTGTAGGGTTTGAGCCTAGCCTGAAGGTTGGGAGGGGCAGTTCCTCTTGCTGTTCTGTAGGTAAACACCACAGTCATGTAGTGGATACGAGCTTCGACTGGAAGCCAGTGGAGTGTGAGGAGGAGCGGGGTGACTTGGGAGAACTTTTGAAAACCAGGCAGGCTGCAGCGTTCTGGATACGTTTCAGAGGTTTGATGGCACTGTAAGAGCTATACATAATATCATTACAATACCAAACCACTGTGAGGGCTATACATAACATCATTACAATACCAAACCACTGTGAGGGCTATACATAACATCATTACAATACCAAACCACTGTGAGGACTATACATAACATCATTACAATACCAAACCACTGTGAGGGCTATACATAACATCATTACAATACCAAACCACTGTGAGGGCTATACATAACATCATTACAATACCAAACCACTGTGAGGGCTATACATAACATCATTACAATACCAAACCACTGTGAGGGCTATACATAACATCATTACAATACCAAACCACTGTGAGGGCTATACATAACATCATTACAATACCAAACCACTGTGAGGGCTATACATAACATCATTACAATACCAAACCACTGTGAGGGCTATACATAACATCATTACAATACCAAACCACTGTGAGGGCTATACATAACATCATTACAATACCAAACCACTGTGAGGGCTATACATAACATCATTACAATACCAAACCACTGTGAGGGCTATACATAACATCATTACAATACCAAACCACTGTGAGGGCTATACATAACATCATTACAATACCAAACCACTGTGAGGGCTATACATAACATCATTACAATACCAAACCACTGTGAGGGCTATACATAACATCATTACAATACCAAACCACTCTGAGGGCTATAAGTATTATTCACTTATACTGACTTTGTTGTGAACAGTTATTGTGAACACAAATATGAGTTTGTTCCACAATAATGTGCTCACAAGTTCTTTGTGCACAATCTAATTACCTCAATTTTGTATTTTCTTTCAAAACATGTTTTTATTCACCCATCAACTCTTCTCAATCTTCTAGGAACAGTTAGGACTGCAGACAATGTGTCATGTTTTCTGTTCACATTTACATGGTCTATCTGTTGTCAATAGTAGAGGCTTCAGGTGGAGGGATGGAGGGATAGAGGAATAGAGGGATAGAGGGATGGAGGGATGGGGGGATGGGGGGATGGAGGGATGGAGGTGTAAAGAGATGGGCTGTGATGGAGGGATGGGGGATGGGGGGTGGAGTGATGGGGGATGGAGGGATGGAGGGATGGAGGTGTAAAGAGATGGGCTGTGATGGAGGGATGGAGGGATGGAGGTGTAAAGAGATGGGCTGCGATGGAGGTGTAAAGAGATGGGCTGCCATGGAGGGATGGAGGTGTAAAGAGATGGGCTGTCATGGAGGGATGGAGGGATGGAGGTGTAAAGAGATGGGCTGCGATGGAGGGATGGAGGTGTAAAGAGATGGGCTGCGTTGGAGGGATGGAGGATTGGAGGGATGGAGGGATGGAGGTGTAAAGAGATGGGCTGCGATGGAGGTGTAAAGAGATGGGCTGCGATGGAGGGATGGAGGTGTAAAGAGATGGGCTGCGATGGAGGGATGGAGGTGTAAAGAGATGGGCTGCGATGGAGGTGTAAAGAGATGGGCTGCGATGGAGGGATGGAGGGATGGGGGGATGGAGGGATGGAGGTGTAAAGAGATGGGCTGTGATGGAGGGATGGAGGGATGGAGGTGTAAAGAGATGGGCTGCCATGGAGGGATGGAGGGATGGGGGGATGGAGGGATGGAGGTGTAAAGAGATGGGCTGCGATGGAGGGATGGAGGGATGGAGGTGTAAAGAGATGGGCTGTGATGGAGGGATGGAGGAATGGAGGGATGGAGGGATGGAGGTGTAAAGAGATGGGCTGCGATGGAGGGATGGAGGGATGGAGGTGTAAAGAGATGGGCTGTGATGGAGGTGTAAAGAGATGGGCTGTGATGGAGGGATGGAGACATGGAGGGGTGGTTGAGAGCAGAGTCATGTGGGTGATAATGCTTTCTCTGTCTCTCTCCCCCTCCCTCTCTCTGCCCTCTCTCGCTCTCTCGTCCTCCCTCTCAGAGATGGACAACTTGTGTTTCTGAGTGAGGAGGAACGTGCGTCTCTGTCCCAGGTTAACCCCTGCAGTACTGAGCCCAGAGACAGTGACCTCCTAGAGAGACTCTTCTCCTCTGACATCAGTACTGTCTACAGACTAGGTAGGGGGAGGATCACTCAGTCTATACGGTATAGCGAATTAATGAGTTCTGTCAGACTACTGTAGGTAGGGAACCACTGTGTTTTACTGAGTACTATCAGACTACTGTAGGTAGGGAACCACTGTGTTTTACTGAGTACTATCAGACTACTGTAGGTAGGGAACCACTGTGTTTTACTGAGTATTATCAGACTACTGTAGGTAGGGAACCACTGTGTTTTACTGAGTACTATCAGACTACTGTAGGTAGGGAACCACTGTTTTACTGAGTACTATCAGACTACTGTAGGTAGGGAACCACTGTTTTACTGAGTACTATCAGACTACTGTAGGTAGGGAACCACTGTGTTTTACTGAGTACTATCAGACTACTGTAGGTAGGGAACCACTGTGTTTTACTGAGTACTATCAGACTACTGTAGGTAGGGAACCACTGTGTTTTACTGAGTACTATCAGACTACTGTAGGTAGGGAACCACTGTGTTTTACTGAGTACTATCAGACTACTGTAGGTAGGGAACCACTGTGATTTACCGACTAATGTCAGACTACTGTAGGTAGGGAACTACTGTGTTTTACTGAGTACTATCAGACTACTGTAGGTAGGGAACCACTGTGATTTACTGACTAATGTCAGACTACTGTAGGTAGGGAACTACTGTGTTTTACTGAGTACTATCAGACTACTGTAGGTAGGGAACTACTGTGTTTTACTGAGTAATGTCAGACTACTGTAGGTAGGGAACCACTGTGTTTTACTGAGTACTATCAGACTACTGTAGGTAGGGAACTACTGTGTTTTACTGAGTAATGTCAGACTACTGTAGGTAGGGAACCACTGTGTTTTACTGAGTACTATCAGACTACTGTAGGTAGGGAACTACTGTGTTTTACTGAGTACTATCAGACTACTGTAGGTAGGGAACTACTGTGTTTTACTGAGTACTATCAGACTACTGTAGGTAGGGAACCACTGTGTTTTACTGAGTACTATCAGACTACTGTAGGTAGGGAACTACTGTGTTTTACTGAGTAATGTCAGACTACTGTAGGTAGGGAACCACTGTGTTTTACTGAGTACTATCAGACTACTGTAGGTAGGGAACCACTGTGATTTACTGACTAATGTCAGACTACTGTAGGTAGGGAACTACTGTGTTTTACTGAGTACTATCAGACTACTGTAGGTAGGGAACTACTGTGTTTTACTGAGTAATGTCAGACTACTGTAGGTAGGGAACCACTGTGTTTTACTGAGTACTATCAGACTACTGTAGGTAGGGAACTACTGTGTTTTACTGAGTAATGTCAGACTACTGTAGGTAGGGAACCACTGTGTTTTACTGAGTACTATCAGACTACTGTAGGTAGGGAACTACTGTGTTTTACTGAGTACTATCAGACTACTGTAGGTAGGGAACTACTGTGTTTTACTGAGTACTATCAGACTACTGTAGGTAGGGAACCACTGTGTTTTACTGAGTACTATCAGACTACTGTAGGTAGGGAACTACTGTGTTTTACTGAGTAATGTCAGACTACTGTAGGTAGGGAACCACTGTGTTTTACTGAGTACTATCAGACTACTGTAGGTAGGGAACTACTGTGTTTTACTGAGTACTATCAGACTACTGTAGGTAGGGAACTACTGTGTTTTACTGAGTAATGTCAGACTACTGTAGGTAGGGAACCACTGTGTTTTACTGAGTACTATCAGACTACTGTAGGTAGGGAACTACTGTGTTTTACTGAGTAATGTCAGACTACTGTAGGTAGGGAACCACTGTGTTTTACTGAGTACTATCAGACTACTGTAGGTAGGGAACCACTGTTTTACTGAGTAATGTCAGACTACTGTAGGTAGGGAACCACTGTGTTTTACTGAGTACTATCAGACTACTGTAGGTAGGGAACCACTGTTTTACTGAGTAATGTCAGACTACTGTAGGTAGGGAACCACTGTTTTACTGAGTAATGTCAGACTACTGTAGGTAGGGAACCACTGTGTTTTACTGAGTACTATCAGACTACTGTAGGTAGGGAATCACTGTGTTTGTATGTATGTAAACCTGTTTATTTTAGGCTGTTAAATATTGCATGTGTTCTTCCCACAGACAGACTGGATCAGTCTGATTTTACGGACATCAGAAACCAACCTGAACAAGGTTAGTAATACGTTATCTAAACAACAAGGTAATATTATGTTTATCGAAGTTATTACGTTGTTTATCAGACTGTGCGGTTCCAGCCCTGAATGCTGATTGGCTGACAGCTGTGGTATATCAGACCGTACACCACGGGTGTGACAAAACATGTATTTTTACTGCTCTAATTAGGTTGGTAACCAGTTTATTATTGCAATTTGGCACCTCAGGGGTTTGTGGTATATGGCCAATATACCACGGCTAAGGGCAGACTGTCCAGAAGAACACATGTCAATCATGTCTTATTGCTTATATCCTTCTGTCTCAGTCAAAGACAACACTATTTTCTCCTGACAGCTGTAGATGTTTTGGAAACAACAGAGAAAACAGGGAACTCTATACAAAGTCAAACTCTTAGCTTTTCTTCCCTGTTTAGGAGGAGAGAAGGAAACTAATAATGTTTACCTTTTTGCATATATTACATTTTACAAGGGAGAGAATATTGTATTATTGTGTTGAGAAAGCAGTATAGACATTGCTGGACCAAGCTGAACTGCTAGTACAATTTTCTTTGACAGCCAAGGATGTTTCATAGCCACATTTCTAATGTTTACTTGAACAATGTACATTACATTGAGATTCATATGCAGTGTATCTAAACCCTTTCGATCAGTGTTCATATTTTTCTCTCTCAGAGCATAAGCCCCCCACCAGTAGCCGGCAGTCCATCATCTCAGAGAAGAGTGACGCTACACTACCATACCACTTCTCCTACGCATCCCAGAATGCTTTAGGGCGTGGCGGTGACGGGGAGCTGCTGTCCTTCAGTCTGGACGACACCTTCAGAGAGATGAATGAGTTCCAGGATGACCCACCCCTTTTCCTGGAGGAGGGGGAGGAGTCGGAGGGTTGTGACCCCACCTTGACCCTGCTCAACATGCATCACTTTCAGGTGAGTGGTCACAGGTTCACTGTTTAGAAATGGAAAGGATTTAGACCTGTCTGGGTCATACAATTCACTTGTGTTTGTTTATTCATTCATTCAAGCACTGTTGATTGGCAATAAAATACTCTGTTATATTCTCTCCTCTCATCTTCTCACCTCTCATCTCCTCACCTCACCTCTCCTTTCATCTCCTCTCATCTCCTCACATCATCTCCTCACCTCTCCTCTCATCTCCTCACCTCTCCTCTCATCTCCTCACCTCTCCTCACCTCACCTCTCCTCACCTCACCTTTCATCTCCTCACCTCTCATCTCCTCACTTCTCATTTCCTCACCTCTCATCTCTTCTTCTCTTTCATCTCATCTCCTCTTCTCTCTCCTCCTCTCCTCTCTCCTCCTCTCCTCTCTCCTCCCTCTCCTCTCCTCTCCTCTCCTCTCCTCTCTCTCTCCTCTCCTCTCCCTCTCTCTCCTCTCCTCTCCTCTCCTCTCCTCTCCTCTCCTCTCCTCTCCTCTCCTCTCCTCTCCTCTCCTCTCCTCTCCTCTCCTCTCCTCTCCTCTCCTCCAGGAGGACTTCCTGCCCCTGTATGACCTCCACCACTCATTCCTGTGGCTGACGTTCTCAGGGCAGAGTGAGGAGGAGTTACTGGGCCACCTGGAGATTGTCAGGGAGGGGGCCAAGAGAACGGGCATGGCCTGGGCACACCGACGGGCATGCTTCCTACTGGGGAGGCTCTGCGCCAAGAAGCTCAAGTACTCCCAGGTAGGGCAGAAGGGAGGAACACTAGAGTACGCATACATGGACACAGCACACACACACACACACATGTACATGTACAAACACACATGTACAAACATATACATTTACGCATGCACTCACACACACAAACACACATGCATAACATGAGTGTGCTCTTAAAAGTCATTTTCTCACCCCTCTGTCCCAGGCCCGTGTGTATTACGAGGAAGCCCTTGGAGTCTCCGTGGACGGTTTCTCTGACCTCCCTCTCCTCATCGCCCTGTACACCAACCTCACAGCCATCTACCTCAAACAGAAGATGGCCGACAAGCTGCTCCCAACCCTGGAGAAGGCCAGTGCTCTGCTCCTCTGCCTCCCCAGCCACACCTTCACCTCCCTGGATGAGTTTGAGCTGCTGAAGCTGGTGCTGCGGAGGTCTGTGGTGGAAGGGGACAAACACCTGGAGGCACGGGCCTGCTATCTCACCGCCAGCCTCTTCCTCCTCCTTAGGTTGGTGTTGTCTGTGTTGTCAATGCTCCCAAATGGCATCCAATTCCCTATATAGTGCAATACTTTACACCAGGTCCCATAGTGCTCTGGTCAAAGGTAATTCACTATATAGGGAATAAGGATGCCATTTTGGACGCAAACTATGTACCTTGTTTATATATTTTTAATACACTGTATCACTTTTATGTGATTGTTGTATAATAAAAGTTTGTTATAAATCAAGTATATAATCCTTATTATTATTACACTTATTAATATAGAAAGATAGATGATGCCCTGCCCTTCGCAGAGCGTCTCCAGTTCCTCACCGTTACCCTGTCTGCTGAGGAGGGGCGCCCCATCTCCCCCCTGGACCTCAACTGGCTCCTGTCCCGGCTCTACCACTGTAAATACATGCCCTACCTGGCCCTGGCATCCCTCAGCCTGGACTCTGGACAGGATCACTCACTACAGGACGCCTTCTACAGGATAGAACTGTTCAGCAGGAACTCGGTAAGCTATGGTTTGTTTGTTAAGCAATCACTTTCTAATGTTTCAAAAACAAACTAAATATTACTACACAGTATACAACCGACTGGACCCTGTCTGTCAAAGATAATTCATAAAAATCCAAATCACTTCACAGATCTTGATTGTAAAGGGTTTAAATACAGTTTCCCATGCTTGTTCAATGAACCATTAACAGTGAATGACAAGCACCTGTGGAATGGTTGTTAAGACACTAACAGCTTACACTGAAGAGGCCTTCCTACTGACTCTGAAAAACACAGAAAGAGAGATATCCAGGGTCCCTTCTCATCTGCGTGAACGTGCCTTAGGCATGCTGCAAGGAGGCATGAGGACTGCAGGTGCGGCCAGGGCAATAAATTGCAATGTCCTAAGACAGCGCTACAGGGAGACAGCTGATCGTCCTCGCAGTGGCAGACAACATGTGTAACAACACCTGCACAGGATCGGTACATCCAAACATCACACCTGTGGGACAGGTACAGGATGGCAGCAACAACTGTACGAGTTACACCAGGAACGCACAATCCCTCCATCAGTGCTCAGACTGTCTGCAATAGGCTGAGAGAGACTGGACTGAGGGCTTGTAGGCCTGCTGTAAGGCAGATCCTGGCAAAAAGTGCTCTTCACTGACAAGTTGCAGTTTTGTCTCACCAGGGGTGGTGGTCGGATTCGCGTTTATCAGCAAAGGAATGAGCGTTACACCGAGGCCTGTACTCTGGAGCGGGATCGATTAGGAGGTGGAGGGTCCGTCATGGTCTGGGGCAGAGTGTCACAGCATCATCAGACTGAGCTCGTTGTCATTGCAGGCAATCTCAACACTGTGCTTTACAGAGACGACATCCTCTTCCCTCATGTGGTACCCTTCCTGCAGGCTCATCCTGACATTACCCTCCAGCATGACAATGCTACCAGCCATACTGCTCGTTCTGTGCATGATTTCCTGTAAGACAGGAATGTCAGTGTTCTGCCATGGCCAGCGAAGAGCACCGATCTCAACCCTGTTGAGCACGTCTGGGACCTGTTGGATCAGAGGGTGAGGGCTAGGGCCATTCTCCCCAGAAATGTCTGGGAACTTGCAGGTGCCTTGGTGGAAGAGTTGGGTAACATCTCACAGAAAGAACTGACAAATATGGTGCAGTGCATGAGGAGGAGATGCACGGCATTATTTAATGCAGCTGGTGGCCACACCAGACTGTTACTTTTGATTTTGAAACCCCCCTTTGTTCAGGGACACATTATTCAATTTCTGTTAATCACATGTCTGTGGAACTTGTTCAGTTTGTCTCAGTTGTTGAATCTTATGTTCATTCAAATATTTACACATGTTAAGTTTGCTGAAAATAAACGCTGTTGACAGTGAGAGGACGTGTCTTTTTTGCTGAGTTTATAATTCTTCAAATGTTTTACATGTTAACGTTTCATAGGTGCGTCTGAACCCGCGATGGAAAGAGGGGACGTCTCTTCTCCCAGCCCAGATCGTGGTGTACCTGCAGCAGGCTCTGGCAATTGCGGAGCGGGGTGACGACCTTAAGACCCAGAGAGACCTATGTCTGGGCCTGGCCTGTGTTTACCAGCAACACGGGGCCCTGGAGAAGGCCCTGCACTGTGCCCAGCAGGCTGTACAGACCGGGGGAGGTATCAACGAGGAGGAGGGGTTTGAGGCATCAGTACTGCTGGGATGGCTGTTAGTCCTGACGGGACAGCCTGAGAGGGCACAGAACACCTTGCAGCCACTATTACAGTCTCTACAGGTAACTACTGTCTCTACAGGTCACTACAGTACCTCTGGTAACTACAGTCTCTACAGGTAACTACAGTCTCTCTGGTAACTACAGTATCTCTGGTAACTACAGTATCTCTGGTAACTACAGTCTCTACAGGTAACTACAGTACCTCAGGTAACTACAGTCTCTGCAGGTAACTACAGTCTCTCTGGTAACTACAGTCTATACAGGTAACTACAGTCTCTCAGGTAACTACAGTCTCTACAGGTAACTACAGTCTCTACAGGTAACTACTGTCTCTACAGGTCACTACAGTACCTCTGGTAACTACAGTCTCTACAGGTAACTACAGTCTCTACAGGTAACTACAGTCTCTCTGGTAACTACAGTCTCTCTGGTAACTACAGTCTCTACAGGTAACTACAGTCTCTACAGGTAACTACTGTCTCTACAGGTCACTACAGTACCTCTGGTAACTACAGTCTCTACAGGTAACTACAGTCTCTCTGGTAACTACAGTCTCTCTGGTATCTACAGTCTCTACAGGTAACATTATCTCTACAGTATTATGAGTGTCATCATCACCACCTGCTTGTGTTACAGTAGTTTTTAACAGGACTTGTAAAGATCTTGTATGTATCAATGAATCAATCAAACCTCTCTCCTTTCTTTCCTTGCAGGGAACCGACAGCCCGACCCAGAGGGGAGTGATCCACAACCTGCTGGCTCTGTGTCTGCGGCAGCGGGGTGGCATCCCCGAAGCTGGCAGCCACCTCCACCATGCCCTCACCATCTCCAGGGAGAGTGGCAACCAAAGGAACCAGGCCCTGGCCCTCGCCAACCTGGGCTGCCTGGCACTGGGCGTGGGGGCACCCACACTGGCAGAACGATTCCTATTCAGGTCAGCAAGGACCTGCGTGTGCGTGTGTGCGTGTGCGTATACAGTAGGTGACTGCGTACATGCGTTCTTGTTACATTTGTAATAATATGAATCCTTTCCTGGTCGAGTTAGTGTCTGTATCTCTACACAGTTGTAGCCTGCTAAATGAGAGGGACTGTTTCCTACTGTATATCCCTCAGGTCTCTGTGGTTGTAGCCTGCTAAATGAGAGGGACTGTTTCCTACTGTATATCCCTCAGGTCTCTGTGGTTGTAGCCTGTTAAATGAGAGGGACTGTTTCCTACTGTATATCCCTCAGGTCTCTGTGGTAGTAGCCTGTTAAATGAGAGGGACTGTTTCCTACTGTATATCCCTCAGGTCTCTGTGGTTGTAGCCTGTTAAATGAGAGGGACTGTTTCCTACTGTATATCCCTCAAGTCTCTGTGGTTGTAGCCTGTTAAATGAGAGGGACTGTTTCCTACTGTATATCCCTCAGGTCTCTGTGGTTGTAGCCTGTTAAATGAGAGGGACTGTTTCCTACTGTATGTCCCTCAGGTCTCTGTGGTTGTAGCCTGCTAAATGAGAGGGACTGTTTCCTACTGTATATCCCTCAGGTCTCTGTGGTTGTAGCCTGTTAAATGAGAGGGACTGTTTCCTACTGTATGTCCCTCAGGTCTCTGTGGTTGTAGCCTGTTAAATGAGAGGGACTAAATGAGAGGGACTGTTTCCTACTGTATGTCCCTCAGGTCTCTGTGGTTGTAGCCTGCTAAATGAGAGGGACTGTTTCCTACTGTATATCCCTCAGGTCTCTGTGGTTGTAGCCTGTTAAATGAGAGGGACTGTTTCCTACTGTATATCCCTCAGGTCTCTGTGGTTGTAGCCTGCTAAATGAGAGGGACTGTTTCCTACTGTATATCCCTCAGGTCTCTGTGGTAGTAGCCTGTTAAATGAGAGGGACTGTTTCCTACTGTATATCCCTCAGGTCTCTGTGGTAGTAGCCTGCTAAATGAGAGGGACTGTTTCCTTCTGTATGGCCCTCAGGTCGCGGCAGGGTAGCCTAGTGGTTAGAGCTCTGTGGTTGTAGCCTGTTAAATGAGAGGGACTGTTTCCTACTGTATGTCCCTCAGGTCTCTGTGGTTGTTCCTGGTGATCTGGGAGAGTCCCGTTGACGAGGAACACGTCCAGACCTACCTATGGTTGGGGCGGAGCTACAAGGACAGGGGGAGGAGCCAGGACGCCAGGCTGTGTTATGAGATGGGCCTCCTCATCTCCCTCCAGGCCAGGAATCTACCCAGTGAGTTACCTTAACCCTACCCTCCACACCAGGAATCTACCCAGTAAATATCACTGTCAAAACTAACCCGAAACCTAAACCTAACCTTAACGCTAGTTCAACAAAACTACGAAAGACAACAATCAATCACGATCATGTAAATCAAAAGTAGCTACTATCTGAACTTTTACCTCTGTCTTCTGTCCTCTGTCTTCTGTCCTCTTGTGTCTCTGTCCTCTTGTGTCTCTGTCCTCTGTCCTCTTGTGTCTCTGTCCTCTTGTGTCTCTGTCCCCTTGTGTCTCTGTCCTCTTGTGTCTCTGTCCTCTGTCTTCTGTTCTCTGTCCTCTTGTGTCTCTGTCCTCTTGTGTCTCTGTCCTCTTGTGTCTCTGTCCTCTTGTGTCTCGGTCCTCTTGTGTCTCGGTCCTCTGTCTTCTGTCCTCTTGTGTCGCTGTCCTCTTGTGTCGCTGTCCTCTGTCTTCTGTCCTCTTGTGTCTCTGTCCTCTTGTGTGTCTGTCCTCTGTCTTCTGTCCTCTTGTGTCTCTGTCCTCTTGTGTGTCTGTCCTCTGTCTTCTGTCCTCTTGTGTCTCTGTCCTCTTGTGTCTCTGTCCTCTTGTGTCTCTGTCCTCTTGTGTCTCTGTCCTCTTGTGCCTGTCCTGTGTCCTCTTGTGTCTCTGTCCTCTTGTGTCTCTGTCCTCTTGTGTCTCTGTCCTCTTGTGTGTCTCTCTCTCTCTCTAGGTCAGATGTTGGTGGCTAAAGTCCTGAGTCGTCACTATGCTGACGTGCTGCTGTATGGACAGAGTATCCTCTACTATGAGCACTGTGTGTCTGTGTCCAGGGACCTGAAGGACAAGAGACTAGAGGGAGAATATCTAGAGATCCTCAGTAGCCTCTACCTGTCCCTCAATACTGAGAAGTAGGTTTATATATCTGTCTGTCTCTACCTGTCCCTCAATACTGAGAAGTAGGTTTATATATCTGTCTGTCTCTACCTGTCCCTCAGTACTGAGAAGTAGGTTTATATATCTGTCTGTCTCTACCTGTCCCTCAATACTGAGAAGTAGGTTTATATATCTGTCTGTCTCTACCTGTCCCTCAATACTGAGAAGTAGGTTTATATATCTGTCTGTCTCTACCTGTCCCTCAATACTGAGAAGTAGGTTTATATATCTGTCTGTCTATACCTCTGCCTCAATGCTGAGAAGTAGGTTTATATATCTGTCTGTCTCTACCTCTGCCTCAATACTGAGAAGTAGGTTTATATATCTGTCTGTCTCTACCTCTGCCTCAATACTGAGAAGTAGGTTTATATATCTGTCTGTCTCTACCTCTGCCTCAATACTGAGAGGAAAGGTTATATATCTGTCTCAATTTCGATCTCTCCCTCTGTGTCTATCTCTCTCTCTCTGTGTCTATCTCTCTCTCTGTGTCTATCTCTCTCTCTCGGTGTATCTCTCTCTCTGTGTCTATCTCTCTCTCTGTGTCTATCTCTCTCTCTCTGTGGCTCTCTCTCTGTGTCTCTCTTGGCTCTCTCTCTGTGTCTCTCTCTCTCTCTCTCTCTCTCTCTCTCTCTCTCTCTCTCTCTCTCTCTCTCTCTCTCTCTCTCTCTCTCTCTCTCTCTCTATCTCTCTATCTGTGTCTATCTCTCTCTCTCTGTGTCTTTCTCTCTCTCTGTGTCTCTCTCTCCCTCTGTGTCTCTCTCTCTCTGTCTCTCTCTCTGTGTCTCTCTCTCTCTGTGTATCTCTCTCCCTCTGTGTCTACCTCTCTCCCTCTGTCTATCTCTCTCCATCTGTGTCTATCTCTCTCTGTGTCTCTCTCTCTCTGTGTCTCTCTCTCTCTGTGTCTCTCTCTCTCTCTCTCTCTGTGTCTATCTCTGTCTCTCCTGTGTCTATCTCTGTCTCTCCTGTGTCTATCTCTCCCTCTGTGTGTCTCTCTCTCTCTCTGTCTATCTCTCCCTCTGTGTCTATCTCTCTCCTATCAACACTGCAAAGTAACTGCTTTGAGTGAATTTCTGTTTTGCTATTCTCAGAACATCAAGGAAGTCTCTGGACTACAGTAAGCAGAGTCTGAGGATTAATAAAGTTATTCAATTCAAACAGATCATCAAGGAAGTCTCTGGACTACAGTAAGCAGAGTATGAGGATTAATAAAGTTATTCAATTCAAACAGATCATCAAGGAAGTCTCTGGACTACAGTAAGCAGAGTCTGAGGATCTCCATCGACCTGGGGAAGAGAGAGGAAGAGTCAGAGACCTGGCTTCAGGTGGGACACATCTACTACCTCATCCATGAAGATGAACTGGCTGACATGTACCTACAGGTGAGTTCAGATATATATATATATATATATATATATATATATATATATATATATATATATATATATATATATATATATATATATGAGTGAGAGAGAGAGAGAGACATTAACTACCTCATCCACAAAGACAAATTTGCTGACAGGACCCCTCACTGTGGGAGAAGGGGAGGGAGGGAGGGAGGACAAGAAGAGCAGGCAAAGGGAAGTAGATTAGTGTCCCTCTGTGTTCCTGCATAAAAATTATGGACTTTTATCAGTCAACAACCACAGTGATGACCATCTACTCCCCACACCTGACCTATAATCACACGGGATCCAATCATCATGTTATATCATATGATGTCACAATCTGTTTCTCTACAAACCTTGTTTATAACATCCTGCATTGCATGACCCAAATGCCAAACAACAAGGCAAGAGTTGAATGAATTATAGGTCCCATGTTCGAGTACTGCTACTTTGACCATACGAGACACTCCCTCACAGCATTGGATCAATACGCTGATGTATTGATTATGATTGATTGGCAGGCGGCAGTGAAGACGGCCCTGAGGATGAACGACCCACGCTTTGCCATGAGTATCTACGAGGAGGCAGGAGACGTCTTCTTCAAAGGCCACAGGAACAGACTGGCGTCACTGCCCTTCTACAGGGTATCATTGCATTGAATAAACGTTATTGGTCACCAGAGAAGGAAGTTAGGTTGTGGAGTGTCTATCTACTCCTTGAGTTTGCAGATGTTTCTGATGTATTGATAACGTTAGGTTGTGGAGTGTCTATCTACTCCTTGAGTTTGCAGATGTTTCTGATGTATTGATAACGTTAGGTTGTGGAGTGTCTATCTACTCCTTGAGTTTGCAGATGTTTCTGATTTATAGATAACGTTAGGTTGTGGAGTGTCTATCTACTCCTTGAGTTTGCAGATGTTTCTGATGTATTGATAACGTTAGGTTGTGGAGTGTCTATCTACTCCTTGAGTTTGCAGATGTTTCTGATGTATTGATAACGTTAGGTTGTGGAGTGTCTATCTACTCCTTGAGTTTGCAGATGTTTCTGATGTATTGATAACGTTAGGTTGTGGAGTGTCTATCTACTCCTTGAGTTTGCAGATGTTTCTGATGTATTGATAACGTTAGGTTGTGGAGTGTCTATCTACTCCTTGAGTTTGCAGATGTTTCTGATGTATTGATAACGTTAGGTTGTGGAGTGTCTATCTACTCCTTGAGTTTGCAGATGTTTCTGATGTATTGATAACGTTAGGTTGTGGAGTGTCTATCTACTCCTTGAGTTTGCAGATGTTTCTGATTTATAGATAACGTTAGGTTGTGGAGTGTCTATCTACTCCTTGAGTTTGCAGATGTTTCTGATGTATTGATAACGTTAGGTTGTGGAGTGTCTATCTACTCCTTGAGTTTGCAGATGTTTCTGATGTATTGATAACGTTAGGTTGTGGAGTGTCTATCTACTCCTTGAGTTTGCAGATGTTTCTGATGTATTGATAACGTTAGGTTGTGGAGTGTCTATCTACTCCTTGAGTTTGCAGATGTTTCTGATGTATTGATAACGTTAGGTTGTGGAGTGTCTATCTACTCCTTGAGTTTGCAGATGTTTCTGATTTATAGATAACGTTTATTTCAAAGTCACTTTCTGTATAATAGTTTCAGTTCAATTGGAAATGTACACACATTATAACAGGTGTGTCTTTATACTCTGGCCTCAGCCTGTTTAAAAGCAACACATTTATAACAGGTGTGTCTTTATACTCTGGCCTCAGCCTGTTTAAAAGCAACACATTTATAACAGGTGTGTCTTTATACTCTGGCCTCAGCCTGTGTAAAAGCAACACATTTATAACAGGTGTGTCTTTATACTCTGGCCTCAGCCTGTTTAAAAGCAACACATTTATAACAGGTGTGTCTTTATACTCTGGCCTCAGCCTGTTTAAAAGCAAAACATTATAACAGGTGTGTCTTTATACTCTGGCCTCAGCCTGTTTAAAAGCAACACATTTATAACAGGTGTGTCTTTATACTCTGGCCTCAGCCTGTTTAAAAGCAAAACATTATAACAGGTGTGTCTTTATACTCTGGCCTCAGCCTGTTTAAAAGCAACACATTTATAACAGGTGTGTCTTTATACTCTGGCCTCAGCCTGTTTAAAAGCAAAACATTATAACAGGTGTGTCTTTATACTCTGGCCTCAGCCTGTTTAAAAGCAACACATTATAACAGGTGTGTCTTTATACTCTGGCCTCAGCCTGTTTAAAAGCAACACATTTATAACAGGTGTGTCTTTATACTCTGGCCTCAGCCTGTTTAAAAGCAACACATTTATAACAGGTGTGTCTTTATACTCTGGCCTCAGCCTGTGTAAAAGCAACACATTTATAACAGGTGTGTCTTTATACTCTGGCCTCAGCCTGTTTAAAAGCAACACATTTATAACAGGTGTGTCTTTATACTCTGGCCTCAGCCTGTTTAAAAGCAACACATTTATAACAGGTGTGTCTTTATACTCTGGCCTCAGCCTGTGTAAAAGCAACACATTTATAACAGGTGTGTCTTTATACTCTGGCCTCAGCCTGTGTAAAAGCAACACATTTATAACAGGTGTGTCTTTATACTCTGGCCTCAGCCTGTGTAAAAGCAACACATTTATAACAGGTGTGTCTTTATACTCTGGCCTCAGCCTGTTTAAAAGCAACACATTTATAACAGGTGTGTCTTTATACTCTGGCCTCAGCCTGTTTAAAAGCAACACATTTATAACAGGTGTGTCTTTATACTCTGGCCTCAGCCTGTGTAAAAGCAACACATTTATAACAGGTGTGTCTTTATACTCTGGCCTCAGCCTGTTTAAAAGCAACACATTTATAACAGGTGTGTCTTTATACTCTGGCCTCAGCCTGTTTAAAAGCAACACATTTATAACAGGTGTGTCTTTATACTCTGGCCTCAGCCTGTGTAAAAGCAACACATTTATAACAGGTGTGTCTTTATACTCTGGCCTCAGCCTGTGTAAAAGCAACACATTTATAACAGGTGTGTCTTTATACTCTGGCCTCAGCCTGTGTAAAAGCAACACATTTATAACAGGTGTGTCTTTATACTCTGGCCTCAGCCTGTTTAAAAGCAACACATTATAACACCAGTGGTTCTCTGCTCTTGTTTTAGGACGGCAGTCTCCCGTTTGCTCGGAGTATCCGTGACGTCCACTCAGAGTTCAGACTGCTGAGTAAACTGACTGAACTACTGATGACCCAGGAAGAGTATGAAGAGGCTCTACATTACGCCATTCTGGCTGTACAGATCAGCACCAAAACAGGTACTGTAGGAGGGAGGGACAGCGGTCAATTTCCACTTTTATGACCTTGACCGGGATTTGAAGCAGCAACCCTTCGGCTTCCAGCTACTGGTCTGCTTCCTCTAACCAGGACTGCCAATCTTGGTTTGAATCTATTCATTCCATTGGTGTAGATAACCATTCTGCGATGTTATTGTCCTCCAGGTGTGTGTGTGAACGAGCGCACAGCGTACCACCGTCTGGCTACAGTGTACTACAGTCTGGAGCAGTATGAGATGACAGAGAACTACTACCTCAAGTCTCTGTCTCTCTGCCCTGCTGTACTGCAGCACCCCCTAGAGGCTAGATACTACACCAAGCTCTACTGCAGGCTGGGGGACCTGACCCTGCACAAACTAAAGGTAAAAGCTCTGGTTCTGGAGGGCAGAAGTACTGCCGATGTTCTTTACCATTGGGTAGTTCATTAACCTGTACAGGCTTTCCAGTTGAATAGCACTTCAGTATGTGAGAGAGAAACATGGGCTCCTGAGTGGTGCAGCGGTCTAAGGCACTGCATCTCTGTGATAGAGGTGTCACAACCAGTCCCATAGGGCAGCGCACAATTGGCCCAGCGTCGTTAGGGTTTGGCCTGGGTAGGCCGTCAAATGTAAATAAGAATTTGTTCTTAACTGACTTGCCTGGTTAGAAATACAAACCTTTTTACACTTTTAATGAATACATTAACTAAAAGGCCAATTATCCCCAACACCTCTGTCCTCCTCCACTCTCCCATCTCTCCATCTCCCTGCCTTCCTATCCTCTCCCCCATCTCTCCATCTCCCCCTTGCCCTCCTCTCCTCCATCTCCCCCTCCCTCCTCTCCTCCATCTCCCCTCGCCCTCCTCTCCTCCATCTCCCCTCGCCCTCCTCTCCTCCATCTCCCCTCGCCCTCCTCTCCTCCATCTCCCCCTGCCTTCCTCTCCTCCATCTCCCCTCGCCCTCCTCTCCTCCATCTCCCCCTGCCTTCCTCTCCTCCATCTCCCCTCGCCCTCCTCTCCTCCATCTCTACCCATGCCCTCCTCTCCTCCATCTCCCCTGCCTTCCTCTCCTCCATCTCCCCTCGCCCTCCTCTCCTCCATCTCCCCCTGCCTTCCTCTCCTCCATCTCCCCTCGCCCTCCTCTCCTCCATCTCTACCCATGCCCTTCTCTCCTCCATCTCCCCCTGCTCTCCTCTCCTCCAACTCTACCCATGCCCTTCTCTCCTCCATCTCCCCCTGCTCTCCTCTCCTCCATCTCTACCCATGCCCTTCTCTCCTCCATCTCCCCCTGCCCTCCTCTCCTCCATCTCTACCCATGCCCTTCTCTCCTCCATCTCCCCCTGCCTTCCTCTCCTCCATCTCCCCTCGCCCTCCTCTCCTCCATCTCTACCCATGCCCTTCTCTCCTCCATCTCCCCCTGCCTTCCTCTCCTCCATCTCCCCTCGCCCTCCTCTCCTCCAACATTACCCATGCCCTTCTCTCCTCCATCTCCCCCTGCCCCCTCTCCTCCATCTACCCTCGCCCTCCTCTCCTCCATCTCCCCTCGCCCTCCTCTCCTCCATCTCTACCCATGCCCTTCTCTCCTCCATCTCCCCTGCCCTCCTCTCCTCCATCTCCCCTCGCCCTCCTCTCCTCCATCTCCCCTCGCTCTCCTCTCCTCCATCTCTACCCATGCCCTCCTCTCCTCCATCTCTACCCATGCCCTCCTCTCCTCCATCTCTACCCATGCCCTTCTCTCCTCCATCTCTCCCCTGCCCTCCTCTCCTCCATCTCTCCCCTGCCCTCCTCTCCTCCATCTCTCCCCTGCCCTCCTCTCCTCCATCTTCCCCCTGCCCTCCTCTCCTCCATCTCCCCTCGCCCTTCTCTCCTCCATCTCTCCCCTGCCCTCCTCTCCTCCATCTTCCCCCTGCTCTCCTCTCCTCCATCTCCCATCGCCCTCCTCTCCTCCATCTCTACCCATGCCCTTCTCTCCTCCATCTCTCCCCTGCCCTCCTCTCCTCCATCTTCCCCCTGCCCTTCTCTCCTCCATCTCCCCCTGCCCTCCTCCCCTCGCCCTCCTCTCCTCCATCTCTACCCATGCCCTTCTCTCCTCCATCTCTCCCCTGCCCTCCTCTCCTCCATCTTCCCCCCTGCCCTCCTCTCCTCCATCTCCCCCTTGCCCTCCTCTCCTCCATCTCCCCCTCCCTCCTCTCCTCCATCTCTCACCCCCTGCCCTCCTCTCCTCCATCTCTCACCCCGCTGCTCTCCTCTCCTCCATCTCCCCCTTGCCCTCCTCTCCTCCATCTTCCTCCTGCCCTCCTCTCCTCCATCTCCCTTGCCCTCCTCTCCTCCATCTTCCCCCTGCCCTCCTCTCCTCCATCTCCCCCTTGCCCTCCTCTCCTCCATCTCCCCTCCCTCCTCTCCTCCATCTCTCACCCCCTGCCCTCCTCTCCTCCATCTCCCCCTTGCCCTCCTCTCCTCCATCTCCCCCTCCCTCCTCTCCTCCATCTCTCACCCCCCTGCCCTCCTCTCCTCCATCTCCCCCTTGCCCTCCTCTCCTCCATCTCCCCCTCCCTCCTCTCCTCCATCTCCCCCTGCCCTCCTCTCCTCCATCTTCCCCCTGCCCTCCTCTCCTCCATCTCCCCCTTGCCCTCCTCTCCTCCATCTTCCCCCTGCCCTCCTCTCCTCCATCTCCCCCTTGCCCTCCTCTCCTCCATCTCCCCCTTGCCCTCCTCTCCTCCATCTCCCCCTCCCTCCTCTCCTCCATCTCTCACCCCCTGCCCTCCTCTCCTCCATCTCCCCCTTGCCCTCCTCTCCTCGATCTTCCCCCTGCCCTCCTCTCCTCCATCTCCCCCTCGCCCTCCTCTCCTCCATCTCCCCCTGCCCTCCTCTCCTCCATCTCCCCCTCGCCCTCCTCTCCTCCATCTCTACCCATGCCCTTCTCTCCTCCATCTCTACCCATGCCCTCCTCTCCTCCATCTTCCCCCTGCCCTCCTCTCCTCCATCTCCCCCTGCCCTCCTCTCCTCCATCTCTCCCCTGCCCTCCTCTCCTCCATCTTCCCCCTGCCCTCCTCTCCTCCATCTCCCCTCGCCCTTCTCTCCTCCATCTCTCCCCTGCCCTCCTCTCCTCCATCTCCCCCTTGCCCTCCTCGCCTCCATCTCCCCCTTGCCCTCCTCTCCTCCATCTCCCCCTCCCTCCTCTCCTCCATCTCTCACCCCCTGCCCTCCTCTCCTCCATCTCCCCCTTGCCCTCCTCTCCTCGATCTTCCCCCTGCCCTCCTCTCCTCCATCTCCCCCTCGCCCTCCTCTCCTCCATCTCCCCCTGCCCTCCTCTCCTCCATCTCCCCCTCGCCCTCCTCTCCTCCATCTCTACCCATGCCCTTCTCTCCTCCATCTCTACCCATGCCCTCCTCTCCTCCATCTTCCCCCTGCCCTCCTCTCCTCCATCTCTCCCCTGCCCTCCTCTCCTCCATCTCTCCCCCTGCCCTCCTCTCCTCCATCTTCCCCCTGCCCTCCTCTCCTCCATCTCCCCTCGCCCTTCTCTCCTCCATCTCTCCCCTGCCCTCCTCTCCTCCATCTTCCCCCTGCTCTCCTCTCCTCCATCTCCCATCGCCCTCCTCTCCTCCATCTCTACCCATGCCCTTCTCTCCTCCATCTCTCCCCTGCCCTCCTCTCCTCCATCTTCCCCCTGCCCTTCTCTCCTCCATCTCCCCCTGCCCTCCTCCCCTCGCCCTCCTCTCCTCCATCTCTACCCATGCCCTTCTCTCCTCCATCTCTCCCCTGCCCTCCTCTCCTCCATCTTCCCCCTGCCCTCCTCTCCTCCATCTCCCCCTTGCCCTCCTCTCCTCCATCTCCCCCTCCCTCCTCTCCTCCATCTCTCACCCCCTGCCCTCCTCTCCTCCATCTCTCACCCCCGCTGCTCTCCTCTCCTCCATCTCCCCCTTGCCCTCCTCTCCTCCATCTTCCTCCTGCCCTCCTCTCCTCCATCTCCCTTGCCCTCCTCTCCTCCATCTTCCCCTGCCCTCCTCTCCTCCATCTCCCCCTTGCCCTCCTCTCCTCCATCTCCCCCTCCCTCCTCCTCCTCCATCTCTCACCCCCTGCCCTCCTCTCCTCCATCTCCCCCTTGCCCTCCTCTCCTCCATCTCCCCCTCCCTCCTCTCCTCCATCTCTCACCCCCTGCCCTCCTCTCCTCCATCTCCCCCTTGCCCTCCTCTCCTCCATCTCCCCCTCCCTCCTCTCCTCCATCTCCCCCTGCCCTCCTCTCCTCCATCTTCCCCCTGCCCTCCTCTCCTCCATCTCCCCCTTGCCCTCCTCTCCTCCATCTTCCCCCTGCCCTCCTCTCCTCCATCTCCCCCTTGCCCTCCTCTCCTCCATCTCCCCCTTGCCCTCCTCTCCTCCATCTCCCCCCTCCCTCCTCCTCTCCTCCATCTCTCACCCCCTGCCCTCCTCTCCTCCATCTCCCCCCTGCCCTCCTCTCCTCGATCTTCCCCCTGCCCTCCTCTCCTCCATCTCCCCCCTCGCCCTCCTCCCTCCATCTCCCCCTGCCCTCCTCTCCTCCATCTCCCCCTCGCCCTCCTCTCCTCCATCTCTACCCATGCCCTTCTCTCCTCCATCTCTACCCATGCCCTCCTCTCCTCCATCTTCCCCCTGCCCTCCTCTCCTCCATCTTCCCCCTGCCCTCCTCTCCTCCATCTCCCCCTGCCCTCCTCTCCTCCATCTCCCCTTGCCCTCCTCTCCTCCATCTCCCCCATTGCCCTCCTCTCCTCCATCTCCCCTTGCCCTCCTCTCATCCATCTCCCCCTTGCCCTCCTCTCCTCCATCTCTCACCCCCCTGCCCTCCTCTCCTCCATCTCTCACCCCCGCTGCCCTCCATCTCCTCCATCTCTCACCCCCGCTGCCCTCCTCTCCTCCATCTCCCCTCGCCCTCCTCTCCTCCATCTCTACCCATGCCCTTCTCTCCTCCATCTCTCACCCCCGCTGCCCTCCTCTCCTCCATCTCCCCCGTGCCCTCCTCTCCTCCATCTCCCCTGCCCTCCTCTGCTCCACCCCCTACCCTTTTTATCTCCCCCCTGCTTCCCTTCTCTCCTCTCATCCACCACCATCCTCCTCACCTCCATCTCTCCTCCCATCCCCCCTACCTTCCTCTCCCCAGGATGCCTATGACTCGATGGGCTACTTTCAGCTTGCTCAGGCTGCTGCCCTGGAGGACCGTGCCAACCCACAGGCACTGTATGTGGTCTACATGAAGCTGGCAGAGATCCATGCCAACCACATGCCAGACCCACTGCTCTGCCAGGCTTACAGGGACAGAGCACAGAGCCTGAGGAGGGAACTCTCTGGACTAGGAGAGACGGATGGGAGTGGAGGAATGACAGAGGGGAGGGGACGAGAGATGGAGGGGAGGGGAGGAGATACAGAAGGGAGGGGAGGAGAGACGGAGGGGAGGGGAGGAGATACGGAGGGGAGGGGAGGAGATACAGAAGGGAGGGGAGGAGAGACGGAGGGGAGGGGAGGAGAGATGGGGGGAAGGGAGGAGATACAGAAGGGAGGGGAGGAGAGACGGAGGGGAGGGGAGGAGAGATGGAGGGGAGGGGAGGAGATACAGAAGGGAGGGGAGGAGAGACGGAGGGGAGGGGAGGAATGACGGAGGGGAGGGGAGGAGATACAGAAGGGAGGGGAGGAGAGACGGAGGGGAGGGGAGGAATGACAGAGGGGAGGGGATGAGAGATGGAGGGGAGGGGATGAGAGATGGAGGGGAGGGGAGGAGAGATGGAGGGGAGGGGAGGAGATACGGAGGGGAGGGGAGGATAGATGGAGGGGAGGAGATACAGAAGGGAGGGGAGGAGAGACGGAGGGGAGGAGAGGAGAGACGGACAGGAGGGGAGGAGAGACAGACGGGGGGGGAGGAGAGATGGAGGGGAGGGGAGGAATGACAGAGGGGAGGGGAGGGGAGGAGAGATGGAGGGGAGGGGAGGGGAGGAGAGATGGAGGGGAGGGGAGGGGAGGAGAGGAGAGATGGAGGGGGGGGAGGAGATATGGAGGGGAGGGGAGGAGATACAGAAGGGAGGGGAGGAGAGACGGAGGGGAGGAGAGGAGAGACTGACAGGAGGGGAGGAGAGACAGACGGGAGGGGAGGAGAGATGGAGGGGAGGAATGACAGAGGGGAGGGGATGAGAGATGGAGGGGAGGGGAGGGGAGGAGAGATAGAGGGGAGGAGAGATGGAGGGGAGGGGAGGAGATACAGAAGGGAGGGGAGGAGAGACGGACGGGAGGGGAGGAGAGACGGACGGGAGGGGAGGAGAGACGGAGGGGAGGAGAGACGGACGGGAGGAGAGGAGAGACGGAGGGGAGAAGTGACGGAGGGGAGAGGAGGAGAGATGGAGGAGAGACGGACGGGAGGGGAGGAGAGACGGAGGGGAGGAGAGATGGAGGGTAGGGGAGGAGATACAGAAGGGAGGGGAGGAGAGACGGAGGGGAGGAGAGATGGAGGGGAGGGGAGGGGAGGAGAGATGGAGGAGATACAGAGGGAGGGGAGGAGATACAGAGGGGAGGGGAGGAGAGACGGAGGAGAGGGGAGAAGAGACATGTGATACAGACCCGGAGACGAGAAACACAGACATGAACGAGATCTAGTCAGAGACTAGGTAGTGAGTCTACAGATACTATCCACAAAGAGGCTATTGACATGGACAGTGCATAGAGCCTGAGGTTGGAGCCTGCTGGGCTATGGGAGACATGGAGAGGGTAGAGACAGAGGGACAACACACAGGACTGGGAGACATGGAGAGAGGAGAGACAGAGACAGGACATCCCAACACTATAGAGAGTAGAAACACAGAGAGACAGCATAGAGTCATAGAAAAGAGAGAAACAGAGACTGAGACTGGATGTGGTGACTATCAATGTAGAAGTTAACTCCCAAGATGCTAACTGTACGGATAGCAGACAGATAAATGCAGATAGCCATGAAACATATTCGGATGTAATGGAGACCGAGACACCAGTCACTCAAACCCAGACAAGAATCTCACAGAGGCTACTCACACAGACCAAGACACTGAAAGTACAGACACAAGCGCATGTCAAGCAGACGTTGAACACACACATAATGACTATACAACAACAAGCAGTGTATTTGTAGACACTACAATAACAGAGGAAACTGACAGTACAGACAGAATACATTATGACGCTAACACCACAGAGACTATGCCAACAGACACATGCATCAAACATAGCGACTCAACAACCACAGACAGAGATAAAGACACACCCTACAGACAGCAGTGCCACAGACACAGATCCTCTCCAAGACAGACACAGAGGTAACCCATGGAGACAGCCCTACAGACAGCAGTGCCACAGACACAGAGGTAACCCATGGAGACAGCCCTACAGACAGCAGTGTCACAGACACAGCGGTAACCCATGGAGACAGCCCTACAGACAGCAGTCCCACTGACACAGAGGTAACCCATGGAGACAGCCCTACAGACAGCAGTGTCACAGACACTGATATCGATTGTTCAGACATTAACATTATAAAGACAGACAGACATCGTTCAGCCACAGACTAACCAGGATCATGATAGATTTGTTCACACCCTCACAGATACTCTCCATAAAGATAGCATCACTCCTACAGCTATTTAGACTGACAAATATGTTGACCATCTTTACTATGTCTAGCTTAGTTTTTTTTTTCATTAATATTGTCTGTGTGTAATTATGAAGAGCAATTTTTCTGTAGTTTATTTACTCTGTATATTACAGAGGTTTATAAAGCTTTGTAAATATGTCATTTTTATAACTGAATTAAAGTTATGTATGACTCGATCTTTGTGTTTGTTTTGGTGTTATTCAGTTGTAAGGATTTGTCAACCAACCCTAACATACAGCTTAAACTTAGGCTAGAGTTTCTAAATAACAAACGGGTCATTTAGTTAATATTTCTAACTATAATTTATTTTTATTTCACCTTTATTTAACCAGGTAGGCCAGTTCTCAAATACAACTGCAACCTGGCCAAGATAAAGCAAAGCAGTGTGACAAACACAGAGTTACACATGGGATTAACAAATGTACAGTCAATAACACAATAGAAACATCTATGTACAGTGTCTGCAGATGTCGTGAGATTAGGGAGGTAAGGCAATAAATAGGCCATAGTGGCAAAATAATTACAATTTAGCATAAACACTGGATGATAGATGTGCAGATGATGATGTGCAAGTAGAGATGCTGGGGTGCAAAAGAGCAACAAAAAAATAACAATATGGGGATGAGGTGGTTTGGTGTGCTATTTACAGATGGGCTGTGTACAGGTACAGTGATCTGTAAACTGATCTACATTTACATTACATTTAAGTCATTTAGCAGACGCTCTTATCCAGAGCGACTTACAAATTGGTGCATTCACCTTATGACATCCAGTGGGACAGTCACTTAACAATAGTGCATCTAAAACTTAAGGGGGGTGAGAGGAATTACTTATCCTATCCTAGGTATTCCTTAAAGAGGTGGGGTTTCAGGTGTCTCCGGAAGGTGGTGATTGACTCCGCTGTCCTGGCGTTTGTGAGGGAGTTTGTTCCACCATTGGGGGCCAGGGCAGCGAACAGTTTTGACTGGGCTGAGCGGGAGCTGTACTTCCTCAGTGGTAGGGAGGCGAGCAGGCCAGAGGTGGATGAACGCAGTGCCCTTGTTTGGGTGTAGGGCCTGATCAGAGCCTGGAGGTACTGAGGTGCCGTTCCCCTCACAGCTCCGTAGGCAAGCACCATGGTCTTGTAGCGGATGCGAGCTTCAACTGGAAGCCAGTGGAGAGAACGGAGGAGCGGGGTGACGTGAGAGAACTTGGGAAGGTTGAACACCAGACGGGCTGCGGCGTTCTGGATGAGTTGAAGGGGTTTAATGGCACAGGCAGGGAGCCCAGCCAACAGCGAGTTGCAGTAATCCAGACGGGAGATGACAAGTGCCTGGATTAGGACCTGCGCCGCTTCCTGTGTGAGGCAGGGTCGTACTCTGCGGATGTTGTAGAGCATGAACCTACAGGAACGGGCCACCGCCTTGATGTTGGTTGAGAACGACAGGGTGTTGTCCAGGATCATGCCAAGGTTCTTGGCGCTCTGGGAGGAGGACACAATGGAGTTGTCAACCGTGATGGCGAGATCATGGAACGGGCAGTCCTTCCCCGGGAGGAAGAGCAGCTCCGTCTTGCCGAGGTTCAGCTTGAGGTGGTGATCCGTCATCCACACTGATATGTCTGCCAGACATGCAGAGATGCGATTCGCCACCTGTCAGGGGGGGAGATAAGACTCCAGCTTCAGTGATTTTTGCAATTTGTTCCAGTCATTGGCAGCAGATAACTGGAAGGAAAGGCGGGTTTGGGGATGGTTTGTTTGGGGATGGTTTGTTTGGGGATGGTTTGTTTGGGGATGGTTTGTTTGGGGATGGTTTGTTTGGGGATGGTTTTGTTTGGGGATGGTTTGTTTGGGGATGGTTTGTCTGGGGATGGTTTGTTTGGGGATGGTTTGTTTGGGGTTGGTTTGTTTGGGGATGGTTTGTTTGGGGATGGTTTGTTTGGGGATGGTTTTGTTTGGGGATGGTTTGTTTGGGGATGGTTTGTTTGGGGATGGTTTTGTTTGGGGATGGTTTGTTTGGGGATGGTTTTGTTTGGGGATGGTTTGTTTGGGGATGGTTTGTTTGGGGATGGTTTGTTTGGGAATGGTTTGTTTGGGGATGGTTTGTTTGGGGATGGTTTTGTTTGGGGATGGTTTGTTTGGGGATGGTTTTGTTTGGGGATGGTTTGCTTGGGGATGGTTTGTTTGGGGATGACCTGTGAAATATACCTGCTGGAGCACATGCTATGCTGACCAGTGAGCTGAGATAAGGTGGGGCTTTACCTAACAAAGACTTGTAGATGACCTGGAGCCAGTGGGTTTGGTGACGAGTATGAAGCGAGGGCCAGCACACGAGAGCATACAGGTAGCAGTGGTGGGTAGTATATGGGGCTTTGGTGACAAAACGGATGACACTGTGATAGACTGCATCCAATTTGCTGAGTACAGTGTCGGAGGCATAATACATTTCAACATATCAGGCCATAACATCACAGAAACATTAAGTGATTTAAGACATTAGGAAAATACCCCCTGTATTTTCAATGCAACCAATTACTGGGCAGGCAGACACCTGCTTGATAGTGCTCCTCTGATACTTCCTGATACACACCATCCATGGTGGTGGAAGCAGGCAGCGATCATTTGTAACTTTAAACCCTAAAAACCAATGGGTGAATTGTAACCAACAGGCAGACTTAAGGCTCAGCTGTAAGTTAGTACTGTATGTCTTTAACTGCTACTGGCTGGACATTACATGCACCAGTGTGTTTCAACATACTTGCTAGCAAACAAAAAGGAAAAGACCAGCAGATCAGTTGATCAATGAATTCTAAGAATCTTGAGTACAGTATAGTACAGTACAATATAGTATAGTTCAGTACAGTATAGTACAGTAGTACAGTTCATTACAGTAGTACAGTTCATTACAGTAGAATAGTTCAGTACAGTACAGTAGTACAGTTCTTTACAGTAGTACAGTTCATTACAGTAGAATAGTTCAGTACAGTACAGTAGTACAGTTCATTACTGTAGAATAGTTCAGTATAGTACAGTAGTACAGTTCATTACAGTAGTACAGTTCATTACAGTAGAATAGTTCAGTACAGTAGTACAGTTCATTACAGTAGAATAGTTCAGTACAGTAGTACAGTTCATTACAGTAGAATAGTTCATTACAGTAGTACAGTTCATTACAGTAGTACAGTTCATTACAGTAGAATTGTTCAGCATAGTACAGTAGTACAGTTCATTACAGTAGAATAGTTCAGTACAGTAGTACAGTTCATTACAGTAGAATAGTTCATTACAGTAGAATAGTTCATTACAGTAGTACAGCTCATTACAGTAGAATAGTTCAGTACAGTAGTACAGTTCATTACAGTAGAATAGTTCAGTACAGTAGTACAGTTCATTACAGTAGAATAGTTCATTACAGTAGTACAGTTCATTACAGTAGTACAGTTCATTACAGTAGAATAGTTCAGCATAGTACAGTAGTACAGTTCATTACAGTAGAATAGTTCAGTACAGTAGTACAGTTCATTACAGTAGAATAGTTCATTACAGTAGAATAGTTCATTACAGTAGTACAGCTCATTACAGTAGTACAGTTCATTACAGTAGTACAGTTCATTACAGTAGAATAGTTCAGCATAGTACAGTAGTACAGTTCATTACAGTAGTACAGTTCATTACAGTAGAATAGTTCAGCATAGTACAGTAGTACAGTTCATTACAGTAGAATAGTTCAGTACAGTAGTACAGTTCATTACAGTAGAATAGTTCAGTACTGTAGAATAGTTCAGTACAGTACAGTAGTACAGTTCATTACTGTAGAATAGTTCAGTATAGTACAGTAGTACAGTTCAGTACAGTAGTACAGTTCATTACAGTATAATAGTTCAGTACAGTAGTACAGTTCATTACAGTAGAATAGTTCAGTACAGTACAGTAGTACAGTTCATTACAGTATAATAGTTCAGTACAGTAGTACAGTTCATTACAGTAGAATAGTTCAGTACAGTACAGTAGTACAGTTCATTACTGTAGAATAGTTCAGTATAGTACAGTAGTACAGTTCATTACAGTAGTACAGTTCATTACAGTAGAATAGTTCAGTACAGTAGTACAGTTCATTACAGTAGAATAGTTCAGTACAGTAGTACAGTTCATTACAGTAGAATAGTTCATTACAGTAGAATAGTTCATTACAGTAGTACAGTTCATTACAGTAGTACAGTTCATTACAGTAGAATAGTTCAGCATAGTACAGTAGTACAGTTCATTACAGTAGAATAGTTCAGTACAGTAGTACAGTTCATTACAGTAGTACAGTTCATTACAGTAGAATAGTTCATTACAGTAGTACAGCTCATTACAGTAGTACAGTTCATTACAGTAGTACAGTTCATTACAGTAGTACAGTTCATTACAGTAGAATAGTTCAGCATAGTACAGTAGTACAGTTCATTACAGTAGTACAGTTCATTACAGTAGAATAGTTCAGCATAGTACAGTAGTACAGTTCATTACAGTAGAATAGTTCAGTACAGTAGTACAGTTCATTACAGTAGAATAGTTCAGTACTGTAGAATAGTTCAGTACAGTACAGTAGTACAGTTCATTACTGTAGAATAGTTATACTTGCTAGCAAACAAAAAGGAAAAGACCAGCAGATCAGTTGATCAATGAATTCTAAGAATCTTGAGTACAGTATAGTACAGTACAATATAGTATAGTTCAGTACAGTATAGTACAGTAGTACAGTTCATTACAGTAGTACAGTTCATTACAGTAGAATAGTTCAGTACAGTACAGTAGTACAGTTCATTACAGTAGTACAGTTCATTACAGTAGAATAGTTCAGTACAGTACAGTAGTACAGTTCATTACTGTAGAATAGTTCAGTATAGTACAGTAGTACAGTTCATTACAGTAGTACAGTTCATTACAGTAGAATAGTTCAGTACAGTAGTACAGTTCATTACAGTAGAATAGTTCAGTACAGTAGTACAGTTCATTACAGTAGAATAGTTCATTACAGTAGTACAGTTCATTACAGTAGTACAGTTCATTACAGTAGAATAGTTCAGCATAGTACAGTAGTACAGTTCATTACAGTAGAATAGTTCAGTACAGTAGTACAGTTCATTACAGTAGAATAGTTCATTACAGTAGAATAGTTCATTACAGTAGTACAGCTCATTACAGTAGTACAGTTCATTACAGTAGTACAGTTCATTACAGTAGAATAGTTCAGCATAGTACAGTAGTACAGTTCATTACAGTAGTACAGTTCATTACAGTAGAATAGTTCAGCATAGTACAGTAGTACAGTTCATTACAGTAGAATAGTTCAGTACAGTAGTACAGTTCATTACAGTAGAATAGTTCAGTACTGTAGAATAGTTCAGTACAGTACAGTAGTACAGTTCATTACTGTAGAATAGTTCAGTATAGTACAGTAGTACAGTTCAGTACAGTAGTACAGTTCATTACAGTATAATAGTTCAGGACAGTAGTACAGTTCATTACAGTAGAATAGTTCAGTACAGTACAGTAGTACAGTTCATTACAGTAGAATAGTTCAGTACAGTAGTACAGTTCATTACAGTAGAATAGTTCAGTACAGTACAGTAGTACAGTACAATATAGTATAGTTCAGTACAGTATAGTACAGTAGTACAGTTCATTACAGTAGTACAGTTCATTACAGTAGAATAGTTCAGTACAGTACAGTAGTACAGTTCATTACAGTAGTACAGTTCATTACAGTAGAATAGTTCAGTACAGTACAGTAGTACAGTTCATTACTGTAGAATAGTTCAGTATAGTACAGTAGTACAGTTCATTACAGTAGTACAGTTCATTACAGTAGAATAGTTCAGTACAGTAGTACAGTTCATTACAGTAGAATAGTTCAGTACAGTAGTACAGTTCATTACAGTAGAATAGTTCATTACAGTAGTACAGTTCATTACAGTAGTACAGTTCATTACAGTAGAATAGTTCAGCATAGTACAGTAGTACAGTTCATTACAGTAGAATAGTTCAGTACAGTAGTACAGTTCATTACAGTAGAATAGTTCATTACAGTAGAATAGTTCATTACAGTAGTACAGCTCATTACAGTAGTACAGTTCATTACAGTAGTACAGTTCATTACAGTAGAATAGTTCAGCATTGTACAGTAGTACAGTTCATTACAGTAGTACAGTTCATTACAGTAGAATAGTTCAGCATAGTACAGTAGTACAGTTCATTACAGTAGAATAGTTCAGTACAGTAGTACAGTTCATTACAGTAGAATAGTTCAGTACTGTAGAATAGTTCAGTACAGTACAGTAGTACAGTTCATTACTGTAGAATAGTTCAGTATAGTACAGTAGTACAGTTCAGTACAGTAGTACAGTTCATTACAGTATAATAGTTCAGTACAGTAGTACAGTTCATTACAGTAGAATAGTTCAGTACAGTACAGTAGTACAGTTCATTACAGTATAATAGTTCAGTACAGTAGTACAGTTCATTACAGTAGAATAGTTCAGTACAGTACAGTAGTACAGTTCATTACTGTAGAATAGTTCAGTATAGTACAGTAGTACAGTTCATTACAGTAGTACAGTTCATTACAGTAGAATAGTTCAGTACAGTAGTACAGTTCATTACAGTAGAATAGTTCAGTACAGTAGTACAGTTCATTACAGTAGAATAGTTCATTACAGTAGAATAGTTCATTACAGTAGTACAGTTCATTACAGTAGTACAGTTCATTACAGTAGAATAGTTCAGTACAGTAGTACAGTTCATTACAGTAGAATAGTTCATTACAGTAGAATAGTTCATTACAGTAGTACAGCTCATTACAGTAGTACAGTTCATTACAGTAGTACAGTTCATTACAGTAGTACAGTTCATTACAGTAGAATAGTTCAGCATAGTACAGTAGTACAGTTCATTACAGTAGTACAGTTCATTACAGTAGAATAGTTCAGCATTAGTACAGTTCATTACAGTAGTACAGTTCATTACAGTAGAATAGTTCAGCATAGTACAGTAGTACAGTTCATTACAGTAGAATAGTTCAGCATAGTACAGTAGTACAGTTCATTACAGTAGAATAGTTCAGTACAGTAGTACAGTTCATTACAGTAGAATAGTTCAGTACTGTAGAATAGTTCAGTACAGTACAGTAGTACAGTTCATTACTGTAGAATAGTTATACTTGCTAGCAAACAAAAAGGAAAAGACCAGCAGATCAGTTGATCAATGAATTCTAAGAATCTTGAGTACAGTATAGTACAGTACAATATAGTATAGTTCAGTACAGTATAGTACAGTAGTACAGTTCATTACAGTAGTACAGTTCATTACAGTAGAATAGTTCAGTACAGTACAGTAGTACAGTTCATTACAGTAGTACAGTTCATTACAGTAGAATAGTTCAGTACAGTACAGTAGTACAGTTCATTACTGTAGAATAGTTCAGTATAGTACAGTAGTACAGTTCATTACAGTAGTACAGTTCATTACAGTAGAATAGTTCAGTACAGTAGTACAGTTCATTACAGTAGAATAGTTCAGTACAGTAGTACAGCTCATTACAGTAGTACAGTTCATTACAGTAGTACAGTTCATTACAGTAGAATAGTTCAGCATAGTACAGTAGTACAGTTCATTACAGTAGAATAGTTCAGTACAGTAGTACAGTTCATTACAGTAGAATAGTTCATTACAGTAGAATAGTTCATTACAGTAGTACAGCTCATTACAGTAGTACAGTTCATTACAGTAGTACAGTTCATTACAGTAGAATAGTTCAGCATAGTACATTAGTACAGTTCATTACAGTAGTACAGTTCATTACAGTAGAATAGTTCAGCATAGTACAGTAGTACAGTTCATTACAGTAGAATAGTTCAGTACAGTAGTACAGTTCATTACAGTAGAATAGTTCAGTACTGTAGAATAGTTCAGTACAGTACAGTAGTACAGTTCATTACTGTAGAATAGTTCAGTATAGTACAGTAGTACAGTTCAGTACAGTAGTACAGTTCATTACAGTATAATAGTTCAGTACAGTAGTACAGTTCATTACAGTAGAATAGTTCAGTACAGTACAGTAGTACAGTTCATTACAGTATAATAGTTCAGTACAGTAGTACAGTTCATTACAGTAGAATAGTTCAGTACAGTACAGTAGTACAGTTCATTACTGTAGAATAGTTCAGTATAGTACAGTAGTACAGTTCATTACAGTAGTACAGTTCATTACAGTAGAATAGTTCAGTACAGTAGTACAGTTCATTACAGTAGAATAGTTCAGTACAGTAGTACAGTTCATTACAGTAGAATAGTTCATTACAGTAGAATAGTTCATTACAGTAGTACAGTTCATTACAGTAGTACAGTTCATTACAGTAGTACAGTTCATTACAGTAGAATAGTTCAGCATAGTACAGTAGTACAGTTCATTACAGTAGAATAGTTCAGTACAGTAGTACAGTTCATTACAGTAGTACAGTTCATTACAGTAGAATAGTTCAGCATAGTACAGTAGTACAGTTCATTACAGTAGTACAGTTCATTACAGTAGAATTGTTCAGCATAGTACAGTAGTACAGTTCATTACAGTAGTACAGTTCATTACAGTAGAATAGTTCAGCATAGTACAGTAGTACAGTTCATTACAGTAGAATAGTTCAGTACAGTAGTACAGTTCATTACAGTAGAATAGTTCAGTACTGTAGAATAGTTCAGTACAGTACAGTAATACAGTTCATTACTGTAGAATAGTTCAGTATAGTACAGTAGTACAGTTCAGTACAGTAGTACAGTTCATTACAGTATAATAGTTCAGTACAGTAGTACAGTTCATTACAGTAGAATAGTTCAGTACAGTACAGTAGTACAGTTCATTACAGTATAATAGTTCAGTACAGTAGTACAGTTCATTACAGTAGAATAGTTCAGTACAGTACAGTAGTACAGTTCATTACTGTAGAATAGTTCAGTATAGTACAGTAGTACAGTTCATTACAGTAGTACAGTTCATTACAGTAGAATAGTTCAGTACAGTAGTACAGTTCATTACAGTAGAATAGTTCAATACAGTAGTACAGTTCATTACAGTAGAATAGTTCATTACAGTAGAATAGTTCATTACAGTAGTACAGTTCATTACAGTAGTACAGTTCATTACAGTAGTACAGTTCATTACAGTAGAATAGTTCAGCATAGTACAGTAGTACAGTTCATTACAGTAGAATAGTTCAGTACAGTAGTACAGTTCATTACAGTAGAATAGTTCATTACTTAGAATAGTTCATTACAGTAGTACAGTTCATTACAGTAGTACAGTTCATTACAGTAGTACAGTTCATTACAGTAGTACAGTTCATTACAGTAGAATAGTTCAGCATAGTACAGTAGTACAGTTCATTACAGTAGTACAGTTCATTACAGTAGAATAGTTCAGCATAGTACAGTAGTACAGTTCATTACAGTAGAATAGTTCAGTACAGTAGTACAGTTCATTACAGTAGAATAGTTCAGTACTGTAGAATAGTTCAGTACAGTACAGTAGTACAGTTCATTACTGTAGAATAGTTATACTTGCTAGCAAACAAAAAGGAAAAGACCAGCAGATCAGTTGATCAATGAATTCTAAGAATCTTGAGTACAGTATAGTACAGTACAATATAGTATAGTTCAGTACAGTATAGTACAGTAGTACAGTTCATTACAGTAGTACAGTTCATTACAGTAGAATAGTTCAGTACAGTACAGTAGTACAGTTCATTACAGTAGTACAGTTCATTACAGTAGAATAGTTCAGTACAGTACAGTAGTACAGTTCATTACTGTAGAATAGTTCAGTATAGTACAGTAGTACAGTTCATTACAGTAGTACAGTTCATTACAGTAGAATAGTTCAGTACAGTAGTACAGTTCATTACAGTAGAATAGTTCAGTACAGTAGTACAGTTCATTACAGTAGAATAGTTCATTACAGTAGTACAGTTCATTACAGTAGTACAGTTCATTACAGTAGAATAGTTCAGCATAGTACAGTAGTACAGTTCATTACAGTAGAATAGTTCAGTACAGTAGTACAGTTCATTACAGTAGAATAGTTCATTACAGTAGAATAGTTCATTACAGTAGTACAGCTCATTACAGTAGTACAGTTCATTACAGTAGTACAGTTCATTACAGTAGAATAGTTCAGCATAGTACAGTAGTACAGTTCATTACAGTAGAATAGTTCAGCATAGTACAGTAGTACAGTTCATTACAGTAGTTCAGTTCAGTACAGTAGTACAGTTCATTACAGTAGAATAGTTCAGTACTGTAGAATAGTTCAGTACAGTACAGTAGTACAGTTCATTACTGTAGAATAGTTCAGTATAGTACAGTAGTACAGTTCAGTACAGTAGTACAGTTCATTACAGTATAATAGTTCAGTACAGTAGTACAGTTCATTACAGTAGAATAGTTCAGTACAGTACAGTAGTACAGTTCATTACAGTATAATAGTTCAGTACAGTAGTACAGTTCATTACAGTAGAATAGTTCAGTACAGTACAGTAGTACAGTTCATTACAGTATAATAGTTCAGTACAGTAGTACAGTTCATTACAGTAGAATAGTTCAGCATAGTACAGTAGTACAGTTCATTACAGTAGAATAGTTCAGTACAGTAGTACAGTTCATTACAGTAGAATAGTTCATTACAGTAGAATAGTTCATTACAGTAGTACAGCTCATTACAGTAGTACAGTTCATTACAGTAGTACAGTTCATTACAGTAGAATAGTTCAGCATAGTACAGTAGTACAGTTCATTACAGTAGAATAGTTCAGCATAGTACAGTAGTACAGTTCATTACAGTAGAATAGTTCAGTACAGTAGTACAGTTCATTACAGTAGAATAGTTCAGTACTGTAGAATAGTTCAGTACAGTACAGTAGTACAGTTCATTACTGTAGAATAGTTCAGTATAGTACAGTAGTACAGTTCAGTACAGTAGTACAGTTCATTACAGTATAATAGTTCAGTACAGTAGTACAGTTCATTACAGTAGAATAGTTCAGTACAGTACAGTAGTACAGTTCATTACAGTATAATAGTTCAGTACAGTAGTACAGTTCATTACAGTAGAATAGTTCAGTACAGTACAGTAGTACAGTACAATATAGTATAGTTCAGTACAGTATAGTACAGTAGTACAGTTCATTACAGTAGTACAGTTCATTACAGTAGAATAGTTCAGTACAGTACAGTAGTACAGTTCATTACAGTAGTACAGTTCATTACAGTAGAATAGTTCAGTACAGTACAGTAGTACAGTTCATTACTGTAGAATAGTTCAGTATAGTACAGTAGTACAGTTCATTACAGTAGTACAGTTCATTACAGTAGAATAGTTCAGTACAGTAGTACAGTTCATTACAGTAGAATAGTTCAGTACAGTAGTACAGTTCATTACAGTAGAATAGTTCATTACAGTAGTACAGTTCATTACAGTAGTACAGTTCATTACAGTAGAATAGTTCAGCATAGTACAGTAGTACAGTTCATTACAGTAGAATAGTTCAGTACAGTAGTACAGTTCATTACAGTAGAATAGTTCATTACAGTAGAATAGTTCATTACAGTAGTACAGCTCATTACAGTAGTACAGTTCATTACAGTAGTACAGTTCATTACAGTAGAATAGTTCAGCATTGTACAGTAGTACAGTTCATTACAGTAGTACAGTTCATTACAGTAGAATAGTTCAGTACAGTAGTACAGTTCATTACAGTAGAATAGTTCAGTACTGTAGAATAGTTCAGTACAGTACAGTAGTACAGTTCATTACTGTAGAATAGTTCAGTATAGTACAGTAGTACAGTTCAGTACAGTAGTACAGTTCATTACAGTATAATAGTTCAGTACAGTAGTACAGTTCATTACAGTAGAATAGTTCAGTACAGTACAGTAGTACAGTTCATTACAGTATAATAGTTCAGTACAGTAGTACAGTTCATTACAGTAGAATAGTTCAGTACAGTACAGTAGTACAGTTCATTACTGTAGAATAGTTCAGTATAATACAGTAGTACAGTTCATTACAGTAGTACAGTTCATTACAGTAGAATAGTTCAGTACAGTAGTACAGTTCATTACAGTAGAATAGTTCAGTACAGTAGTACAGTTCATTACAGTAGAATAGTTCATTACAGTAGAATAGTTCATTACAGTAGTACAGTTCATTACAGTAGTACAGTTCATTACAGTAGAATAGTTCAGTACAGTAGTACAGTTCATTACAGTAGAATAGTTCATTACAGTAGAATAGTTCATTACAGTAGTACAGCTCATTACAGTAGTACAGTTCATTACAGTAGTACAGTTCATTACAGTAGTACAGTTCATTACAGTAGAATAGTTCAGCATAGTACAGTAGTACAGTTCATTACAGTAGTACAGTTCATTACAGTAGAATAGTTCAGCATAGTACAGTAGTACAGTTCATTACAGTAGAATAGTTCAGTACAGTAGTACAGTTCATTACAGTAGAATAGTTCAGTACTGTAGAATAGTTCAGTACAGTACAGTAGTACAGTTCATTACTGTAGAATAGTTATACTTGCTAGCAAACAAAAAGGAAAAGACCAGCAGATCAGTTGATCAATGAATTCTAAGAATCTTGAGTACAGTATAGTACAGTACAATATAGTATAGTTCAGTACAGTATAGTACAGTAGTACAGTTCATTACAGTAGTACAGTTCATTACAGTAGAATAGTTCAGTACAGTACAGTAGTACAGTTCATTACAGTAGTACAGTTCATTACAGTAGAATAGTTCAGTACAGTACAGTAGTACAGTTCATTACTGTAGAATAGTTCAGTATAGTACAGTAGTACAGTTCATTACAGTAGTACAGTTCATTACAGTAGAATAGTTCAGTACAGTAGTACAGTTCATTACAGTAGAATAGTTCAGTACAGTAGTACAGTTCATTACAGTAGAATAGTTCATTACAGTAGTACAGTTCATTACAGTAGTACAGTTCATTACAGTAGAATAGTTCAGCATAGTACAGTAGTACAGTTCATTACAGTAGAATAGTTCAGTACAGTAGTACAGTTCATTACAGTAGAATAGTTCATTACAGTAGAATAGTTCATTACAGTAGTACAGCTCATTACAGTAGTACAGTTCATTACAGTAGTACAGTTCATTACAGTAGAATAGTTCAGCATAGTACAGTAGTACAGTTCATTACAGTAGTACAGTTCATTACAGTAGAATAGTTCAGCATAGTACAGTAGTACAGTTCATTACAGTAGAATAGTTCAGTACAGTAGTACAGTTCATTACAGTAGAATAGTTCAGTACTGTAGAATAGTTCAGTACAGTACAGTAGTACAGTTCATTACTGTAGAATAGTTCAGTATAGTACAGTAGTACAGTTCAGTACAGTAGTACAGTTCATTACAGTATAATAGTTCAGTACAGTAGTACAGTTCATTACAGTAGAATAGTTCAGTACAGTACAGTAGTACAGTTCATTACAGTATAATAGTTCAGTACAGTAGTACAGTTCATTACAGTAGAATAGTTCAGTACAGTACAGTAGTACAGTTCATTACTGTAGAATAGTTCAGTATAGTACAGTAGTACAGTTCATTACAGTAGTACAGTTCATTACAGTAGAATAGTTCAGTACAGTAGTACAGTTCATTACAGTAGAATAGTTCAGTACAGTAGTACAGTTCATTACAGTAGAATAGTTCATTACAGTAGAATAGTTCATTACAGTAGTACAGTTCATTACAGTAGTACAGTTCATTACAGTAGTACAGTTCATTACAGTAGAATAGTTCAGCATAGTACAGTAGTACAGTTCATTACAGTAGAATAGTTCAGTACAGTAGTACAGTTCATTACAGTAGAATAGTTCAGTACTGTAGAATAGTTCAGTACAGTACAGTAGTACAGTTCATTACTGTAGAATAGTTCAGTATAGTACAGTAGTACAGTTCAGTACAGTAGTACAGTTCATTACAGTATAATAGTTCAGTACAGTAGTACAGTTCATTACAGTAGAATAGTTCAGTACAGTACAGTAGTACAGTTCATTACAGTATAATAGTTCAGTACAGTAGTACAGTTCATTACAGTAGAATAGTTCAGTACAGTACAGTAGTACAGTTCATTACTGTAGAATAGTTCAGTATAGTACAGTAGTACAGTTCATTACAGTAGTACAGTTCATTACAGTAGAATAGTTCAGTACAGTAGTACAGTTCATTACAGTAGAATAGTTCAGTACAGTAGTACAGTTCATTACAGTAGAATAGTTCATTACAGTAGAATAGTTCATTACAGTAGTACAGTTCATTACAGTAGTACAGTTCATTACAGTAGAATAGTTCAGTACAGTAGTACAGTTCATTACAGTAGAATAGTTCATTACAGTAGAATAGTTCATTACAGTAGTACAGCTCATTACAGTAGTACAGTTCATTACAGTAGTACAGTTCATTACAGTAGTACAGTTCATTACAGTAGAATAGTTCAGCATAGTACAGTAGTACAGTTCATTACAGTAGTACAGTTCATTACAGTAGAATAGTTCAGCATAGTACAGTAGTACAGTTCATTACAGTAGAATAGTTCAGTACAGTAGTACAGTTCATTACAGTAGAATAGTTCAGTACTGTAGAATAGTTCAGTACAGTACAGTAGTACAGTTCATTACTGTAGAATAGTTATACTTGCTAGCAAACAAAAAGGAAAAGACCAGCAGATCAGTTGATCAATGAATTCTAAGAATCTTGAGTACAGTATAGTACAGTACAATATAGTATAGTTCAGTACAGTATAGTACAGTAGTACAGTTCATTACAGTAGTACAGTTCATTACAGTAGAATAGTTCAGTACAGTACAGTAGTACAGTTCATTACAGTAGTACAGTTCATTACAGTAGAATAGTTCAGTACAGTACAGTAGTACAGTTCATTACTGTAGAATAGTTCAGTATAGTACAGTAGTACAGTTCATTACAGTAGTACAGTTCATTACAGTAGAATAGTTCAGTACAGTAGTACAGTTCATTACAGTAGAATAGTTCAGTACAGTAGTACAGTTCATTACAGTAGAATAGTTCATTACAGTAGTACAGTTCATTACAGTAGTACAGTTCATTACAGTAGAATAGTTCAGCATAGTACAGTAGTACAGTTCATTACAGTAGAATAGTTCAGTACAGTAGTACAGTTCATTACAGTAGAATAGTTCATTACAGTAGAATAGTTCATTACAGTAGTACAGCTCATTACAGTAGTACAGTTCATTACAGTAGTACAGTTCATTACAGTAGAATAGTTCAGCATAGTACAGTAGTACAGTTCATTACAGTAGTACAGTTCATTACAGTAGAATAGTTCAGCATAGTACAGTAGTACAGTTCATTACAGTAGAATAGTTCAGTACAGTAGTACAGTTCATTACAGTAGAATAGTTCAGTACTGTAGAATAGTTCAGTACAGTACAGTAGTACAGTTCATTACTGTAGAATAGTTCAGTATAGTACAGTAGTACAGTTCAGTACAGTAGTACAGTTCATTACAGTATAATAGTTCAGTACAGTAGTACAGTTCATTACAGTAGAATAGTTCAGTACAGTACAGTAGTACAGTTCATTACAGTATAATAGTTCAGTACAGTAGTACAGTTCATTACAGTAGTATAGTTCAGTACAGTACAGTAGTACAGTTCATTACTGTAGAATAGTTCAGTATAGTACAGTAGTACAGTTCATTACAGTAGTACAGTTCATTACAGTAGAATAGTTCAGTACAGTAGTACAGTTCATTACAGTAGAATAGTTCAGTACAGTAGTACAGTTCATTACAGTAGAATAGTTCATTACAGTAGAATAGTTCATTACAGTAGTACAGTTCATTACAGTAGTACAGTTCATTACAGTAGTACAGTTCATTACAGTAGAATAGTTCAGCATAGTACAGTAGTACAGTTCATTACAGTAGAATAGTTCAGTACAGTAGTACAGTTCATTACAGTAGTACAGTTCATTACAGTAGAATAGTTCAGCATAGTACAGTAGTACAGTTCATTACAGTAGTACAGTTCATTACAGTAGAATAGTTCAGCATAGTACAGTAGTACAGTTCATTACAGTAGTACAGTTCATTACAGTAGAATAGTTCAGCATAGTACAGTAGTACAGTTCATTACAGTAGAATAGTTCAGTACAGTAGTACAGTTCATTACAGTAGAATAGTTCAGTACTGTAGAATAGTTCAGTACAGTACAGTAATACAGTTCATTACTGTAGAATAGTTCAGTATAGTACAGTAGTACAGTTCAGTACAGTAGTACAGTTCATTACAGTATAATAGTTCAGTACAGTAGTACAGTTCATTACAGTAGAATAGTTCAGTACAGTACAGTAGTACAGTTCATTACAGTATAATAGTTCAGTACAGTAGTACAGTTCATTACAGTAGAATAGTTCAGTACAGTAGTACAGTTCATTACTGTAGAATAGTTCATTACAGTAGAATAGTTCATTACAGTAGTACAGTTCATTACAGTAGTACAGTTCATTACAGTAGTACAGTTCATTACAGTAGAATAGTTCAGCATAGTACAGTAGTACAGTTCATTACAGTAGAATAGTTCAGTACAGTAGTACAGTTCATTACAGTAGAATAGTTCATTACAGTAGAATAGTTCATTACAGTAGTACAGCTCATTACAGTAGTACAGTTCATTACAGTAGTACAGTTCATTACAGTAGTACAGTTCATTACAGTAGAATAGTTCAGCATAGTACAGTAGTACAGTTCATTACAGTAGTACAGTTCATTACAGTAGAATAGTTCAGCATAGTACAGTAGTACAGTTCATTACAGTAGAATAGTTCAGTACAGTAGTACAGTTCATTACAGTAGAATAGTTCAGTACTGTAGAATAGTTCAGTACAGTACAGTAGTACAGTTCATTACTGTAGAATAGTTATACTTGCTAGCAAACAAAAAGGAAAAGACCAGCAGATCAGTTGATCAATGAATTCTAAGAATCTTGAGTACAGTATAGTACAGTACAATATAGTATAGTTCAGTACAGTATAGTACAGTAGTACAGTTCATTACAGTAGTACAGTTCATTACAGTAGAATAGTTCAGTACAGTACAGTAGTACAGTTCATTACAGTAGTACAGTTCATTACAGTAGAATAGTTCAGTACAGTACAGTAGTACAGTTCATTACTGTAGAATAGTTCAGTATAGTACAGTAGTACAGTTCATTACAGTAGTACAGTTCATTACAGTAGAATAGTTCAGTACAGTAGTACAGTTCATTACAGTAGAATAGTTCAGTACAGTAGTACAGTTCATTACAGTAGAATAGTTCATTACAGTAGTACAGTTCATTACAGTAGTACAGTTCATTACAGTAGAATAGTTCAGCATAGTACAGTAGTACAGTTCATTACAGTAGAATAGTTCAGTACAGTAGTACAGTTCATTACAGTAGAATAGTTCATTACAGTAGAATAGTTCATTACAGTAGTACAGCTCATTACAGTAGTACAGTTCATTACAGTAGTACAGTTCATTACAGTAGAATAGTTCAGCATAGTACAGTAGTACAGTTCATTACAGTAGTACAGTTCATTACAGTAGAATAGTTCAGCATAGTACAGTAGTACAGTTCATTACAGTAGAATAGTTCAGTACAGTAGTACAGTTCATTACAGTAGAATAGTTCAGTACTGTAGAATAGTTCAGTACAGTACAGTAGTACAGTTCATTACTGTAGAATAGTTCAGTATAGTACAGTAGTACAGTTCAGTACAGTAGTACAGTTCATTACAGTATAATAGTTCAGTACAGTAGTACAGTTCATTACAGTAGAATAGTTCAGTACAGTACAGTAGTACAGTTCATTACAGTATAATAGTTCAGTACAGTAGTACAGTTCATTACAGTAGAATAGTTCAGTACAGTACAGTAGTACAGTTCATTACTGTAGAATAGTTCAGTATAGTACAGTAGTACAGTTCATTACAGTAGTACAGTTCATTACAGTAGAATAGTTCAGTACAGTAGTACAGTTCATTACAGTAGAATAGTTCAGTACAGTAGTACAGTTCATTACAGTAGAATAGTTCATTACAGTAGAATAGTTCATTACAGTAGTACAGTTCATTACAGTAGTACAGTTCATTACAGTAGTACAGTTCATTACAGTAGAATAGTTCAGCATAGTACAGTAGTACAGTTCATTACAGTAGAATAGTTCAGTACAGTAGTACAGTTCATTACAGTAGTACAGTTCATTACAGTAGAATAGTTCAGCATAGTACAGTAGTACAGTTCATTACAGTAGTACAGTTCATTACAGTAGAATAGTTCAGCATAGTACAGTAGTACAGTTCATTACAGTAGTACAGTTCATTACAGTAGAATAGTTCAGCATAGTACAGTAGTACAGTTCATTACAGTAGAATAGTTCAGTACAGTAGTACAGTTCATTACAGTAGAATAGTTCAGTACTGTAGAATAGTTCAGTACAGTACAGTAATACAGTTCATTACTGTAGAATAGTTCAGTATAGTACAGTAGTACAGTTCAGTACAGTAGTACAGTTCATTACAGTATAATAGTTCAGTACAGTAGTACAGTTCATTACAGTAGAATAGTTCAGTACAGTAGTACAGTTCATTACTGTAGAATAGTTCATTACAGTAGAATAGTTCATTACAGTAGTACAGTTCATTACAGTAGTACAGTTCATTACAGTAGTACAGTTCATTACAGTAGAATAGTTCAGCATAGTACAGTAGTACAGTTCATTACAGTAGAATAGTTCAGTACAGTAGTACAGTTCATTACAGTAGAATAGTTCATTACAGTAGAATAGTTCATTACAGTAGTACAGCTCATTACAGTAGTACAGTTCATTACAGTAGTACAGTTCATTACAGTAGTACAGTTCATTACAGTAGAATAGTTCAGCATAGTACAGTAGTACAGTTCATTACAGTAGTACAGTTCATTACAGTAGAATAGTTCAGCATAGTACAGTAGTACAGTTCATTACAGTAGAATAGTTCAGTACAGTAGTACAGTTCATTACAGTAAAATAGTTCAGTACTGTAGAATAGTTCAGTACAGTACAGTAGTACAGTTCATTACTGTAGAATAGTTATACTTGCTAGCAAACAAAAAGGAAAAGACCAGTTCAGTTGATCAATGAATTCTAAGAATCTTGAGTACAGTATAGTACAGTACAATATAGTATAGTTCAGTACAGTATAGTACAGTAGTACAGTTCATTACAGTAGTACAGTTCATTACAGTAGAATAGTTCAGTACAGTACAGTAGTACAGTTCATTACAGTAGTACAGTTCATTACAGTAGAATAGTTCAGTACAGTACAGTAGTACAGTTCATTACTGTAGAATAGTTCAGTATAGTACAGTAGTACAGTTCATTACAGTAGTACAGTTCATTACAGTAGAATAGTTCAGTACAGTAGTACAGTTCATTACAGTAGAATAGTTCAGTACAGTAGTACAGTTCATTACAGTAGAATAGTTCATTACAGTAGTACAGTTCATTACAGTAGTACAGTTCATTACAGTAGAATAGTTCAGCATAGTACAGTAGTACAGTTCATTACAGTAGAATAGTTCAGTACAGTAGTACAGTTCATTACAGTAGAATAGTTCATTACAGTAGAATAGTTCATTACAGTAGTACAGCTCATTACAGTAGTACAGTTCATTACAGTAGTACAGTTCATTACAGTAGAATAGTTCAGCATAGTACAGTAGTACAGTTCATTACAGTAGTACAGTTCATTACAGTAGAATAGTTCAGCATAGTACAGTAGTACAGTTCATTACAGTAGAATAGTTCAGTACAGTAGTACAGTTCATTACAGTAGAATAGTTCAGTACTGTAGAATAGTTCAGTACAGTACAGTAGTACAGTTCATTACTGTAGAATAGTTCAGTATAGTACAGTAGTACAGTTCAGTACAGTAGTACAGTTCATTACAGTATAATAGTTCAGTACAGTAGTACAGTTCATTACAGTAGAATAGTTCAGTACAGTACAGTAGTACAGTTCATTACAGTATAATAGTTCAGTACAGTAGTACAGTTCATTACAGTAGAATAGTTCAGTACAGTACAGTAGTACAGTACAATATAGTATAGTTCAGTACAGTATAGTACAGTAGTACAGTTCATTACAGTAGTACAGTTCATTACAGTAGAATAGTTCAGTACAGTACAGTAGTACAGTTCATTACAGTAGTACAGTTCATTACAGTAGAATAGTTCAGTACAGTACAGTAGTACAGTTCATTACTGTAGAATAGTTCAGTATAGTACAGTAGTACAGTTCATTACAGTAGTACAGTTCATTACAGTAGAATAGTTCAGTACAGTAGTACAGTTCATTACAGTAGAATAGTTCAGTACAGTAGTACAGTTCATTACAGTAGAATAGTTCATTACAGTAGTACAGTTCATTACAGTAGTACAGTTCATTACAGTAGAATAGTTCAGCATAGTACAGTAGTACAGTTCATTACAGTAGAATAGTTCAGTACAGTAGTACAGTTCATTACAGTAGAATAGTTCATTACAGTAGAATAGTTCATTACAGTAGTACAGCTCATTACAGTAGTACAGTTCATTACAGTAGTACAGTTCATTACAGTAGAATAGTTCAGCATTGTACAGTAGTACAGTTCATTACAGTAGTACAGTTCATTACAGTAGAATAGTTCAGCATAGTACAGTAGTACAGTTCATTACAGTAGAATAGTTCAGTACAGTAGTACAGTTCATTACAGTAGAATAGTTCAGTACTGTAGAATAGTTCAGTACAGTACAGTAGTACAGTTCATTACTGTAGAATAGTTCAGTATAGTACAGTAGTACAGTTCAGTACAGTAGTACAGTTCATTACAGTATAATAGTTCAGTACAGTAGTACAGTTCATTACAGTAGAATAGTTCAGTACAGTACAGTAGTACAGTTCATTACAGTAGAATAGTTCAGTACAGTACAGTAGTACAGTTCATTACTGTAGAATAGTTCAGTATAGTACAGTAGTACAGTTCATTACAGTAGTACAGTTCATTACAGTAGAATAGTTCAGTACAGTAGTACAGTTCATTACTGTAGAATAGTTCATTACAGTAGAATAGTTCATTACAGTAGTACAGTTCATTACAGTAGTACAGTTCATTACAGTAGTACAGTTCATTACAGTAGAATAGTTCAGCATAGTACAGTAGTACAGTTCATTACAGTAGAATAGTTCAGTACAGTAGTACAGTTCATTACAGTAGAATAGTTCATTACAGTAGAATAGTTCATTACAGTAGTACAGCTCATTACAGTAGTACAGTTCATTACAGTAGTACAGTTCATTACAGTAGTACAGTTCATTACAGTAGAATAGTTCAGCATAGTACAGTAGTACAGTTCATTACAGTAGTACAGTTCATTACAGTAGAATAGTTCAGCATAGTACAGTAGTACAGTTCATTACAGTAGAATAGTTCAGTACAGTAGTACAGTTCATTACAGTAGAATAGTTCAGTACTGTAGAATAGTTCAGTACAGTACAGTAGTACAGTTCATTACTGTAGAATAGTTATACTTGCTAGCAAACAAAAAGGAAAAGACCAGCAGATCAGTTGATCAATGAATTCTAAGAATCTTGAGTACAGTATAGTACAGTACAATATAGTATAGTTCAGTACAGTATAGTACAGTAGTACAGTTCATTACAGTAGTACAGTTCATTACAGTAGAATAGTTCAGTACAGTACAGTAGTACAGTTCATTACAGTAGTACAGTTCATTACAGTAGAATAGTTCAGTACAGTACAGTAGTACAGTTCATTACTGTAGAATAGTTCAGTATAGTACAGTAGTACAGTTCATTACAGTAGTACAGTTCATTACAGTAGAATAGTTCAGTACAGTAGTACAGTTCATTACAGTAGAATAGTTCAGTACAGTAGTACAGTTCATTACAGTAGAATAGTTCATTACAGTAGTACAGTTCATTACAGTAGTACAGTTCATTACAGTAGAATAGTTCAGCATAGTACAGTAGTACAGTTCATTACAGTAGAATAGTTCAGTACAGTAGTACAGTTCATTACAGTAGAATAGTTCATTACAGTAGAATAGTTCATTACAGTAGTACAGCTCATTACAGTAGTACAGTTCATTACAGTAGTACAGTTCATTACAGTAGAATAGTTCAGCATAGTACAGTAGTACAGTTCATTACAGTAGTACAGTTCATTACAGTAGAATAGTTCAGCATAGTACAGTAGTACAGTTCATTACAGTAGAATAGTTCAGTACAGTAGTACAGTTCATTACAGTAGAATAGTTCAGTACTGTAGAATAGTTCAGTACAGTACAGTAGTACAGTTCATTACTGTAGAATAGTTCAGTATAGTACAGTAGTACAGTTCAGTACAGTAGTACAGTTCATTACAGTATAATAGTTCAGTACAGTAGTACAGTTCATTACAGTAGAATAGTTCAGTACAGTACAGTAGTACAGTTCATTACAGTATAATAGTTCAGTACAGTAGTACAGTTCATTACAGTAGAATAGTTCAGTACAGTACAGTAGTACAGTACAATATAGTATAGTTCAGTACAGTATAGTACAGTAGTACAGTTCATTACAGTAGTACAGTTCATTACAGTAGAATAGTTCAGTACAGTACAGTAGTACAGTTCATTACAGTAGTACAGTTCATTACAGTAGAATAGTTCAGTACAGTACAGTAGTACAGTTCATTACTGTAGAATAGTTCAGTATAGTACAGTAGTACAGTTCATTACAGTAGTACAGTTCATTACAGTAGAATAGTTCAGTACAGTAGTACAGTTCATTACAGTAGAATAGTTCAGTACAGTAGTACAGTTCATTACAGTAGAATAGTTCATTACAGTAGTACAGTTCATTACAGTAGTACAGTTCATTACAGTAGAATAGTTCAGCATAGTACAGTAGTACAGTTCATTACAGTAGAATAGTTCAGTACAGTAGTACAGTTCATTACAGTAGAATAGTTCATTACAGTAGAATAGTTCATTACAGTAGTACAGCTCATTACAGTAGTACAGTTCATTACAGTAGTACAGTTCATTACAGTAGAATAGTTCAGCATTGTACAGTAGTACAGTTCATTACAGTAGTACAGTTCATTACAGTAGAATAGTTCAGCATAGTACAGTAGTACAGTTCATTACAGTAGAATAGTTCAGTACAGTAGTACAGTTCATTACAGTAGAATAGTTCAGTACTGTAGAATAGTTCAGTACAGTACAGTAGTACAGTTCATTACTGTAGAATAGTTCAGTATAGTACAGTAGTACAGTTCAGTACAGTAGTACAGTTCATTACAGTATAATAGTTCAGTACAGTAGTACAGTTCATTACAGTAGAATAGTTCAGTACAGTACAGTAGTACAGTTCATTACAGTAGAATAGTTCAGTACAGTACAGTAGTACAGTTCATTACTGTAGAATAGTTCAGTATAGTACAGTAGTACAGTTCATTACAGTAGTACAGTTCATTACAGTAGAATAGTTCAGTACAGTAGTACAGTTCATTACAGTAGAATAGTTCAGTACAGTAGTACAGTTCATTACAGTAGAATAGTTCATTACAGTAGAATAGTTCATTACAGTAGTACAGTTCATTACAGTAGTACAGTTCATTACAGTAGAATAGTTCAGTACAGTAGTACAGTTCATTACAGTAGAATAGTTCATTACAGTAGAATAGTTCATTACAGTAGTACAGCTCATTACAGTAGTACAGTTCATTACAGTAGTACAGTTCATTACAGTAGTACAGTTCATTACAGTAGAATAGTTCAGCATAGTACAGTAGTACAGTTCATTACAGTAGTACAGTTCATTACAGTAGAATAGTTCAGCATAGTACAGTAGTACAGTTCATTACAGTAGAATAGTTCAGTACAGTAGTACAGTTCATTACAGTAGAATAGTTCAGTACTGTAGAATAGTTCAGTACAGTACAGTAGTACAGTTCATTACTGTAGAATAGTTATACTTGCTAGCAAACAAAAAGGAAAAGTAGCAGATCAGTTGATCAATGAATTCTAAGAATCTTGAGTACAGTATAGTACAGTACAATATAGTATAGTTCAGTACAGTATAGTACAGTAGTACAGTTCATTACAGTAGTACAGTTCATTACAGTAGAATAGTTCAGTACAGTACAGTAGTACAGTTCATTACAGTAGTACAGTTCATTACAGTAGAATAGTTCAGTACAGTACAGTAGTACAGTTCATTACTGTAGAATAGTTCAGTATAGTACAGTAGTACAGTTCATTACAGTAGTACAGTTCATTACAGTAGAATAGTTCAGTACAGTAGTACAGTTCATTACAGTAGAATAGTTCAGTACAGTAGTACAGTTCATTACAGTAGAATAGTTCATTACAGTAGTACAGTTCATTACAGTAGTACAGTTCATTACAGTAGAATAGTTCAGCATAGTACAGTAGTACAGTTCATTACAGTAGAATAGTTCATTACAGTAGAATAGTTCATTACAGTAGTACAGCTCATTACAGTAGTACAGTTCATTACAGTAGTACAGTTCATTACAGTAGAATAGTTCAGCATAGTACAGTAGTACAGTTCATTACAGTAGTACAGTTCATTACAGTAGAATAGTTCAGCATAGTACAGTAGTACAGTTCATTACAGTAGAATAGTTCAGTACAGTAGTACAGTTCATTACAGTAGAATAGTTCAGTACTGTAGAATAGTTCAGTACAGTACAGTAGTACAGTTCATTACTGTAGAATAGTTCAGTATAGTACAGTAGTACAGTTCAGTACAGTAGTACAGTTCATTACAGTATAATAGTTCAGTACAGTAGTACAGTTCATTACAGTAGAATAGTTCAGTACAGTACAGTAGTACAGTTCATTACAGTATAATAGTTCAGTACAGTAGTACAGTTCATTACAGTAGAATAGTTCAGTACAGTACAGTAGTACAGTTCATTACTGTAGAATAGTTCAGTATAGTACAGTAGTACAGTTCATTACAGTAGTACAGTTCATTACAGTAGAATAGTTCAGTACAGTAGTACAGTTCATTACAGTAGAATAGTTCAGTACAGTAGTACAGTTCATTACAGTAGAATAGTTCATTACAGTAGAATAGTTCATTACAGTAGTACAGTTCATTACAGTAGTACAGTTCATTACAGTAGTACAGTTCATTACAGTAGAATAGTTCAGCATAGTACAGTAGTACAGTTCATTACAGTAGAATAGTTCAGTACAGTAGTACAGTTCATTACAGTAGTACAGTTCATTACAGTAGAATAGTTCAGCATAGTACAGTAGTACAGTTCATTACAGTAGTACAGTTCATTACAGTAGAATAGTTCAGCATAGTACAGTAGTACAGTTCATTACAGTAGTACAGTTCATTACAGTAGAATAGTTCAGCATAGTACAGTAGTACAGTTCATTAGAGTAGAATAGTTCAGTACAGTAGTACAGTTCATTACAGTAGAATAGTTCAGTACTGTAGAATAGTTCAGTACAGTACAGTAATACAGTTCATTACAGTAGAATAGTTCATTACAGTAGAATAGTTCATTACAGTAGTACAGCTCATTACAGTAGTACAGTTCATTACAGTAGTACAGTTCATTACAGTAGTACAGTTCATTACAGTAGAATAGTTCAGCATAGTACAGTAGTACAGTTCATTACAGTAGTACAGTTCATTACAGTAGAATAGTTCAGCATAGTACAGTAGTACAGTTCATTACAGTAGAATAGTTCAGTACAGTAGTACAGTTCATTACTGTAGAATAGTTCAGTACAGTACAGTAGTACAGTTCATTACTGTAGAATAGTTATACTTGCTAGCAAACAAAAAGGAAAAGACCAGCAGATCAGTTGATCAATGAATTCTAAGAATCTTGAGTACAGTATAGTACAGTACAATATAGTATAGTTCAGTACAGTATAGTACAGTAGTACAGTTCATTACAGTAGTACAGTTCATTACAGTAGAATAGTTCAGTACAGTACAGTAGTACAGTTCATTACAGTAGTACAGTTCATTACAGTAGAATAGTTCAGTACAGTACAGTAGTACAGTTCATTACTGTAGAATAGTTCAGTATAGTACAGTAGTACAGTTCATTACAGTAGTACAGTTCATTACAGTAGAATAGTTCAGTACAGTAGTACAGTTCATTACAGTAGAATAGTTCAGTACAGTAGTACAGTTCATTACAGTAGAATAGTTCATTACAGTAGTACAGTTCATTACAGTAGTACAGTTCATTACAGTAGAATAGTTCAGCATAGTACAGTAGTACAGTTCATTACAGTAGAATAGTTCAGTACAGTAGTACAGTTCATTACAGTAGAATAGTTCATTACAGTAGAATAGTTCATTACAGTAGTACAGCTCATTACAGTAGTACAGTTCATTACAGTAGTACAGTTCATTACAGTAGAATAGTTCAGCATAGTACAGTAGTACAGTTCATTACAGTAGTACAGTTCATTACAGTAGAATAGTTCAGCATAGTACAGTAGTACAGTTCATTACAGTAGAATAGTTCAGTACAGTAGTACAGTTCATTACAGTAGAATAGTTCAGTACTGTAGAATAGTTCAGTACAGTACAGTAGTACAGTTCATTACTGTAGAATAGTTCAGTATAGTACAGTAGTACAGTTCAGTACAGTAGTACAGTTCATTACAGTATAATAGTTCAGTACAGTAGTACAGTTCATTACAGTAGAATAGTTCAGTACAGTACAGTAGTACAGTTCATTACAGTATAATAGTTCAGTACAGTAGTACAGTTCATTACAGTAGAATAGTTCAGTACAGTACAGTAGTACAGTTCATTACTGTAGAATAGTTCAGTATAGTACAGTAGTACAGTTCATTACAGTAGTACAGTTCATTACAGTAGAATAGTTCAGTACAGTAGTACAGTTCATTACAGTAGAATAGTTCAGTACAGTAGTACAGTTCATTACAGTAGAATAGTTCATTACAGTAGAATAGTTCATTACAGTAGTACAGTTCATTACAGTAGTACAGTTCATTACAGTAGTACAGTTCATTACAGTAGAATAGTTCAGCATAGTACAGTAGTACAGTTCATTACAGTAGAATAGTTCAGTACAGTAGTACAGTTCATTACAGTAGTACAGTTCATTACAGTAGAATAGTTCAGCATAGTACAGTAGTACAGTTCATTACAGTAGTACAGTTCATTACAGTAGAATAGTTCAGCATAGTACAGTAGTACAGTTCATTACAGTAGTACAGTTCATTACAGTAGAATAGTTCAGCATAGTACAGTAGTACAGTTCATTACAGTAGAATAGTTCAGTACAGTAGTACAGTTCATTACAGTAGAATAGTTCAGTACTGTAGAATAGTTCAGTACAGTACAGTAATACAGTTCATTACTGTAGAATAGTTCAGTATAGTACAGTAGTACAGTTCAGTACAGTAGTACAGTTCATTACAGTATAATAGTTCAGTACAGTAGTACAGTTCATTACAGTAGAATAGTTCAGTACAGTACAGTAGTACAGTTCATTACAGTATAATAGTTCAGTACAGTAGTACAGTTCATTACAGTAGAATAGTTCAGTACAGTAGTACAGTTCATTACTGTAGAATAGTTCATTACAGTAGAATAGTTCATTACAGTAGTACAGTTCATTACAGTAGTACAGTTCATTACAGTAGTACAGTTCATTACAGTAGAATAGTTCAGCATAGTACAGTAGTACAGTTCATTACAGTAGAATAGTTCAGTACAGTAGTACAGTTCATTACAGTAGAATAGTTCATTACAGTAGAATAGTTCATTACAGTAGTACAGCTCATTACAGTAGTACAGTTCATTACAGTAGTACAGTTCATTACAGTAGTACAGTTCATTACAGTAGAATAGTTCAGCATAGTACAGTAGTACAGTTCATTACAGTAGTACAGTTCATTACAGTAGAATAGTTCAGCATAGTACAGTAGTACAGTTCATTACAGTAGAATAGTTCAGTACAGTAGTACAGTTCATTACAGTAGAATAGTTCAGTACTGTAGAATAGTTCAGTACAGTACAGTAGTACAGTTCATTACTGTAGAATAGTTATACTTGCTAGCAAACAAAAGGAAAAGACCAGCAGATCAGTTGATCAATGAATTCTAAGAATCTTGAGTACAGTATAGTACAGTACAATATAGTATAGTTCAGTACAGTATAGTACAGTAGTACAGTTCATTACAGTAGTACAGTTCATTACAGTAGAATAGTTCAGTACAGTACAGTAGTACAGTTCATTACAGTAGTACAGTTCATTACAGTAGAATAGTTCAGTACAGTACAGTAGTACAGTTCATTACTGTAGAATAGTTCAGTATAGTACAGTAGTACAGTTCATTACAGTAGTACAGTTCATTACAGTAGAATAGTTCAGTACAGTAGTACAGTTCATTACAGTAGAATAGTTCAGTACAGTAGTACAGTTCATTACAGTAGAATAGTTCATTACAGTAGTACAGTTCATTACAGTAGTACAGTTCATTACAGTAGAATAGTTCAGCATAGTACAGTAGTACAGTTCATTACAGTAGAATAGTTCAGTACAGTAGTACAGTTCATTACAGTAGAATAGTTCATTACAGTAGAATAGTTCATTACAGTAGTACAGCTCATTACAGTAGTACAGTTCATTACAGTAGTACAGTTCATTACAGTAGAATAGTTCAGCATAGTACAGTAGTACAGTTCATTACAGTAGAATAGTTCAGTACAGTAGTACAGTTCATTACAGTAGAATAGTTCATTACAGTAGAATAGTTCATTACAGTAGTACAGCTCATTACAGTAGTACAGTTCATTACAGTAGTACAGTTCATTACAGTAGAATAGTTCAGCATTGTACAGTAGTACAGTTCATTACAGTAGTACAGTTCATTACAGTAGAATAGTTCAGCATAGTACAGTAGTACAGTTCATTACAGTAGAATAGTTCAGTACAGTAGTACAGTTCATTACAGTAGAATAGTTCAGTACTGTAGAATAGTTCAGTACAGTACAGTAGTACAGTTCATTACTGTAGAATAGTTCAGTATAGTACAGTAGTACAGTTCAGTACAGTAGTACAGTTCATTACAGTATAATAGTTCAGTACAGTAGTACAGTTCATTACAGTAGAATAGTTCAGTACAGTACAGTAGTACAGTTCATTACAGTAGAATAGTTCAGTACAGTACAGTAGTACAGTTCATTACTGTAGAATAGTTCAGTATAGTACAGTAGTACAGTTCATTACAGTAGTACAGTTCATTACAGTAGAATAGTTCAGTACAGTAGTACAGTTCATTACAGTAGAATAGTTCAGTACAGTAGTACAGTTCATTACAGTAGAATAGTTCATTACAGTAGAATAGTTCATTACAGTAGTACAGTTCATTACAGTAGTACAGTTCATTACAGTAGAATAGTTCAGTACAGTAGTACAGTTCATTACAGTAGAATAGTTCATTACAGTAGAATAGTTCAGTTCATTACAGTAGTACAGCTCATTACAGTAGTACAGTTCATTACAGTAGTACAGTTCATTACAGTAGTACAGTTCATTACAGTAGAATAGTTCAGCATAGTACAGTAGTACAGTTCATTACAGTAGTACAGTTCATTACAGTAGAATAGTTCAGCATAGTACAGTAGTACAGTTCATTACAGTAGAATAGTTCAGTACAGTAGTACAGTTCATTACAGTAGAATAGTTCAGTACTGTAGAATAGTTCAGTACAGTACAGTAGTACAGTTCATTACTGTAGAATAGTTATACTTGCTAGCAAACAAAAAGGAAAAGACCAGCAGATCAGTTGATCAATGAATTCTAAGAATCTTGAGTACAGTATAGTACAGTACAATATAGTATAGTTCAGTACAGTATAGTACAGTAGTACAGTTCATTACAGTAGTACAGTTCATTACAGTAGAATAGTTCAGTACAGTACAGTAGTACAGTTCATTACAGTAGTACAGTTCATTACAGTAGAATAGTTCAGTACAGTACAGTAGTACAGTTCATTACTGTAGAATAGTTCAGTATAGTACAGTAGTACAGTTCATTACAGTAGTACAGTTCATTACAGTAGAATAGTTCAGTACAGTAGTACAGTTCATTACAGTAGAATAGTTCAGTACAGTAGTACAGTTCATTACAGTAGAATAGTTCATTACAGTAGTACAGTTCATTACAGTAGTACAGTTCATTACAGTAGAATAGTTCAGCATAGTACAGTAGTACAGTTCATTACAGTAGAATAGTTCAGTACAGTAGTACAGTTCATTACAGTAGAATAGTTCATTACAGTAGAATAGTTCATTACAGTAGTACAGCTCATTACAGTAGTACAGTTCATTACAGTAGTACAGTTCATTACAGTAGAATAGTTCAGCATAGTACAGTAGTACAGTTCATTACAGTAGTACAGTTCATTACAGTAGAATAGTTCAGCATAGTACAGTAGTACAGTTCATTACAGTAGAATAGTTCAGTACAGTAGTACAGTTCATTACAGTAGAATAGTTCAGTACTGTAGAATAGTTCAGTACAGTACAGTAGTACAGTTCATTACTGTAGAATAGTTCAGTATAGTACAGTAGTACAGTTCATTACAGTAGTACAGTTCATTACAGTAGAATAGTTCAGTACAGTAGTACAGTTCATTACAGTAGAATAGTTCAGTACAGTAGTACAGTTCATTACAGTAGAATAGTTCATTACAGTAGTACAGTTCATTACAGTAGTACAGTTCATTACAGTAGAATAGTTCAGCATAGTACAGTAGTACAGTTCATTACAGTAGAATAGTTCAGTACAGTAGTACAGTTCATTACAGTAGAATAGTTCATTACAGTAGAATAGTTCATTACAGTAGTACAGCTCATTACAGTAGTACAGTTCATTACAGTAGTACAGTTCATTACAGTAGAATAGTTCAGCATTGTACAGTAGTACAGTTCATTACAGTAGTACAGTTCATTACAGTAGAATAGTTCAGCATAGTACAGTAGTACAGTTCATTACAGTAGAATAGTTCAGTACAGTAGTACAGTTCATTACAGTAGAATAGTTCAGTACTGTAGAATAGTTCAGTACAGTACAGTAGTACAGTTCATTACTGTAGAATAGTTCAGTATAGTACAGTAGTACAGTTCAGTACAGTAGTACAGTTCATTACAGTATAATAGTTCAGTACAGTAGTACAGTTCATTACAGTAGAATAGTTCAGTACAGTAGTACAGTTCATTACAGTAGAATAGTTCATTACAGTAGAATAGTTCATTACAGTAGTACAGTTCATTACAGTAGTACAGTTCATTACAGTAGAATAGTTCAGTACAGTAGTACAGTTCATTACAGTAGAATAGTTCATTACAGTAGAATAGTTCATTACAGTAGTACAGCTCATTACAGTAGTACAGTTCATTACAGTAGTACAGTTCATTACAGTAGTACAGTTCATTACAGTAGAATAGTTCAGCATAGTACAGTAGTACAGTTCATTACAGTAGTACAGTTCATTACAGTAGAATAGTTCAGCATAGTACAGTAGTACAGTTCATTACAGTAGAATAGTTCAGTACAGTAGTACAGTTCATTACAGTAGAATAGTTCAGTACTGTAGAATAGTTCAGTACAGTACAGTAGTACAGTTCATTACTGTAGAATAGTTATACTTGCTAGCAAACAAAAAGGAAAAGACCAGCAGATCAGTTGATCAATGAATTCTAAGAATCTTGAGTACAGTATAGTACAGTACAATATAGTATAGTTCAGTACAGTATAGTACAGTAGTACAGTTCATTACAGTAGTACAGTTCATTACAGTAGAATAGTTCAGTACAGTACAGTAGTACAGTTCATTACAGTAGTACAGTTCATTACAGTAGAATAGTTCAGTACAGTACAGTAGTACAGTTCATTACTGTAGAATAGTTCAGTATAGTACAGTAGTACAGTTCATTACAGTAGTACAGTTCATTACAGTAGAATAGTTCAGTACAGTAGTACAGTTCATTACAGTAGAATAGTTCAGTACAGTAGTACAGTTCATTACAGTAGAATAGTTCATTACAGTAGTACAGTTCATTACAGTAGTACAGTTCATTACAGTAGAATAGTTCAGCATAGTACAGTAGTACAGTTCATTACAGTAGAATAGTTCAGTACAGTAGTACAGTTCATTACAGTAGAATAGTTCATTACAGTAGAATAGTTCATTACAGTAGTACAGCTCATTACAGTAGTACAGTTCATTACAGTAGTACAGTTCATTACAGTAGAATAGTTCAGCATAGTACAGTAGTACAGTTCATTACAGTAGTACAGTTCATTACAGTAGAATAGTTCAGCATAGTACAGTAGTACAGTTCATTACAGTAGAATAGTTCAGTACAGTAGTACAGTTCATTACAGTAGAATAGTTCAGTACTGTAGAATAGTTCAGTACAGTACAGTAGTACAGTTCATTACTGTAGAATAGTTCAGTATAGTACAGTAGTACAGTTCAGTACAGTAGTACAGTTCATTACAGTATAATAGTTCAGTACAGTAGTACAGTTCATTACAGTAGAATAGTTCAGTACAGTACAGTAGTACAGTTCATTACAGTATAATAGTTCAGTACAGTAGTACAGTTCATTACAGTAGAATAGTTCAGTACAGTACAGTAGTACAGTTCATTACTGTAGAATAGTTCAGTATAGTACAGTAGTACAGTTCATTACAGTAGTACAGTTCATTACAGTAGAATAGTTCAGTACAGTAGTACAGTTCATTACAGTAGAATAGTTCAGTACAGTAGTACAGTTCATTACAGTAGAATAGTTCATTACAGTAGAATAGTTCATTACAGTAGTACAGTTCATTACAGTAGTACAGTTCATTACAGTAGTACAGTTCATTACAGTAGAATAGTTCAGCATAGTACAGTAGTACAGTTCATTACAGTAGAATAGTTCAGTACAGTAGTACAGTTCATTACAGTAGTACAGTTCATTACAGTAGAATAGTTCAGCATAGTACAGTAGTACAGTTCATTACAGTAGTACAGTTCATTACAGTAGAATAGTTCAGCATAGTACAGTAGTACAGTTCATTACAGTAGTACAGTTCATTACAGTAGAATAGTTCAGCATAGTACAGTAGTACAGTTCATTACAGTAGAATAGTTCAGTACAGTAGTACAGTTCATTACAGTAGAATAGTTCAGTACTGTAGAATAGTTCAGTACAGTACAGTAATACAGTTCATTACTGTAGAATAGTTCAGTATAGTACAGTAGTACAGTTCAGTACAGTAGTACAGTTCATTACAGTATAATAGTTCAGTACAGTAGAATAGTTCAGTACAGTAGTACAGTTCATTACAGTAGAATAGTTCATTACAGTAGAATAGTTCATTACAGTAGTACAGTTCATTACAGTAGTACAGTTCATTACAGTAGAATAGTTCAGCATAGTACAGTAGTACAGTTCATTACAGTAGAATAGTTCAGTACAGTAGTACAGTTCATTACAGTAGAATAGTTCATTACAGTAGAATAGTTCATTACAGTAGTACAGCTCATTACAGTAGTACAGTTCATTACAGTAGTACAGTTCATTACAGTAGAATAGTTCAGCATAGTACAGTAGTACAGTTCATTACAGTAGTACAGTTCATTACAGTAGAATAGTTCAGCATAGTACAGTAGTACAGTTCATTACAGTAGAATAGTTCAGTACAGTAGTACAGTTCATTACAGTAGAATAGTTCAGTACTGTAGAATAGTTCAGTACAGTACAGTAGTACAGTTCATTACTGTAGAATAGTTCAGTATAGTACAGTAGTACAGTTCAGTACAGTAGTACAGTTCATTACAGTATAATAGTTCAGTACAGTAGTACAGTTCATTACAGTAGAATAGTTCAGTACAGTACAGTAGTACAGTTCATTACTGTAGAATAGTTCAGTATAGTACAGTAGTACAGTTCATTACAGTAGTACAGTTCATTACAGTAGAATAGTTCAGTACAGTAGTACAGTTCATTACAGTAGAATAGTTCAGTACAGTAGTACAGTTCATTACAGTAGAATAGTTCATTACAGTAGAATAGTTCATTACAGTAGTACAGTTCATTACAGTAGTACAGTTCATTACAGTAGTACAGTTCATTACAGTAGAATAGTTCAGCATAGTACAGTAGTACAGTTCATTACAGTAGAATAGTTCAGTACAGTAGTACAGTTCACTACAGTAGTACAGTTCATTACAGTAGAATAGTTCAGCATAGTACAGTAGTACAGTTCATTACAGTAGTACAGTTCATTACAGTAGAATAGTTCAGCATAGTACAGTAGTACAGTTCATTACAGTAGAATAGTTCAGTACAGTAGTACAGTTCATTACAGTAGAATAGTTCAGTACTGTAGAATAGTTCAGTACAGTACAGTAATACAGTTCATTACTGTAGAATAGTTCAGTATAGTACAGTAGTACAGTTCAGTACAGTAGTACAGTTCATTACAGTATAATAGTTCAGTACAGTAGAATAGTTCAGTACAGTAGTACAGTTCATTACAGTAGAATAGTTCATTACAGTAGAATAGTTCATTACAGTAGTACAGTTCATTACAGTAGTACAGTTCATTACAGTAGAATAGTTCAGCATAGTACAGTAGTACAGTTCATTACAGTAGAATAGTTCAGTACAGTAGTACAGTTCATTACAGTAGAATAGTTCATTACAGTAGAATAGTTCATTACAGTAGTACAGCTCATTACAGTAGTACAGTTCATTACAGTAGTACAGTTCATTACAGTAGTACAGTTCATTACAGTAGAATAGTTCAGCATAGTACAGTAGTACAGTTCATTACAGTAGTACAGTTCATTACAGTAGAATAGTTCAGCATAGTACAGTAGTACAGTTCATTACAGTAGAATAGTTCAGTACAGTAGTACAGTTCATTACAGTAGAATAGTTCAGTACTGTAGAATAGTTCAGTACAGTACAGTAGTACAGTTCATTACTGTAGAATAGTTCAGTATAGTACAGTAGTACAGTTCAGTACAGTAGTACAGTTCATTACAGTATAATAGTTCAGTACAGTAGTACAGTTCATTACAGTAGAATAGTTCAGTACAGTACAGTAGTACAGTTCATTACAGTATAATAGTTCAGTACAGTAGTACAGTTCATTACAGTAGAATAGTTCAGTACAGTACAGTAGTACAGTTCATTACTGTAGAATAGTTCAGTATAGTACAGTAGTACAGTTCATTACAGTAGTACAGTTCATTACAGTAGAATAGTTCAGTACAGTAGTACAGTTCATTACAGTAGAATAGTTCAGTACAGTAGTACAGTTCATTACAGTAGAATAGTTCATTACAGTAGAATAGTTCATTACAGTAGAATAGTTCAGTACAGTACAGTAGTACAGTTCATTACAGTATAATAGTTCAGTACAGTAGTACAGTTCATTACAGTAGAATAGTTCAGTACAGTAGTACAGTTCATTACAGTAGAATAGTTCATTACAGTAGAATAGTTCATTACAGTAGTACAGCTCATTACAGTAGTACAGTTCATTACAGTAGTACAGTTCATTACAGTAGTACAGTTCATTACAGTACAGTAGTACAGTTCATTACAGTAGAATAGTTCAGCATAGTACAGTAGTACAGTTCATTACAGTAGTACAGTTCATTACAGTAGAATAGTTCAGCATAGTACAGTAGTACAGTTCATTACAGTAGAATAGTTCAGTACAGTAGTACAGTTCATTACAGTAGTACAGTTCAGTACAGTAGTACAGTTCATTACAGTATAATAGTTCAGTACAGTAGTACAGTTCATTACAGTAGAATAGTTCAGTACAGTAGTACAGTTCATTACAGTAGAATAGTTCAGTACTGTAGAATAGTTCAGTACAGTACAGTAGTACAGTTCATTACTGTAGAATAGTTCAGTATAGTACAGTAGTACAGTTCAGTACAGTAGTACAGTTCATTACAGTATAATAGTTCAGTACAGTAGTACAGTTCATTACAGTAGAATAGTTCAGTACAGTACAGTAGTACAGTTCATTACAGTATAATAGTTCAGTACAGTAGTACAGTTCATTACAGTAGAATAGTTCAGTACAGTACAGTAGTACAGTTCATTACTGTAGAATAGTTCAGTATAGTACAGTAGTACAGTTCATTACAGTAGTACAGTTCATTACAGTAGAATAGTTCAGTACAGTAGTACAGTTCATTACAGTAGAATAGTTCAGTACAGTAGTACAGTTCATTACAGTAGAATAGTTCATTACAGTAGAATAGTTCATTACAGTAGAATAGTTCAGTACAGTACAGTAGTACAGTTCATTACAGTATAATAGTTCAGTACAGTAGTACAGTTCATTACAGTAGAATAGTTCAGTACAGTAGTACAGTTCATTACAGTAGAATAGTTCATTACAGTAGAATAGTTCATTACAGTAGTACAGCTCATTACAGTAGTACAGTTCATTACAGTAGTACAGTTCATTACAGTAGTACAGTTCATTACAGTACAGTAGTACAGTTCATTACAGTAGAATAGTTCAGCATAGTACAGTAGTACAGTTCATTACAGTAGTACAGTTCATTACAGTAGAATAGTTCAGCATAGTACAGTAGTACAGTTCATTACAGTAGAATAGTTCAGTACAGTAGTACAGTTCATTACAGTAGTACAGTTCAGTACAGTAGTACAGTTCATTACAGTATAATAGTTCAGTACAGTAGTACAGTTCATTACAGTAGAATAGTTCAGTACAGTACAGTAGTACAGTTCATTACAGTAGTACAGTTCAGTACAGTAGTACAGTTCATTACAGTAGAATAGTTCAGTACAGTAGTACAGTTCATTACAGTATAATAGTTCAGTACAGTAGTACAGTTCATTACAGTAGAATAGTTCATTACAGTAGAATAGTTCATTACAGTAGTACAGCTCATTACAATAGTACAGTTCATTACAGTAGTACAGTTCATTACAGTAGAATAGTTCAGTACAGTAGTACAGTTCATTACAGTATAATAGTTCAGTACAGTAGTACAGTTCATTACAGTAGAATAGTTCATTACAGTAGAATAGTTCAGTACAGTAGTACAGCTCATTACAGTAGTACAGTTCATTACAGTAGTACAGTTCATTACAGTAGAATAGTTCAGTATAGTACAGTAGTACAGTTCATTACAGTAGAATAGTTCAGTACAGTAGTACAGTTCATTACAGTAGTACAGTTCAGTACAGTAGTACAGTTCATTACAGTAGAATAGTTCAGTACAGTAGTACAGTTCATTACTGTAGAATAGTTCAGTACAGTAGTACAGTTCATTACAGTAGAATAGTTCAGTACAGTACAGTAGTACAGTTCATTACTGTAGAATAGTTCAGTACAGTAGTACAGTTCATTACAGTAGAATAGTTCAGTACAGTAGTACAGTTCATTACAGTAGAATAGTTCAGTACAGTACAGTAGTACAGTTCATTACAGTAGAATAGTTAGGTAGAGTAGTACAGTTCATTACAGTAGAATAGTTAGGTAGAGTAGTACAGTTCATTACTGTAGAATAGTTCATTACTGTAGAATAGTTCAGTACAGTAGTACAGTTCATTACAGTAGTACAGTTCATTACAGTAGTACAGTTCATTACAGTAGAATAGTTCAGTACAGTACAGTAGTACAGTTCATTACTGTAGAATAGTTCAGTACAGTACAGTAGTACAGTTCATTACTGTAGAACAGTTCAGTATAGTACAGTAGTACAGTTCATTACAGTAGTACAGTTCATTACAGTAGAATAGTTCAGTACAGTACAGTAGTACAGTTCATTACTGTAGAATAGTTCAGTATAGTACAGTAGTACAGTTCATTACAGTAGTACAGTTCATTACAGTAGAATAGTTCAGTACAGTAGTACAGTTCATTACAGTAGAATAGTTCAGTACAGTAGTACAGTTCATTACAGTAGAATAGTTCAGTACAGTAGTACAGTTCATTACAGTAGAATAGTTCATTACAGTAGAATAGTTCATTACAGTAGTACAGCTCATTACAGTAGTACAGTTCATTACAGTAGTACAGTTCATTACAGTAGAATAGTTCAGCATAGTACAGTAGTACAGTTCATTACAGTAGAATAGTTCAGCATAGTACAGTAGTACAGTTCATTACAGTAGTACAGTTCATTACAGTAGAATAGTTCAGCATAGTACAGTAGTACAGTTCATTACAGTAGAATAGTTCAGTACAGTAGTACAGTTCATTACAGTAGTACAGTTCAGTACAGTAGTACAGTTCATTACAGTAGAATAGTTCAGTACAGTAGTACAGTTCATTACAGTAGAATAGTTCAGTACAGTACAGTAGTACAGTTCATTACAGTAGTACAGTTCAGTACAGTAGTACAGTTCATTACAGTAGAATAGTTCAGTACAGTAGTACAGTTCATTACAGTATAATAGTTCAGTACGGTAGTACAGTTCATTACAGTAGAATAGTTCATTACAGTAGAATAGTTCATTACAGTAGTACAGCTCATTACAGTAGTACAGTTCATTACAGTAGTACAGTTCATTACAGTAGAATAGTTCAGTACAGTAGTACAGTTCATTACAGTATAATAGTTCAGTACAGTAGTACAGTGCATTACAGTAGAATTGTTCATTACAGTAGAATAGTTCAGTACAGTAGTACAGCTCATTACAGTAGTACAGTTCATTACAGTAGTACAGTTCATTACAGTAGAATAGTTCAGTATAGTACAGTAGTACAGTTCATTACAGTAGAATAGTTCAGTACAGTAGTACAGTTCATTACAGTAGTACAGTTCAGTACAGTAGTACAGTTCATTACAGTAGAATAGTTCAGTACAGTAGTACAGTTCATTACTGTAGAATAGTTCAGTACAGTAGTACAGTTCATTACAGTAGAATAGTTCAGTACAGTACAGTAGTACAGTTCATTACTGTAGAATAGTTCAGTACAGTAGTACAGTTCATTACAGTAGAATAGTTCAGTACAGTAGTACAGTTCATTACAGTAGAATAGTTCAGTACAGTACAGTAGTACAGTTCATTACAGTAGAATAGTTAGGTAGAGTAGTACAGTTCATTACTGTAGAATAGTTCAGTACAGTAGTACAGTTCATTACAGTAGTACAGTTCATTACAGTAGTACAGTTCATTACAGTAGAATAGTTCAGTACAGTACAGTAGTACAGTTCATTACTGTAGAATAGTTCAGTACAGTACAGTAGTACAGTTCATTACTGTAGAATAGTTCAGTATAGTACAGTAGTACAGTTCATTACAGTAGTACAGTTCATTACAGTAGTACAGTTCATTACAGTAGAATAGTTCAGTACAGTACAGTAGTACAGTTCATTACTGTAGAATAGTTCAGTATAGTACAGTAGTACAGTTCATTACAGTAGTACAGTTCATTACAGTAGAATAGTTCAGTACAGTAGTACAGTTCATTACAGTAGAATAGTTCAGTACAGTAGTACAGTTCATTACAGTAGAATAGTTCATTACAGTAGAATAGTTCATTACAGTAGTACAGTTCATTACAGTAGTACAGTTCATTACAGTAGTACAGTTCATTACAGTAGAATAGTTCAGCATAGTACAGTAGTACAGTTCATTACAGTAGAATAGTTCAGTACAGTAGTACAGTTCATTACAGTAGAATAGTTCATTACAGTAGAATAGTTCATTACAGTAGTACAGCTCATTACAGTAGTACAGTTCATTACAGTACAGTAGTACAGTTCATTACAGTAGAATAGTTCAGCATAGTACAGTAGTACAGTTCATTACAGTAGTACAGTTCATTACAGTAGAATAGTTCAGCATAGTACAGTAGTACAGTTCATTACAGTAGAATAGTTCAGTACAGTAGTACAGTTCATTACAGTATAATAGTTCAGTACAGTAGTACAGTTCATTACAGTAGAATAGTTCAGTACAGTACAGTAGTACAGTTCATTACAGTAGTACAGTTCAGTACAGTAGTACAGTTCATTACAGTAGAATAGTTCAGTACAGTAGTACAGTTCATTACAGTATAATAGTTCAGTACAGTAGTACAGTTCATTACAGTAGAATAGTTCATTACAGTAGAATAGTTCATTACAGTAGTACAGCTCATTACAATAGTACAGTTCATTACAGTAGTACAGTTCATTACAGTAGAATAGTTCAGTACAGTAGTACAGTTCATTACAGTATAATAGTTCAGTACAGTAGTACAGTTCATTACAGTAGAATAGTTCATTACAGTAGAATAGTTCAGTACAGTAGTACAGCTCATTACAGTAGTACAGTTCATTACAGTAGTACAGTTCATTACAGTAGAATAGTTCAGTATAGTACAGTAGTACAGTTCATTACAGTAGAATAGTTCAGTACAGTAGTACAGTTCATTACAGTAGTACAGTTCAGTACAGTAGTACAGTTCATTACAGTAGAATAGTTCAGTACAGTAGTACAGTTCATTACTGTAGAATAGTTCAGTACAGTAGTACAGTTCATTACAGTAGAATAGTTCAGTACAGTACAGTAGTACAGTTCATTACTGTAGAATAGTTCAGTACAGTAGTACAGTTCATTACAGTAGAATAGTTCAGTACAGTAGTACAGTTCATTACAGTAGAATAGTTCAGTACAGTACAGTAGTACAGTTCATTACAGTAGAAGAGTTAGGTAGAGTAGTACAGTTCATTACAGTAGAATAGTTAGGTAGAGTAGTACAGTTCATTACTGTAGAATAGTTCATTACTGTAGAATAGTTCAGTACAGTAGTACAGTTCATTACAGTAGTACAGTTCATTACAGTAGTACAGTTCATTACAGTAGAATAGTTCAGTACAGTACAGTAGTACAGTTCATTACTGTAGAATAGTTCAGTACAGTACAGTAGTACAGTTCATTACTGTAGAATAGTTCAGTATAGTACAGTAGTACAGTTCATTACAGTAGTACAGTTCATTACAGTAGAATAGTTCAGTACAGTACAGTAGTACAGTTCATTACTGTAGAATAGTTCAGTATAGTACAGTAGTACAGTTCATTACAGTAGTACAGTTCATTACAGTAGAATAGTTCAGTACAGTAGTACAGTTCATTACAGTAGAATAGTTCAGTACAGTAGTACAGTTCATTACAGTAGAATAGTTCATTACAGTAGAATAGTTCATTACAGTAGTACAGCTCATTACAGTAGTACAGTTCATTACAGTAGTACAGTTCATTACAGTAGTACAGTTCATTACAGTAGAATAGTTCAGCATAGTACAGTAGTACAGTTCATTACAGTAGAATAGTTCAGTACAGTAGTACAGTTCATTACAGTAGAATAGTTCATTACAGTAGAATAGTTCATTACAGTAGTACAGCTCATTACAGTAGTACAGTTCATTACAGTAGTACAGTTCATTACAGTAGTACAGTTCATTACAGTAGAATAGTTCAGCATAGTACAGTAGTACAGTTCATTACAGTAGAATAGTTCAGCATAGTACAGTAGTACAGTTCATTACAGTAGTACAGTTCATTACAGTAGAATAGTTCAGCATAGTACAGTAGTACAGTTCATTACAGTAGAATAGTTCAGTACAGTAGTACAGTTCATTACAGTAGTACAGTTCAGTACAGTAGTACAGTTCATTACAGTAGAATAGTTCAGTACAGTAGTACAGTTCATTACAGTAGAATAGTTCAGTACAGTACAGTAGTACAGTTCATTACAGTAGTACAGTTCAGTACAGTAGTACAGTTCATTACAGTAGAATAGTTCAGTACAGTAGTACAGTTCATTACAGTATAATAGTTCAGTACAGTAGTACAGTTCATTACAGTAGAATAGTTCATTACAGTAGAATAGTTCATTACAGTAGTACAGCTCATTACAGTAGTACAGTTCATTACAGTAGTACAGTTCATTACAGTAGAATAGTTCAGTACAGTAGTACAGTTCATTACAGTATAATAGTTCAGTACAGTAGTACAGTTCATTACAGTAGAATAGTTCATTACAGTAGAATAGTTCAGTACAGTAGTACAGCTCATTACAGTAGTACAGTTCATTACAGTAGTACAGTTCATTACAGTAGAATAGTTCAGTATAGTACAGTAGTACAGTTCATTACAGTAGAATAGTTCAGTACAGTAGTACAGTTCATTACTGTAGAATAGTTCAGTACAGTAGTACAGTTCATTACAGTAGAATAGTTCAGTTCATTACAGTAGTACAGTTCATTACAGTAGAATAGTTCAGTACAGTACAGTAGTACAGTTCATTACAGTAGAATAGTTCAGTACAGTACAGTAGAATAGTTCATTACAGTACATTTACATTTACATTTAAGTCATTTAGCAGAATAGTTAGGTAGAGTAGTACAGTTCGTTACTGTAGAATAGTTCAGTATAGTACAATAGTACAGTTCATTACTGTAGAATAGTTCAGTATAGTACAGTAGTACAGTTCATTACTGTAGAATAGTTAGGTAGAGTAGTACAGTTCATTACTGTAGAATAGTTCAGTACAGTTGTACAGTTCATTACTGTAGAATAGTTCAGTATAGTACAGTAGTACAGTTCATTACAGTAGAATAGTCCAGTACAGTACAGTAGTACAGTTCATTACAGTAGAATAGTTCAGTACAGTAGTACAGTTCATTACAGTAGAATAGTTCAGTACAGTACAGTAGTACAGTACAGTACAGTAGTACAGTTCATTACAGTAGAATAGTTCAGTACAGTACAGTAGTACAGTTCATTACAGTAGTACAGTTCATTACAGTAGAATAGTTCAGTACAGTACAGTAGTACAGTTCATTACAGTAGAATAGTTCATTACAGTAGTACAGTTCATTACAGTAGAATAGTTCATTACAGTAGAATAGTTAGGTAGAGTAGTACAGTTCATTACTGTAGAATAGTTCAGTACAGTACAGTAGTACAGTTCATTACAGTAGAATAGTTCAGTACAGTAGTACAGTTCATTACAGTAGAATAGTTCAGGACAGTACAGTAGTACAGTTCATTACAGTAGAATAGTCCAGTACAGTACAGTAGTACAGTTCATTACAGTAGAATAGTTCAGTACAGTACAGTAGTACAGTTCATTACAGTAGAATAGTTCAGTACAGTACAGTGGTAAAGTTCAGAATAGCATAGTTCAGTACAGTCAATTGATTGGACTTAAATTTAAAGAAAAAATACTATTATCAGGACTATTGAAAATAACAAGGCTGGTAATTAATCCAACATTGTATTGTAAGAATATAGACCAGGTGAATTGTAAGAAACTCGAGTACAGTAAGTAGTTGTGCACAACATAAGTAGTTGTGCACAACATTTTATAAATAAAAGGATAAGTAACATATCCTGAATAAATGTATGCATGTTTTTTTACTTTGAGAAAAAGATAGCTCCTTTGAGTCAGCTATGGCAGATTTAAACACTTTTCTGTAAAGAACTAATGGCCCTTTCAAGACCACTGGGAATTGTGACAAAACAAGGTCGAATCAGGAAGTCAGGGCCTTTCAGGTCAGATAGTCGGAGCTCTAAAGATGCCAGAGTTTCCGAGTTGTAAACCATTCAGAATGATTTTGCCAAGTCGGAGGGTGTTTCTTTCCCAGTTGTTTTGAAAGTAGCATCAGGTGGGATACACTTGTACTTCCTCGCAAATGGGAGGCTATCGAGGAGAGGAGGACCGTCTTCCGTTTTCCTAGAAACAAATGGACACTCTCCCTGACCACTAATTCGTTTCAGGGTCACAGAGGAGAGAAGCCGGAGAAGAGATTACGGAGGAGAGAGGACTGAGGAGAGAGGACGGAGGAGAGAGGGCGGAGGAGAGAGGGCGGAGGAGAGAGGGCGGAGGAGAGAGGGCGGAGGAGAGAGGATGGAGGAGACAAGACGGAGGAGAGAATCTGGAGGAGAGAAGCTGGAGGAGAGAAGCTGGAGGAGAGAAGCTGGAGGAGAGAGGGCGGAGGAGAGAGGGCGGAGGAGAGAAGCTGGAGCAGAGAAGCTGGAGGAGAGAAGCTGGAGGAGAGAGGGCGGAGGAGAGAAGTTGGAGGAGAGAAGCTGGAGGAGAGAAGCTGGAGGAGAGAGGGCGGAGGAGAGAGGATGGAGGAGACAAGACGGAGGAGAGAAGCTGGAGGAGAGAGGGCGGAGGAGAGAGGGCGGAGGAGAGACGGCGGAGGAGAGAGGGCGGAGGAGAGAGGGCGGAGGAGAGAGGGCGGAGGAGAGAAGCTGGATAAAGAAGCTGGAGGAGAGAGGGCGGAGGAGAGAGGACGGAGGAGACAAGACGGAGGAGAGAGGAGAGAAGCTGGAGGAGAGAAGCTGGAGGAGAGAGGGCGGAGGAGAGAGGGCGGAGGAGAGAAGCCAGAGGAGAGAGGACGGAGGAGAGAAGCCGGAGGAGAGAGGGCGGAGGAGAGAAGCTGGAGGTTAGAAGCTGGAGGAGAGAAGCCGGAGGAGAGAGGGCGGAGGAGAGAAGCTGGAGGAGAGAGGGCGGAGGAGAGAAGCTGGATGAGAGAAGCCGGAGGAGAGAAGCTGGAGGAGAGAGGGCGGAGGAGAGAAGCTGGATGAGAGAAGCCGGAGGAGAGAGAAGCTGGAGGAGAGAAGCCGGAGGAGAGAGGACCGAGGAGAGAAGCTGGAGGAGAGAGGGCGGAGGAGAGAAGCTGGATGAGAGAAGCCGGAGGAGAGAAGCTGGAGGAGAGAGGGCGGAGGAGAGAAGCTGGATGAGAGAAGCCGGAGGAGAGAGAAGCTGGAGGAGAGAAGCCGGAGGAGAGAGGGCGGAGGAGAGAGAATTATTGTATTTTTACCCGTAGAGATCATTGTTGTGCTGCTTGAACTCACCAAGCCAGTGTGTAATCTATTGTTTGGCCACCTGATGGCAGTATGCTAATGTGTACTGTATATCGAGTCCTGGTTCCATCCCCTCTCTTTGGGCAACAGGTTCTGGGGAAAAAGAGAGAGGGGGCGGGCAGTGTGAAAGATAGGGAGGATAAATATGGTTCATATATGGAGGGAGGGAGAGCAGAGACGGAGAGATCAGAGAGAGAAGTGTATTATTCTCTGAACAGGTCTGGCTGTGACCCAGACTGAGTTGGAAAAAGTACTCTTGGTCCCATTCTGGTTTCAGGTTGACCACATGGTCATAACCAAGTCCATCTGTTTAAATTCTGCGGGACAGTATTTCCATGTCAACACTCACATCCATCCAGAGGCAGGTGTGGTCTATTGCAGAGAGAGGTTTGCTGGCTGAGGCCTAAAGGTACCGTCTGAGCTTTGATTGTGAAGACCATGCATGTTTGTAATGAAGAAATCAATACTATTGAGTCAGTATCAGTACTTTATATCATTGTCGATTTCTGAGGAACTATGTTAGCATATTTGGAGAGAATCTTCAAAGAGCTTCAAAATGTGTTATTATTGGACATGCTGAAGGATTGGTTAGGATCCAGTTCAACTCAGTGTCTACAGAAACACATTTTCTCTCTGTCTGTCTCTCTCTCACTGTCACTCTCTCTGTATGTTTCTCTCTTTCTCTCTCTCTCTTTCTGTCTCCCTCTCTGTGTCTGTCTGTCTGTCTGTCTCTCTCTCTCTCTCTCTCTCTCTCTCTCTCTCTCTCTCTCTCTCTCTCTCTCTCTTTCTGTTTCTGTTTCTCTCTCTCTTTCTGTCTCTCTCTGTCGCTCTGTTCTCTCTCTCTCTCTCTCTCTCTCTCTCTCTCTCTCTCTCTCTCTCTCTCTCTCTCTCTCTCTCTGTCTGTTTCTCTCTCTTTCTCTTTCTCTCTCTCTTTCTGTCTCTTTTTCTCTCTCTTTCTCTTTCACAAGTCAATTCAATTCAAATCAAGGTGGTTTATTGGCATGGGAAACATGTGTTAACATTGCGCAAAGCAAATGAGGTAGACAACATACAAAGTGAAATAAACAATAAAAATGAACAGTAAACATTACACATACAGAAATGTCAAAACAATAAAGCCATTACAAATGTCATATTATACATTCCTTATACATTCCTTTCCTCAAGTTTGGGTCAGTCACAGGTATTCTGCCGCTGTGTACTCCCTGTTTAGGGCCAAATAGCATTCTAGTTTGCTCTGGTTTTTTGTTAATTCTTTCCAATGTGTCAAGTAATTATCTTTTTGTTTTCTCATGATTTGGTTGGGTCTAATTGTGCTGCTGTCCTGGGGCTCTGTAGGGTGTGTTTGTGTTTGTGAACAGAGCCCAAGGACCAGCTTGCTTAGGGGACTCTTCTCCAGGTTCATCTCTCTGTAGGTGACGGCTTTGTTATGGAAGGTTTGGGAATCGCTTCCTTTTAGGTGGTTGTAGAATTTAACAGCTCTTTACTGGATTTTGATAATTAGTGGGTATCGGCCTAATTCTGCTCTGCATGCATTATTTGATGTTTTACGTTGTACACAGAGGATATTTTTGCAGAATTCTGTATGCAGAGTCTCAATTTGGTGTTTGTCCCATTTTGTGAAGTCTTGGTTGGTGAGCGTACCCCAGACCTCACAACCGTAAAGGGCAATGGGCTCTATGAGTGATTCAAGTATTTTTAGCCAGATCCTAATTGGTATGTTGAAATGTATGTTCCTTTTGATGGCATAGAATGCCCTTCTTTCCTTGTCTCTCAGAACGTTCACAGCTTTGTGGAAGTTACCTGTGGCGCTGATGTTTAGGCCAAGGTATGTATAGTTTTTTGTGTGCTCTAGGGCAACATTGTCTAGATGGAATTTGTATTTGTGGTCCTGGTGACTGGACCTTTTTTGGAACACCATTATTTTGGTCTTACTGAGATTTACTGTCAGGGCCCAGGTCTGACAGAATCTATGCAGAAGATCTAGGTGCTGCTGTAGGCCCTCCTTGGTTGGTGACAGAAGCACCAGATCATCAGCAAACAGTAGACATTTGACTTCAGATTCTAGCAGGGTGAGGCCGGGTGCTGCAGACTTTTCTCGTGCCCGCGCCAATTTTTTTAATATATATGTTGAAGAGGGTGGGGCTTAGGCTGCATCCCTATCTCAACCCAGACCCCTGTGAAGGAAGTTGTGTGTTTTTTGATTTTAACCTGGTTTGTGTACATGGATTTTATAATGTTGTCTGTTTTCAACTAACACTTTCCATCAATTTGTATAGCAGACCCTCATCCAAATGTAGGTTTTTGAAATCAACAAAGCATGAGAAGACTTTGCCTTTGTTTTGGTTTGTTTGGTTGTCAATTAGGGTGTGCAGGGTGAATAAATGGTCTGTTGTACGGTAATTTGGTAAAAAGCCAATTTGACATTTGCTCAGTACATTGTTTTCGTTGAGGAAATGTATCCGAGTCTGCTCTTAATGATTGTGTTCCATTTGGGAGGCAGTCAGCTCCTCTTGTCTTTCTCCCGTCTCTCTCTCTTACTGTCCTTCTCCAACTCCCTCTCTCTCTCTCTCCCTCTCTCTCTCTGTCCTTCTCCAACTCCTGTGCTCTTCTCTTTCTCCTCTCAACTCATCTTTCAGAACTCTCGCTCGCCTCTCTTTCTCTCTTTCTCTCTCTCTCTCTCTTTCTGTTCAACTCTTCCCTCGTTCTCTTTCTCTCTTTCTCTCTTTCTCTCTCTCTCTCTCTCTCTCTCTCTCTCTCTCTCTCTCTCTCCTCCGCTCTCTCTTTCACTGGCTCTCCCTTATCTCTCTGTCCTTGAAGCTCGCTCCGCTCTCTCATCTCTCTCTCTCTCTCTCTCTCTCTCTCTCTCTCTCTCTCTCTCTCTCTCTCTCTCTCTCTCTCTCTCTCTCTCTCTCTCTCTCTGTCCTTGTGCTTGCCTCTCTCTCTCTCACTCTCTCTCTCTGATCTCTCTACACCCTCTCTCTGCTTCATCCACCTCTGGCCTCTCGCCTCCTAAATCAGTTCCTTCAGATTCTCTCTCTCTCTCTCTCTCTCTCTCTCTCTCTCTCTCTCTCTCTCTCTCTCCTTGTCCCCCTCCCTCCCTCTCTCTCTCTCTCCTCTCTCTGGTGGAACTCTCTCTCCCTCTCTCTCTCCTCTCTCTCTCTCTCTCTCTCTCTCTCTCTCTCTCTCTGTCCTTGTCCCCCTCCCGTCAAGTCTCCTCCTTTTCTCTCTCTCTCTCTTTCTCTCTCCCTCTCTTCTTTAAGGAATACCTCTCTCTCTCTTCTAAAGTTCTCCTTCTTTCTCCCTCTTACACATTTGCGTGTTGTTGTGTTAATCTACAGACTTGACTGGAGACTCTATATGCCACGCCAAACATTGTTTGCATACAATGACTGGTGCAGAGTGACTGCCTCCCAAATGGAACCCAATTCCCTATAAAGTGTGCTAACCTGGTGAAAAGTAGTGCACTATATAGGGAATAGGGTGCCATTTGTGATGCAACCTCTCTTCCCCGGAGGCCTACAAGTTTGATACAGCTCCAACTTAAGTTTGGAATTGTTTTCCCTTTTGAAGTGTTCTCAGGGGACACATTTGTTCATTAGACATGGTTCTGACTGACTTTTACTAGGTGTCGTTGACATTGTCATCCCTATATCAACTAGATTATTTATTTTGTGGAAACATCCCCAATCGTGTGCATCGTGTGCTTTACATGAGGTGATACCAGGACAAAGAAACCCAGATACACTAAAAGACTATGAGTTATGATACAGTATGTGACCTCTCTCTTTTCTATCGTAGAACTTTTGGACTGCTGCCTTGTGTCATCAATGTTTAGTGAACAGTTCCTTTGAGTCTGCCACACTCCCTGTTTAAGGAGACGTGAGGAGACGCGTGGCGCATGACGAGATTTTACACACACACTCTATGTTGTTGATAACTGCAAACTCCGAACAACAGCATCTAAACAGTATGTGGGTGATGTGTGCTGGACATGAGTGGGCGGTTTCGTCTCTCTTGCTCTCTCTCCCTCTCTCTTTCCTTTCTCTCCCTCTCTCTCTCTGTCCTTCTCCCCTCCCTCTCTCTCTCTCTCTCTCTCTCTCCCTCTCTGTCCTTCTCCCCCTCCCTCTCTGTCCTTCTCCCCCTCCCTCTCTCTCTCTCTCTCTCTCTCTCTCTCTCTGTCTGTCTGTCCTCTCTCTCTCTCTGTCCTTCTCTCTCTAAAAAGACTTCTCTTTGCTCTCTTTTTTCTCTTCTCGTACTCTCTTTCCCTCTCTCTCTCTCTCTCTCTCTCCTCCCTGTCCTTCTCCCCCTCTCTCTCTCTCTCTCTCTCTCTCTCTCTCTCTCTCTCTCTCTCTCTCTCTCTCTCTCTCTCTCTCTCTCTCTCTCTCTCTCTCTCTCTCTCTCTCTCTCTCTCTCTGTCTGTCTGTCTGTCCTTCTCTCTCTCTCTCTTTTCCTTCTCTCTCTTTCCTTCTCTCTCTCTCTCTCTCTCTGTCTGTCCTTCTCTCTCGCTCTCTCTTTCCTTCTCTCTCTCTCTCACTCTCTCTTTCCTTCTCTCTCTCGCACTCTCTCTTTCCTTCTCTCTCTCTCTCTCTCTCTCTGCCTGTCCTTCTCTCTCTCTCTCTCTCTCTCTCTCTCTCTCTCTCTTCTCTCTCTCTCTCTCTCTCTCTCTCTCTCTGTCCTTGTCCCCCTCCCTCTCTCTCTCTCTCTCTCTCTTGCTCTCTCCCTCTCTCTCTCTCTCTCTCTCTCTGTTCTCTCAATTCTCTCTCTCTCTCTCTCTCCTGTCCTTGTCCCAACTAGATTATTTATTTTGTGGAAACATCCCCAATCGTGTGCATCGTGTGCTTTACATGAGGTGATACCAGGACAAAGAAACCCAGATACACTAAAAGACTATGAGTTATGATACAGTATGTGACCTCTCTCTTTTCTATCGTAGAACTTTTGGACTGCTGCCTTGTGTCATCAATGTTTAGTGAACAGTTCCTTTGAGTCTGCCACACTCCCTGTTTAAGGAGACGTGAGGAGACGCGTGGCGCATGACGAGATTTTACACACACACTCTATGTTGTTGATAACTGCAAACTCCGAACAACAGCATCTAAACAGTATGTGGGTGATGTGTGCTGGACATGAGTGGGCGGTTTCGTCTCTCTTGCTCTCTCTCCCTCTCTCTTTCCTTTCTCTCCCTCTCTCTCTCTGTCCTTCTCCCCCTCCCTCTCTCTCTCTCTCTCTCTCCCTCTCTGTCCTTCTCCCCCTCCCTCTCTGTCCTTCTCCCCCTCTCCTCTCTCTCTCTCTCTCTCTCTCTCTCTCTCTCTCTCTGTCTGTCCTCTCTCTCTCTGTCCTTCTCTCTCTCTCCTTCTCTCGCTCTCTCTTTCCTTCTCTCTCGTCTCTCTTTCCCTCTCTCTCTCTCTCTCTCCCTCCCTGTCCTTCTCCCCCTCTCTCTCTCTCTCTCTCTCTCTCTCTCTCTCTCTCTCTCTCTCTCTCTCTCTCTCTCTCTCTCTCTCTCTCTCTCTCTCTCTCTCTCTCTCTCTCTCTCTGTCTGTCTGTCTGTCCTCTCTCTCTCTCTCTCTCTTTCCTTCTCTCTCTTTCCTTCTCTCTCTCTCTCTCTGTCTGTCTGTCCTTCTCTCTCGCTCTCTCTTTCCTTCTCTCTCTCGCACTCTCTCTTTCCTTCTCTCTCTCGCACTCTCTCTTTCCTTCTCTCTCTCTCTCTCTCTCTGCCTGTCCTTCTCTCTCCCTCTCTCTTTCCTTCTCCCCCTCTCTCTCTCTCTCTGTCCTTCTCTCCCCCTCTCTCTCTGTCTCTCTCTCTCTGTCCTTCTCTCACCCTCTCTCTTTGCTTCTCCCCCTCTCCCCCTCTCTCCTCTCTCTCTCTGCACCCCCTCTCTCTCGCTCCTTCTTTCCCTACCCTCTGTCATGCAGGTGAAAGAGGACCCAAAAGCGACTTGGCGAAAACAGAGTCTTTAATCCAGTAAAGTAAATACAAACAAAAAAACACAACTTTCACTCGAAATGACGAGGACAAACTGGAGACTCGATCTTGAACAGCAGGTGAACAGCAGGTTGCCTCGGGAAGGCACTTGAACCAGACAGACTCAGACACCTGCTCACCACGCAGCATCTGAGGAAAACACGACACGACAGGGCGATACACAATCACAGCACGGTGAATTCTAAACAAGGAACCGACAGGGCAGAAACGGGAAACAAGGAGAGAAATAGGGACTCTAATCAGGGAAAAGGATCGGGAACAGGTGTGGGAAGGCTAAATGATGATTAGGGGAATAGGAACAGCTGGGAGCAGGAACGGAACGATAGAGAAAGAGAGAGCGAGAGAGTGAGAGAGGGAGGGGAGAGAGAGGGATAGAAAGAGGGAAAGAACCTAATAAGACCAGCAGAGGGAAACGAATAGAATGGGAAGCACAGGGACAAGACGTGATAATAAATGACAAAACATGACAGTACCCCCCACTCACCGAGCGCCTCCTGGCGCACCCCGAGAGGAATCCTGGCGGCAACGGAGGAAATCATCAATGAGTGAACGGTCCAGCACGTCCCGAGACGGAACCCAACTCCTCTCCTCAGGACCGTAACCCTCCCAATCCACTAAGTATTTGTGACCCCGTCCCCGAACGCATGTCCATGATCTTATGTACCTTGTAAATAGGTGCGCTTTTGAAGGGGAGGGGAAGACTGCAAGAAAGGGCTTGACACAGGAGACATGGAAGACAGGATGGACATGGTTGTCGCGGAAGAAGCAGTCGCACAGCGACTTTGACGACCTGGGAGACACGGAACGGACCAATGAACCGCGGAGTCAACTTGTCTGTCATATCAAGGTTGCTAAAGCCACACTCTCTGGCCGCAACAATACCTTGGACTTTAATCCTTTTATTGGCGGCTCTCACAGTCTGTGCTTCTGTAACGGCAGACCTCACCCTCCTCCAGGTGCGCTCATCAAACCTAGCGGAGGGAACGCTGGACTCAAGCTGGGATGAGAACAGAGGAGGCTGGTAACCCAGACTTTGAAACGGAGATAACCCGGTTTGTGGAAGGGGAGCTGTTCTGCCCAAGACGCAGGGTTTCTGAAAGAAAGGCTGCGTAGTATGCATCGTCTGATTGGCCCTTTACATGACCGGTGATAAACCAAGGAGAAACGAAATCAAACGACAGAACTAAAACACTAAAAGACTATGAGTTAATTCTGATACATTCTCGTATGATTTGACCTCTCCTTAGCGGAAGGAAGTTTAGCGAGGGGAATGAAATGTGCCGCCTTAGAGAACCTATCGACAACCGTAAGAATCACAGTCTTCCCCGCAGACAAAGGCAGACCTTGTAATGAAGTCTAGGGCATGTGAGACCATGGTTTAGTGAACAGTTCCTTTGAGTCTGCGCGCAGTCCGACAAGCAGCCACGAAAACGGCGCGTGTCACGCTCCTGAGTCGACCAAAAGCGCTGGCGAATAGACGCAAGAGTGCCTCGAACACCGGGATGACCAGCTAACTTGGCAGGTGAGCCCACTGAAGAACAGCCAGACGAGTGGAAACAGGAACGAAAAGGAGGTTACTTACACACACAGTGTGCGTGAGTGCTTGCTGTTGTTAACCCGACAACACGCCCAAAGGAAGAATCCCCTCGATCAGTAGAAGCCACAGAAGAACTAAACAGACGGGATCTCAGGCTTGTGTTCTTGCTACCCGGACGACAAGAAATCACAAACTCGAAACGAGGAAAAACAACGCCCAACGAGCTTGACGGGCATTAAGTCGAGAACGGATGTACTCAAGGTTCTTATGGTCTGTCCAAACTCTTGTCTTCGCCTCTCTGGCCATCATAGTTGCGCTCAGATGGCGACAGGCGATGAGAAAAATAAGCGCAAGGATGAACCTTATCTCTCAGACTGGAAGCGCTGGGATAGAATGGCTCCCCCTCTGAAGCGTCAACCTCTGAATTGTCTAGTGACGTCAGGAGTAACTAGGAGCGGACGTAAAACGTTCTTTTAGAAGATCAAAAGCTCCCTGTCCTTCTCACGTCTTGACAGAAGTAAGAGCTCCCTCTCTGTCCTTCCGATAGAAATTAGCGAAACCTAAAAAGCGCTGCAACTCGACACTCGGGCCAATCACTGACAGCTTGGACCTTAGCGGAATCCATCTGAATGCCTTCAGCGGAAATAACGGAACCGAGAAAAGTAACGGAGGAGACATGAAAAGAGCACTTCTCTTTACTCAATTCTCTAAAAGGCTGTCACGTCGAACGTGCTGAACATGAATCTCTCAGGATATCTCAAGATCTGATCCTGTCTCTCTCATTAACTAATGCCTGAAAAACAGCTCTCGCATTGGCTCCAAACGGCTTTCTCTGCCCTCTCGCTCTCGAGATGGTAAGCGTTCCGAAGGTCCAACTTAGTAAAGCACCTGGCTCCCTCAGAATCTCGAAGGCTGATGACATAGGGAAGCAGGATAACGATTCTTAACCTCTTATGTCATTCAGCCCTCTCCCTCCTTCTTCTTAACTATGGTACTCAAGAGACACAGACAAATAATCCTCGAGAGCCTTACGTTCTCTACCCCGAGGAGGAGTGGTCCCCGGAAGGAGATCAATACTACAATCATACTGAGGAGGAAGGGAGTTGGCTCTGAAGACCGTGCGCAGATCATGATATTCCTCCGGCACTCTGTCAAATCTTCCTCCTGAGAAGTAGGGACAGAAGAAACGGGAGGGATGGCAGACATTAAACACTTCACATGACAAGAAACGTTCCAGGATGGATCTGTTAATAGAAGGATTATGACATACTAGCCAGGGATCCCAAAACAACAGGTGTAAACTCTCTCAAAAAAGAAATAGTCTCACTGTTTACCAGATACTGTGAGGGTTAAAGGTCTCTGGGAAGATGACTACCATCTAAGGCGAACATGGGCGTAGGCTTCTCTAACTCTCTGAAAGGAATGTCATGTTTCTGTCTGTCCTTCTCAGCCCCAGAGTCTATCAAGGCACTACATGTAGCTCCTCTTCCAGCGTAGATGGACCGACTCTTTAGATGGAGAGACTCGCGCTCACCTCCCTCCGCTTACAGATGAGCTCTGGCTTTACTGGACATGAATTAACAAAATGTCCAGCAACTCTCTCTCTTTCAGGCGGTTGGTGATCCTCCGTTCCCTCTCTTAGTCGAGATCCCTCCCAGCTGCATGGGCTCAGACTCTGAGCCAGAGGAGGGAGATGGTTGCGATCTCGGAGCAGGAAACACCTCTGATGCGAGCTCTCTTCCACGAGCCCGGTGACGAAGATCTACCCGTCTTCTATGCGGATGGCGAGAGCAATCAAAGAGTCCACATCTGAAGGAACCTCCCGGGAGAGAATCTCATCCTCTGCGTGGAGTCCCTCCAGAAAACGAGCGAGCAGCGCCGGCTCTCCACTCACTCAGCAAGAGTGCCTCAATGAATAATCCGTTATGGACCGTCTCCTTGGCATAAGGAAGCCAGGGCCCTAGAAGCCTCCCTACCAAAAACTGAACGGTCAAAAACCCGAATCATCTCCTCTTTAAAGTTCTGGAACTTGTTAGAGCTCTCTGTGCACTCTTCTAAGGAGTGAAATGACGTAAGCAACCTTCTCTCTCTTGGGTTGGAGAGAGAACACAATCTCTGCGTGAGAAAGGAGCTCACTCAGTGGGCTGCCTGTCCCTAGGTTCTGGAGGCTCTCCAGGAAGTAACAGGTGGCTCGTAGACTCTGGAACTGTCCAGAGAGGTCCCTGAGCTCTCTCCACGGCATGGCGAGCAGCAGACAATTCTCTGTCTCTCTGGCTCCTTCTCTCCCTGAAGTCGCTGGGTCCATTCCTTGTCTCTCTTCTGTCATGCTGTCCTTCTTTAATCCAGTAAAGTAAATACAAACAAAAAAACACAACTTTCACTCTGGAGACTTCTTGAACTTCTCCCCCACTCCAGACAGACTCCACCTGCTCACCACGCAGCATCTGAGGAAAACACGACACGACAGGGCGATACACAATCACAGCACGGTGAATTCTAAACAAGGAACCGACCAGAAACCCAAGGAGAGAAATAGGGACTCTAATCAGGAAAAGGATCTCTAAATGATGATTAGGGGAATAGGAACAGCTGGGAGCAGGAACGGAACGATCCTAATAAGACCAGCAGAGGGAAACGAATAGAATGGGAAGCACAGGGACAAGACGTGATAATAAATGACAAAACATGACACCCTCTCTCTCATTGTGCCGATACTGTGTAAGCAGTGGGTTGTGTGAGTGACAGCAGAGTGGATGAGTTGTGGAAACACTGTAGTGGTTAGTGGAATAGTGATAGACTTGTGCCCCCATACTCTTTCTCTACATACAATGCAAACACACTGTCACGAACCGGCTCGAAGTCCGTAACAAAAAGGGAGACCATGTGGATATAAGGAATAACAAAAATATATTTATTAACTGAACGTCAATACAATTTATTTGTGTGTCGTCGGTAATCTGTAGTGTAAGTAAGTGGTTGCGTGATTAAATGTGATAATGAGGAGTGTTAAAGAGCCAAAACAAACAAACAAAACGGCCACAAAAATGCCACAATCAAAATCTAACACTGTGTCTGCATGGAGACAGTCTCCTCGATTAATGGGGAAGAGGTGTATTTATCCTGGGACACATCTGGACCCAGGTGTGTCCCATGTGGCTGGCGACCCTCCCAGCTCTGCCCGCCGACATCTTAGTAAAGAAAACAAGAGCAAAGAGAAAGAATATGGCAGACAGAGTGGGAGGGTTCGCACGCACGCACGCACGCACGCACACACACACACACACACACACACACACACACACACACACACACACACACACACACACACACACACACACATAGTCTATTATGGGGCCATTGTTTTCCTCTTCTCTGCCAGGAGATTCTTAGTGATTGTTACATATGTACTAAAGTGTGTCCAGTGGCCATATTTAACCAGATGAACAGCAGATCAATACAGTGTACTCTGGCCCTACTCGGAAATGGGGACACTGATTTGCATTACCAAGCTTTTACTACTGGCTTGAGATGGTTAAAATACAACACATATGGGTAACTCCCAAAATAAAATAAACTCCAACGTAAAGTTTCTTAATAAGGCGTTGGGCCACGAGCCAGAACAGCTTCAATGCACCATGGCATAGATTCTGTCTGGAGCTCTATTGGAGTCATCCTCCCACTAGAAACCCTGTCCGAGACGCCACTCCAGAATCTCCCATAAGTGTTCAATTGGGTTGAGATCTGGATGTGTGACACACACACACACACACACACACACACACACACACACACACACACACACACACACACACACACACACACACACACACACACACACACACACACACACACACACACACACACACACACACACACACACACACACACACACACACACACACACACACACACTTAGGCGTTTCCTTTAGTTTGGCAGGGATCTGTATGTTCCATTTCACAGGGTAAACTCTAAACTGCCCACTAGCAGAGGCTGATGCTAAGCAGAAAGCACTAACAATGTTTCATGCTGAATATTTCTTCAATGAACTATCCCTTCTCTCCCAGGGTTTGGTGTTGCAGTAGACACACACACACTCTCCTCCCCCTCTCTCGCTCTCTCTTTTTCTCTCTTAGCTCCTTGTGTGTAATCCCCCTCATACCCTTCTGTCCCTGCGTCCTATCTACGCCACCATATTAGGTTGTTGTTTGCTGAAGCATGACAATTAATCTTTGCCTTTCATTTTGATTGCTTTACCTTGTCAGACAATTCTGCGGAGAGTTTGTCCGAACAGTGAAGGGTTAAACAGAGGGATAAACAGAGTTGAAATTTAACTAGCAGGACTGTCGCTCCATCTGTTGGAATATAACTAGCAGGACTGTCGCTCCATCCGTTGACATATAACTAGCAGGACTGTCGCTCCATCCGTTGACATATAACTAGCAGGACTGTCGCTCCATCTGTTGACATATAACTAGCAGGACTGTCGCTCCATCTGTTGACATATAACTACATATAACTAGCAGGACTGTCGCTCCATCTGTTGACATATAACAACATATAACTAGCAGGACTGTCGCTCCATCTGTTGACATATAACTACATATAACTAGCAGGACTGTCGCTCCATCTGTTGACATATAACTAGCAGGACTGTCACTCCATCTGTTGACATATAACAACATATAACTAGCAGGACTGTCGCTCCATCTGTTGACATATAACAACATATAACTAGCAGGACTGTCGCTCCATCTGTTGACATATAACTACATATAACTAGCAGGACTGTCGCTCCATCTGTTGACATATAACTACATATAACTAGCAGGACTGTCACTCCATCTGTTGACATATAACTACATATAACTAGCAGGACTGTCGCTCCATCTGTTGACATATAACAACATATAACTAGCAGGACTGTCTCTCCATCTGTTGACATATAACTAGCAGGACTGTCGCTCCATCTGTTGACATATAACAACATATAACTAGCAGGACTGTCGCTCCATCTGTTGACATATAACTACATATAACTAGCAGGACTGTCACTCCATCTGTTGACATATAACTAGCAGGACTGTCTCTCCATCTGTTGACATATAACTAGCAGGACTGTCTCTCCATCTGTTGACATATAACAACATATAACTAGCAGGACTGTCTCTCCATCTGTTGACATATAACAACATATAACTAGCAGGACTGTCTCTCCATCTGTTGACATATAACTACATATAACTAGCAGGACTGTCACTCCATCTGTTGACATATAACAACATATAACTAGCAGGACTGTCACTCCATCTGTTGACATATAACAACATATAACTAGCAGGACTGTCTCTCCATCTGTTGACATATAACTAGCAGGACTGTCTCTCCATCTGTTGACATATAACAACATATAACTAGCAGGACTGTCTCTCCATCTGTTGACATATAACAACATATAACTAGCAGGACTGTCACTCCATCTGTTGACATATAACTAGCAGGACTGTCTCTCCATCTGTTGACATATAACTAGCAGGACTGTCTCTCCATCTGTTGACATATAACTAGCAGGACTGTCTCTCCATCTGTTGACATATAACAACATATAACTAGCAGGACTGTCGCTCCATCTGTTGACATATAACTAGCATCTCCATCTGTTGACATATAACAACATATAACTAGCAGGACTGTCTCTCCATCTGTTGACATATAACAACATATAACTAGCAGGACTGTCACTCCATCTGTTGACATATAACAACATATAACTAGCAGGACTGTCTCTCCATCTGTTGACATATAACAACATATAACTAGCAGGACTGTCACTCCATCTGTTGACATATAACAACATATAACTAGCAGGACTGTCTCTCCATCTGTTGACATATAACAACATATAACTAGCAGGACTGTCTCTCCATCTGTTGACATATAACAACATATAACTAGCAGGACTGTCTCTCCATCTGTTGACATATAACAACATATAACTAGCAGGACTGTCACTCCATCTGTTGACATATAACAACATATAACTAGCAGGACTGTCTCTCCATCTGTTGACATATAACTACATATAACTAGCAGGACTGTCTCTCCATCTGTTGACATATAACTAGCAGGACTGTCTCTCCATCTGTTGACATATAACTAGCAGGACTGTCTCTCCATCTGTTGACATATAACTAGCAGGACTGTCTCTCCATCTGTTGACATATAACAACATATAACTAGCAGGACTGTCTCTCCATCTGTTGACATATAACTACATATAACTAGCAGGACTGTCTCTCCATCTGTTGACATATAACTAGCAGGACTGTCTCTCCATCTGTTGACATATAACTAGCAGGACTGTCTCTCCATCTGTTGACATATAACTAGCAGGACTGTCTCTCCATCTGTTGACATATAACAACATATAACTAGCAGGACTGTCTCTCCATCTGTTGACATATAACTAGCAGGACTGTCTCTCCATCTGTTGACATATAACAACATATAACTAGCAGGACTGTCTCTCCATCTGTTGACATATAACTACATATAACTAGCAGGACTGTCTCTCCATCTGTTGACATATAACTAGATTATTTCTGTTACATAAAACTAGCAGGACTGTTGAATAAATCTGTTGAAAAACTAAGGACTGTCTCTCCATCTGTTGACATATAACTAGCAGGACTGTCTCTCCATCTGTTGACATATAACTAGCAGGACTGTCTCTCCATCTGTTGACATATAACAACATGAGGTTGTAAGTATCATAACTAGCAGGACTGTCTCTCCATCTGTTGACATATAACTGTCAGGACTGTCGCTCCATCTGTTGACATATAACTATAACTAGCAGGACTGTTCAATTCCATCTGTTGACATATAACAACATATAACTAGCAGGACTGTTTGAGCTCCATCTGTTGACATATAACAACATATAACTAGCAGGACTGTCGGCCATCTGTTGACATATAACAACATATAACTGCAGGACTGTCGTTCCATCTGGACATATAACAAAAACTTTGCAGGACTGTCCCTCCATCTGTGGACATATAACTAATATAACTAGCAGGACTGTCATTCCATCTGTTGACATATAAAAGACTGTCTCTCCATCTGTTGACATAAACTATACTGTCTCTCCATCTGTTGATCATATAACAACATATAACTAGCAGGACTGTCTCCATCTGTTGACATATAACAACATATAACTAGCAGGACTGTCTCTCCATCTGTTGACATATAACAACATATAACTAGCAATGTCGCTCCATCTGTTGACATATAACTAGCAGGACTGTCTCTCCATCTGTTGACATATAACAACATATAACTAGCAGGACTGTCATTTTGACATAAATTGAATATAACTAGCAGGACTGTCACTCCATCTGTTGATCCATATAACTAGCAGGACTGTCACTCCATCTGTTGACATATAACAACATATAACTAGCAGGACTGTCTCTCCATCTGTTGACATATAACTAGATTATTTCTGTTACAAAAAGCACTACAGAAGTTGAATAAATTATTAAAATAAATCTTCTTTGGGATCGGTGTCCCTTCCACGGGACGGTTGAGCTAACATAGGCTAAAGGGATTAGCATGAGGTTGTAAGTATCAAGAATATTTTCCAGGACATAGACATATCTGATATTGTCAGAAAGCTTACATTCTTGTTAATTTAACTGCACTGTTCAATTTACAGTAGCTATTATAGTGAAATAATACCATGCTATTGTTTGAGGAGAGTTTTAATAAACAAATTACGCGCATTTGGGCAGTCTTGATACAACATTTTGAACAGAAATGCAATGGTTCATTGGATCAGTCAAAAACTTTGCACATACCCTATTGCCATCTAGTGGCCAAAATTTAAATCACAGCTGGGCTGGAATAATACATTATGGCCTTTCTCTTGCATTTCAAAGATGATGGTACAAAAACATATTTTCTTTGTATTATCTTTTACCAGATAAATTATGTTATATTCTCCTACATTCCTTGAACATTTCCACAAACTTCAAATTGTTTCCTTTCAAATGGTACCAAGAATATGCATATCGTTGCATCAGGTCCTGAGCTACGTGCAGTTAGATTTGAGCAAGTCATTTTAGGCGAAAATTGAAAAAAGGGGCGGATCCTTAAGAGGATTTATTTTAAGTAAATAAAAGTAATTCAGTGTTTACTTCCCAGACAGTTATTCATGAAATCAGATGCATTAGTACTTTCAGTGAACTCTGAGAGATCCCACACACATAACAGAAAACCTCCATTAGAAGAGCTAAGATACACAAAGGGGAGATGAAGAGCCCTTTCACCGGCAGGATCCTCTCCAATGTGGAAGCTTTATGACAAATATTCAAAAAGCCCTTCCTCATCAGGGATTCTCCTTCCCTGGTAGTATATCACCTGGTCTAAAGAGCCCTTTCATCAGGGATTCTCCATTAAGTATGACATAGTATTCCTGGTCTAAAGAGCCCTTTCATCAGGGATTCTCCATTAAGTATGACATAGTATTCCTGGTCTAAAGAGCCCTTTCATCAGGGATTCTCCATTAAGTATGACATAGTATTCCTGGTCTAAAGAGCCCTTTCATCAGGGATTCTCCATTAAGTATGACATAGTATTCCTGGTCTAAATTTTGTATTCATGTTTTATTTTATTTCACCTTTATTTAACCATGTAGGCCAGTTTAGAACAAGTTGTCATTTACAACTGTGACCTGGCCAAGATAAAGCAAAGCAGTGCAACAAAAACAACAACACAGTCAGACATGGGATAAACAAACGTACAGTCAATAACACAAAACATAAATAGCACTTTCAACAGGAATTCTCCATTAAGTATGACATAGTATTCCTGATCTAAAGAGCCCTTTCAACTGGGATTCTCCATTAATTAAGCATGCTTTTTAGTCCTGCATCATTCCCATGTCCAGGAAACTGTCCCCAAGGGCAAATGCTGAGTTTTGTCCATCCTACCGTATTTGTTTTTACTCTCAAGCCATTTCCATGAATCAGAGAGGAGGGACAATTGCTTCTGTTGAGATGTGATGACAGGAGTGTAAAATGAATGTAACTCCTTCATTATTTAACATGCTGATGAGGACTGCTGACTGCTCATCACACTGTCTGTCTGTCTGTCTGTCTGTCTGTCTGTCTGTCTGTCTGTCTGTCTGTCTGTCTGTCTGTCTGTCTGTCTGTCTGTCTGTCTGTCTGTCTGTCTGTCTGTCTGTCTGTCTGTCTGTCTGTCTGTCTGTCTGTCTGTCTGTCTGTCTGTCTGTCTGTCTGTCTGTCTGTCTGTCTGTCTGTCTGTCTGTCATCACTGATGATCCTGGCAAGTCAGCAAAGCCTCTATTACCTCCCCAGGTCTTCACAACAGGAGTGAAAGGACTTCTTTCTTTAGTTTATGGCTGGCTTTCTGTTTCCATAGCTATAATTAAGTCATATTTCCAACTGTCCTTTACATCCATTGAGAACTCTTAAAAATATATATATTTGAAATATTTCACTGGAGAAAATCAACAGTCTAAAATGTTTTGATGTCTTTTCAATGTTCAATGCTCAAGAGGAGAAATAACGAACATGACTCACTGCTGCTTATGGAAAGTTTTCAACATACATGTTGACATGTTTTGCCTACAGTACAGTATAGTATACATCATATACTTGAGTTTAAAGCTGTCCAGTGTTTGTGAAGATGTGTCATTATAATTTTCAGCTCTGAGCTCAGACACACTAGCAGGCAGAGCTACTGTATACAGAGCAGGAACACTGAGGGTGGGTCACATTCACAGCTGGCACACACACACACACACACACACACACACACACACACACACACACACACACACACACACACACACACACACACACACACACACACACACACACACACACACACACACACACACACACACACACACACACACACACACACACAGGGTGTCATGCACCCCAAAAATCTGAGGGGGCACAAAGTAAGCAAGGATGGCTGGTCTCGAAGTGGGCTCGGCCCCCCGCTGGAAAAATTGGACAATTTAGAATTTTGTCAAACACCTGAAAAATATTTTTCCTAGAGCCATAATCCAAATATATATATATATATTTTTTGCATATCTAAGCATACTCTTGAGCTGTCTGTATCCTCCTGACTGGTGATTATTTATTTACAACAGGAGTGCTAGGACTTATTTCTTTAGTTTATGGATTGCTTTCTGTTTCACAGAATTTTAGATAAAAGCCATAGCTTCTCTGTCACGACTTCCGTCGAAGTTGGTCCCTGTCCTTGTTCAGGCGGCATTCCATGTTTCCTTTTGTTTTGTCTTCATTGTACACACCAGGTTTCCATTCCATGTTTCCTTTTGTTTTGTCTTCCTTGTACACACCAGGTTTCCATTCCATGTTTCCTTTTGTTTTGTCTTCATTGTACACACCAGGTTTCCATTCCATGTTTCCTTTTGTTTTGTCTTCCTTGTACACACCAGGTTTCCATTCCATGTTTCCTTTTGTTTTGTCTTCCTTGTACACACCAGGTTTCCATTCCATGTTTCCTTTTGTTTTGTCTTCCTTGTACACACCAGGTTTCCATTCCATGTTTCCTTTTGTTTTGTCTTCATTGTACACACCAGGTTTCCATTCCATGTTTCCTTTTGTTTTGTCTTCCTTGTACACACCAGGTTTCCATTCCATGTTTCCTTTTGTTTTGTCTTCATTGTACACACCAGGTTTCCATTCCATGTTTCCTTTTGTTTTGTCTTCCTTGTACACACCAGGTTTCCATTCCATGTTTCCTTTTGTTTTGTCTTCCTTGTACACACCAGGTTTCCATTCCATGTTTCCTTTTGTTTTGTCTTCATTGTACACACCAGGTTTCCATTCCATGTTTCCTTTTGTTTTTTCTTCCTTGTACACACCAGGTTTCCATTCCATGTTTCCTTTTTTTGTTTTGTCTTCATTGTACACACACAGGTTTCCATTCCATGTTTCCTTTTGTTTTGTCTTCATTGTACACACCAGGTTTCCATTCCATGTTTCCTTTTGTTTTGTCTTCCTTGTACACACCAGGTTTCCATTCCATGTTTCCTTTTGTTTTGTCTTCATTGTACACACCAGGTTTCCATTCCATGTTTCCTTTTGTTTTGTCTTCATTGTACACACCAGGTTTCCATTCCATGTTTCCTTTTGTTTTGTCTTCCTTGTACACACCAGGTTTCCATTCCATGTTTCCTTTTGTTTTGTCTTCCTTGTACACACCAGGTTTCCATTCCATGTTTCCTTTTGTTTTGTCTTCCTTGTACACACCAGGTTTCCATTCCATGTTTCCTTTTGTTTTGTCTTCCTTGTACACACCAGGTTTCCATTCCATGTTTCCTTTTGTTTTGTCTTCCTTGTACACACCAGGTTTCCATTCCATGTTTCCTTTTGTTTTGTCTTCCTTGTACACACCAGGTTTCCATTCCATGTTTCCTTTTGTTTTGTCTTCCTTGTACACACCAGGTTTCCATTCCATGTTTCCTTTTGTTTTGTCTTCCTTGTACACACCAGGTTTCCATTCCATGTTTCCTTTTGTTTTGTCTTCCTTGTACACACCAGGTTTCCATTCCATGTTTCCTTTTGTTTTGTCTTCCTTGTACACACCAGGTTTCCATTCCATGTTTCCTTTTGTTTTGTCTTCATTGTACACACCAGGTTTCCATTCCATGTTTCCTTTTGTTTTTGTCTTCCTTGTACACACCAGGTTTCCATTCCATGTTTCCTTTTGTTTTGTCTTCATTGTACACACCAGGTTTCCATTCCATGTTTCCTTTTGTTTTGTCTTCATTGTACACACCAGGTTTCCATTCCATGTTTCCTTTTGTTTTGTCTTCCTTGTTTTCCATTCCATGTTTCCTTTTGTTTTGTCTTCCTTGTACACACCAGGTTTCCATTCCATGTTTCCTTTTGTTTTGTCTTCCTTGTACACACCAGGTTTCCATTCCATGTTTCCTTTTGTTTTGTCTTCCTTGTACACACCAGGTTTCCATTCCATGTTTCCTTTTGTTTTGTCTTCCTTGTACACACCAGGTTTTCCATTCCATGTTTCCTTTTGTTTTGTCTTCCTTGTACACACCAGGTTTCCATTCCATGTTTCCTTTTGTTTTGTCTTCCTTGTACACACCAGGTTTCCATTCCATGTTTCCTTTTGTTTTGTCTTCCTTGTACACACCAGGTTTTTCCATTTTCCATGTTTCCATTTGTTTCCTTTTGTTTTGCTTCCTTGTACACACCAGGTTTCCATTCCATGTTTCCTTTTGTTTTGTCTTCCTTGTACACACCAGGTTTCCATTCCATGTTTCCTTTTGTTTTGTCTTCCTTGTACACACCAGGTTTCCATTCCATGTTTCCTTTTGTTTTGTCTTCCTTGTACACACCAGGTTTCCATTCCATGTTTCCTTTTGTTTTGTCTTCCTTGTACACACCAGGTTTCCATTCCATGTTTCCTTTTGTTTTGTCTTCCTTGTACACACCAGGTTTCCATTCCATGTTTCCTTTTGTTTTGTCTTCATTGTACACACCAGGTTTCCATTCCATGTTTCCTTTTGTTTTGTCTTCCTTGTACACACCAGGTTTCCATTCCATGTTTCCTTTTGTTTTGTCTTCCTTGTACACACCAGGTTTCCATTCCATGTTTCCTTTTGTTTTGTCTTCATTGTACACACCAGGTTTCCATTCCATGTTTCCTTTTGTTTTGTCTTCATTGTACACACCAGGTTTCCATTCCATGTTTCCTTTTGTTTTGTCTTCATTGTACACACCAGGTTTCCATTCCATGTTTCCTTTTGTTTTGTCTTCATTGTACACACCAGGTTTCCATTCCATGTTTCCTTTTGTTTTGTCTTCATTGTACACACCAGGTTTCCATTCCATGTTTCCTTTTGTTTTGTCTTCATTGTACACACCAGGTTTCCATTCCATGTTTCCTTTTGTTTTGTCTTCATTGTACACACCAGGTTTCCATTCCATGTTTCCTTTTGTTTTGTCTTCATTGTACACACCAGGTTTCCATTCCATGTTTCCTTTTGTTTTGTCTTCATTGTACACACCAGGTTTCCATTCCATGTTTCCTTTTGTTTTGTCTTCATTGTACACACCAGGTTTCCATTCCATGTTTCCTTTTGTTTTGTCTTCATTGTACACACCAGGTTTCCATTCCATGTTTCCTTTTGTTTTGTCTTCATTGTACACACCAGGTTTCCATTCCATGTTTCCTTTTGTTTTGTCTTCATTGTACACACCAGGTTTCCATATTCATGTTGCTTATTTAACCCTCTGGCTTTTGTTGATTGATTGTTTGTTGATTGTTGAGTGTTTCCGTGTTCTGGATTGTTTATGTTTATCCTTGTTGGATTATTGTTGTTGTGTCCTGCACCTGACTCTGCCTTACTCCGCTTTGTTCCATTCACATGGAACACTGATATTCTCTGCATCTCTGCTAAAATCTGGGGAAGCAATTGAAAGGAATTATTATTTTTCAGGTAATTTATTAATTACTTAAATTACTTAAATTTCATTTATTTTCTTTCTTTAATCCCATTTTCTCCCCACTTTCGTGGTATTCAATTGGTATTTACAGTCTTGTCTCATCGCTGCAACTCCCGTATGTACTCGGGAGAGTTAAAGGTCGAGAGCCGTGTGTCCTTCAAAACACAACCCAGCCAAACCCAAACTTGACGCAGTGCACACTTAACCCGGAAGCTAACTGCACCAATGTGTTGGAAGAAACACTGTGCACCTGGCGACAGTGGCAGCGTGCACTGCACCCAAACCGCCACAGGAGTCACTAGTGCATGACGGGACAAGGACATCCCAGTCGGCCAAACCCCCCCCAACCCGGACGACGCTGGGCCAATTGTGCGCTACCCCATGGGTCTCCCGGTCAGCTCCAACAGAGCCTGGACCCAATCCAGAATCTCTAGTGGCACAGCTAGCACTGCGATGCAGGTATCTTAGACCACTGTGCCACTCGGGAGGCAGTGCTTGCTTTTCTAAAGTCTTCCAATCTTGCACGCAGGAATGCCAGCTAAGATAGTTAGATAAGCTAGCTACTCTAACTTGATTGATGGCCTGAAATGACTTCTTGGTAGCTAGGTAGCTACATGTATGAGGGTGGAAGATTGGGAACATAATTTACATAAGTATTCATACCCCAGAGTCAGAACTTTGTAGAAGCACCGTTGGAAGTGATTACAGCTCTGAGTCTCTAAGTTCTTTCTACACCACGACCGTGCAACATTTGCCCATTACTATTTCAGAATTCTTCAAGCTCTGTCAAATTAGTTGGTGGCCATTGCTAGACAACCATTTTCAGTTCTTGCCATGGATTTTTAAGTAGATTTAAGTCAAAACTGTAACTTGGCCATTCACAGTCTATTTGGTAAGCAACTCCAGTGTTTTAGGTTATCATCCTGCTGAGAGGTGAATTAATCTCCTAGTGTCTGGTAGAAAGCAGACTGAACCAGGTTTTTCTCTAGGATTTTGCCTGTGCTTAGCACCATTCCGTTTATTTTTTAATCCTGAAAAACTCCCCAGTCCTTAATGATTACAAGCATACCCATAGCATGCTGCAGCCAGCACTATGCTTGAAAATATGGAGTTGTACTCAATAATGTGGGGAGGCAGGTAACCTAGTTGTTAGAGCGTTGGCCCAATAACTGAAAGATTGCTGGATCGAATCCCCGAGCTGATATTTTGCTCTACCCCTGAAGATGGGGCAGTTCCCTGGTAGGGGATCTACCCAGTAGGCCATCATTGCAAATAAAAAAAATTACACAAATTCTTAACTGTTTGTTTTGCTCCTTGAAATTCATTACAATTCTGTCCATTTACCTATAGCCAGCCAGATATATATACCGGTATGTTTTGGCTGCTGAGAATTAAACCATAAATTCAGTCTAAGTGCGTAACATGGCATTACTATACCTCACACACATACGGCCTACTTTAGATATTAGCTTCCACCAACTAGCCTGTGACATGACCAATATGTTAAGTTATAAGAAATTAAAGTTGCAGTGTACGGAAATCCCAGACGTAGCATCGTGGGACAGGGACACAGTGGGTTGCCCTGGAGGACAGTACAGTATTAAACTATCTGTTTGAAGAGATGGTTTGTAACATACTGTGTGTGTTTTGGCTCCAGAGTCAGAATGCTGTCTGTTGTTATAACCTTGGGTTCTGGTGGAGGTCCTGGCCTGGCGAGGTCACAGCATGGGAGGGTAGTAAAGCACACACCAGTAAACATACACACACAAACACACCCACGCATGCGCACAAACTCACAGAATATTGTGCACACACCCACAAACACACTGGTCAGGACTCTGGAAAGGCAATGAGTGTGGACAGTAGACAGAGTGGTGTCCGGGGGTCTGTCGTCTCAGTGAGTGTGGACAGTAGACAGAGTGGTGTCCGGGGGTCTGTCGTCTCAGTGAGTGGAAACAGTAGACAGAGTGGTGTCCGGGGGTCTGTCGTCTCAGTGAGTGTGGACAGTAGACAGAGTGGTGTCCGGGGGTCTGTCGTCTCAGTGAGTGGAGACAGTAGACAGAGTGGTGTCCGGGGGCCGGTCGTCTCAGTGAGTGGAGACAGTAGACAGAGTGGTGTCCAGTGGGGAGACAGTCTGTGTCCGTCTCAGTGAGTGGAGACAGTAGACAGAGTGGTGTCCGGGGGTCTGTCGTCTCAGTGAGTGGAGACAGTAGACAGAGTGGTGTCCGGGGGTCTGTCGTCTCAGTGAGTGGAGACAGTAGACAGAGTGGTGTCCGGGGGTCTGTCGTCTCAGTGAGTGGAGACAGTAGACAGAGTGGTGTCCGGGGGTCTGTCGTCTCAGTGAGTGGAGACAGTAGACAGAGTGGTGTCCGGGGGCCGGTCGTCTCAGTGAGTGGAGACAGTAGACAGAGTGGTGTCCGGGGGCCGGTGAGTGGAGACGTCTCAGTGAGTGGAGACAGTAGACAGAGTGGTGTCCGGGGGAGACAGTAGACAGAGTGGTGTCCGTCTCAGTGAGTGGAGACAGTAGACAGAGTGGTGTCCGGGGGTCTGTGAGTGGAGACAGTCTCAGTGAGTGGAGACAGTAGACAGAGTGGTGTCCGGGGGTCTGTCGTCTCAGTGAGTGGAGACAGTAGACAGAGTGGTGTCCGGGGGCCGGTCGTCTCAGTGAGTGGAGACAGTAGACAGAGTGGTGTCCGGGGGTCTGTCGTCTCAGTGAGTGGAGACAGTAGACAGAGTGGTGTCCGGGGGTCGGTCGTCTCAGTGAGTGGAGACAGTAGACAGTCCGGGGGCCGGTCAGTGAGTGGAGACAGTAGACAGAGTGGTGTCCGGGGGTCTGTCGTCTCAGTGAGTGGAGACAGTAGACAGAGTGGTGTCCGGGGGCCGGTCGTCTCAGTGAGTGGAGACAGTAGACAGAGTGGTGTCCGGGGGCCGGTCGTCTCAGTGAGTGGAGACAGTAGACAGAGTGGTGTCCGGGGGCCGGTCGTCTCAGTAGCCTCCAGGGACCTCCAGGGTTTTCACATCACAGAGATGAATAAAGATCATACATGTTTATAAAGGATGTCTATTTTACACCATATTCTTGTACTGTACTGTATGTTTCAGCGTCCTCTTCCTGTTTGCCACTCAGGACAACTCCAGGAGATTATAGATTGATAATATGGAATGTAATTATAATAATAAATATGGGGGGAATTCCGACCCGATGTCAGTGTTAGTTGTGTATAGGTGAGGATGGAGTCAAGCGCAGCAAACAGAACTGAGTAAAAATAACGTACTTTACAAACCCTAACACACAAGACTAACACAAAACAGGAATAATCACGCACAACACATAATGGGAACCAGAGTGTTCAATAGGGAATGAATAATAACTTAATGGGAACCAGGTGTGTACACTCAAGACATAACAAATGGAAAACAGAAACATGGATCGGTGGCAGCTAGAAAGCCGGTGACGTCGAACGCCGCCTGAACAAGGAGAGGGAACAACTTCGGCGGAAGTCGTGACACCCGAGTTATGAGCACAGAAATAGAACGTAATTCCCCTTTTCATGCACCTTTCTCTCTGAGTATTCTGACTTTGAAGTTAAGCATGAAAATACCATGCTATTCACCCTCTATTGGTTTGAGGTGGAGATCAAGGAAATTAAGGTGTGGCTGGGGTGTGACTACAGATCTGCTGTATTCTGATCTTGACTTAATTCCCTCATAAATTCCATCAAATGTGTGTGCGATGAACCAATGAATAAGGTCAATCAACCTGTCGGTTCCAATTTGAACAACGCCTTCTTTCTTCCTTCCTCTACCATTCTCCACGCCAAAAATGAAATTCAAATTTTCTGCTAACAAATGCCATGATGATGAAACTGCAGAATTTATGTAATTGTAAGAATCTCTGAATGAACTATCTAATGTTAGCTAAATGTAGGAATTAATAAATTGTCTAAATGTCTTTAAATTGATACAAATCCTGTTAGCAAAGGTGTCAGCTAGAGAAGACGTGCAGGAGCTTGCAGGGATTTTTAGTTTTGCATGAAGTCTATGGCATGATGTCTACTTTGATCCTAAGTAGCATTTTCAAAACTGAGAGTAAACAGAGTCACATATACAGTATGCATTAAAGTCACCTTGTACAAGAGACACAGCCCTTATTTTAAGTGTTTTTGAAATTCCCTATGGGAAAAATGAGAGGAAAAACGACTGGAAGCATTTCGCTGTTTGACCGTTATGATTTATTGGTATTATGACATGTCAACTGTGGGGCTCTGGAGAAAGAGAACTCCATGAGAAATTATGTTGGCCATCAAATGGGAGAGTTTTCACCGGTTGAATAACATTTATTCAGCTTGCGCAAGGGAACCACGCCTGCAAAGCCCGTTATGCACCTGCGTAAGATGAGTCGGAATACCCACTACTGAGAAGTGAATACTCACTACTGAGAAGTGAATACCCACTACTGAGGAGTGAATAACCACTACTGAGAAGTGAATAACCACTACTGAGAAGTGAATAACCACTACTGAGAAGTGAATACCTACTACTGAGAAGTGAATACCCACTACTGAGAAGTGAATACCCACTACTGAGAAGTGAATACCCACTACTGAGAAGTGAATAACCACTACTGAGAAGTGAATACCCACGACTGAGAAGTGAATACCCACGACTGAGAAGTGAATAACCACGACTGAGAAGTGAATACCCATGACTGAGAAGTGAATAACCACTACTGAGAAGTGAATACCCACTACTGAGAAGTGAATACCCACGACTGAGAAGTGAATAACCACGACTGAGAAGTGAATAACCACGACTGAGAAGTGAATACCCACTACTGAGAAGTGAATCCCCACTACTGAGAAGTGCATACCCACTACTGAGAAGTGAATACCCACTACTGAGAAGTGAATACCCACTACTGAGAAGTGAATAACCACTACTGAGAAGTTAATACCCACTATTGAGAAGTTAATACCCACTACTGAGAAGTTAATACCCACTACTGAGAAGTGAATACCCACTACTGAGAAGTGAATACCCACTACTGAGAAGTGAATAACCACTACTGAGAAGGAAAGGCGTGAGTAGGAAAAGTGTACATTTCCTATGTCTGAATCTGCCTAAAAGTGAATATGGAATGTGAATATGGAATGTGTCAATCATCCAAGTCCTTCATTCCATCCAGAAGGTTGTCCCCGCGCCTCTGGTAGTTTTCATTCACTTCCGTGGATCTAAGATGACAAGATCAGGATAACCAAGATCTCTAATTGTAGGCTCTGCTCTATGGCTTTTGCCTGTCTAAATATCTCTACAGACTTTAACATGATATTATCTGTCTAAACTCATCAGGAGAAGAATGTTAAAGTGGAATTATAAGGCACCCTGTACCCAAGAGACAGAGTCCTCTCACCAAGGACACTGCTGACAGTTTAAGTGGATCCTTCCGTTTGGCACCATGGCTTTCACATGATTCATCGTCCATCTCTCACTCTGATGTACGTACTGTAGTCAACCACTCTTATACCCCATAGGAAGGACAGAGTTGGCAGCCTTTAGTTTGAGTGGGCCACTGGTGCTTTCACATGCTCACTGTAGATCCATCTTCCTATTTCTAATGTAGTCGATAATCCTCCTCACGCACGAAGGACCAAATTACATGTAACTATATGTCAGAATATCGGACATGTACCGGACAATGTTCAATGTCACCACATTAACGTAATGGGGACCATGTTGCAAGGACAGACCAGAGAGTTGTGAATGACCCCATCTACAGTACGCAATGCATCACCAGCAGTCAGCTTACATAGGAATATAGTACAGAGTCTCTGAGTGCTGAGGGGAATGGGGGAAGAGACTTGGACATGGACTGAAATGACTAGATAACATTTTAACTTCAGGATCGGTGTCCATTCCACGAGACGGTTGAGCTAACGTAGTCTTATGCGATTAGCATGAGGTTATAAGTAACAATACAATTACCCAGGACATAGACATATCTGATATTGGCAGAAAGCTTAAATTCTTGTTAATCTAACTGCACGGTCCAATTTACAGTAGCTATTACAGTGGAAGAATGCAATGCTATTGTTTGAGGAGAGTGCACAATGTTGAGCATGAAAAGTTATTAATAAACAAATTAGGCACATTTGGGCAGTCTTTATAGCAAATTTGGAACAGAAATACAATGGTTCATTGGATTCCGTCTAAAACTTGTCACTTACACTGTTGCCATCTAGTGGCCAAATCTAAATTACACCTGAGCTGGAATAATACATTTTAGCCTTTGATGATGGTACAAAAAAATACAAAAGAACGGTTGTTTTTTTCTTTGTATTATCTTTTACCAGATATATTGTGTTATATTCTACTACACTCCTTGAACATTTACACAAACTTCAAAGTGTTTCCTTTCAAATGCTACTAAGAATATGCGTATCCTTGCTTCAGGGCCTGAGCTACAGGCGGTTAGATTTGGGTATGTCATTTTAGACAAACATTTAAAAAAGGTGTGGATCCTCAAGAGTTTTGATGGAAATGATTACCTCATACTGTATTTGAAGAAGAAGCATTGAAGATGTTACATTGAAGATGTCTGTAATATCAGGGTGTATAATGTTTGGCTTCAGTATAAGAAGTGAACTTACATTGAAGATGTCTGTCTGTAATATCAGGGTGTATAATGTTTGGCTTCAGTATAAGAAGTGAACTTACATTGAAGATGTCTTTCTGTAATATCAGGGTGTATAATGTTTGGCTTCAGTATAAGAAGCGAACTTACATTGAAGATGTCTGTCTGTAATATCAGGGTGTATAATGTTTGGCTTCAGTATAAGAAGCGGACTTACATTGAAAATGTTTATAGTATACTGTACTTATCTGAAGAAACAGTTTGACTTACATTGAAGGTTTTTTTTTTGTACCAAGAGACACCATCTCTGTGCTTGGCAATTTGATAGTGGGAGGAGTTTAAGGTGCATCCCAAATGGCACCCTATTCCCTGTTCCCTGTATTGTGCACTGGGGATGTGATGATGGAGAGCTTGTAATCAATGTTTATTTCAACGTCAGCAGACTGAGAGAGCCAGAGTTCATCTGTAGAGTCCTGCTCTGTGTACGCTCCAGACGTCAGTGTGTAATAGTGTATAATCTGAGAGGCTGATTAGATTAGACCCAGCAGTCCCATTAATCCTCACAGCGGGTTGTTAAGTGAGAGCAGACTGAGCCTAATCAAAATAAACCATCACATTAACTCAGTGTAAAGGGAGATCTGTGTGACAACAGCTGGTCAGAGATTTGTATTGTATTCTAAAACCACCTTCATTGACAGAATGTCATTTAAAGGCTGTGTTCCAAATGGCACCTTATTCCTTTTTAGTTGACTACTTTTGGGGGGCACTGTGAAGGGAATAGTGTGCTCTGAGATTGCCGTGACCACCGCTGGTCATGAGTAAATCACATTCTGTCTGCCCCTACAGATAGCATGCAGACATGGTGTCAGCATGGTGTTAGCCGCTCCAAGGTTGTGGGTTCATTTCCTGCATTGGGTGAAATACACTAGAAATGTATGCACTCTCTGTACTGTAGGACGTTTTGGTTACTACTGTTTCCATTCCTGCTCTGTTCTGTTCTTCCCTGTCCTGTCCTATCCTGTCTTGTTCTTCCCTGTCCTGTTCTGTCCTGTCCTGTCCTGTCCTATCCTGTCTTGTTCTTCCCTGTCCTGTTCTGTCCTGTCTTGTCCTGTCTTGTTCTTCCCTGTTCTGTTCTGACCTGTCCTGTCCTGTCCTATCCTCTCTTGTTCTTCCCTGTCCTGTCCTATCCTGTCTTGTTCTGTCCTGTCCTGTCCTGTCCTATCCTGTCCTGTCCTGTCCTGCCTCCCTGCTGCTCTGCCTGATACAGTTCTATACTGGTCTCTTCAGAGCAAGGTTATAGCTGATGACTTTATTTCTGTCGTCTAAAGCAGTGCCTTGTGCCCCTAATGGCGCCCTATTCCCTATAAAGGGGACTATATTTTGACCAGGGCCGGTAGGGAATACAGTGCTATTTTGGGACTCAGATAATGATGTGAGGGAACTGTACTGTTCAACCTTCATTCATGAACTAGATCTACATTCCCAGGATTATTCCCAGGATTATTAGAACTACTGTATTTTCGTACATTATCCTTTATCTTAGTAAATCCCTGTTCTATTGCATTTTGCAAATATTAAAAGGTCAGGTAATGTGTCTTTGATAGAGGAACTGTATACAAGTACATTATTTATTTTTTGCAAACGTCAAATTTGGAAGTGTTTCAAGTTAAATTTAGGCATTAACTCCTAATGCTTAAGGTAAGGGTTAAGGTTAGGCATTAAGTCCTAATGCTTAAGGTAAGGGTTAAGGTTAGGCAATAACTCCTAATGGTTAAGGTAAGGGTTAAGGTTAGGCATTAACTCCTAATGGTTAAGGTAAGGGTTAAGGTTAGGCATTAACTCCTAATGGTTAAGGTAAGGGTTAAGGTTAGGCATTAACTCCTAATGGTTAAGGTAAGGGTTAACGTTAGGCATTAACTCCTAATGGTTAAGGTAAGGGTTAAGGTTAGGCATTAAGTCCTAATGCTTAAGGTAAGGGTTAAGGTTAGGCATTAACTCCTAATGGTTAAGGTAAGGGTTAAGGTTAGGCATTAACTCCTAATGGTTAAGGTAAGGGTTAAGGTTAGACATTAACTCCTAATGGTTAAGGTAAGGGTTAAGGTTAGGCATTAACTCCTAATGCTTAAGGTAAGGGTTAAGGTTAGGCATTAAGTCCTAATGCTTAAGGTAAGGGTTAAGGTTAGGCATTAACTCATAATGGTTAAGGTTAGGGTTAGGGTTAGGGTTAGGGTTAGGCATTAACTCCTAATGCTTAAGGTAAGGGTTAAGGTTAAGCATTAACTCCTAATGCTTAAGGTAAGGGTTAAGGTTAGGCATTAACTCCTGATGGTTAAGGTAAGGGTTAAGGTTTCGGATAGGCTTAAAACAAAAGTCTCAAAAACAACTTCATACTTGCAACCTTTGGAATCAGAGGCAGATGCTTATCCCCATCCACAAAGCCGGAGCAAAACCCGAAACCTACTTGAAGTTAACAGAGCTCACTGATGCCCCTAGTGGCCAGTTTCCACGTCATCTCCCAACGTCCTCAGACATTGATGGACGTTGAGCACTGACTTGTATCATGGATGACCTGGCTGGTGAAGTGAGTGGTTGTGATGTCTCGGTGGTGTGGTTATAAGTACCGTCTCGTGATCAGAAGGGCAGCACTACAGTATAAATAGACTGTGTGTGTGTGTGTTTGTGTGTGTGTGTGTGTGTCTGTCTGTCTCTGTGCTGCTGGTGTGTTCTAAACTGCCTGCTATCAGGAGACGTCAGGGGAAGCTGGTTCAACTGTACACCAGCAGTACAGTACACTTCCCAGCTCTGTTCTGCTCTGCAGTGTTAGCCGACCACCAGGGGAATGTTCAATGGGACTCACACACCCAGATACACTATCACAGTCCTAGAACAATGAATGACAACGATACGCACACATTCACATTGACTCAAATGCATGCACATACACACGCATGCACGCTAGAGGGGAAGAGGAGAGGAAACTACGTCTCTGTTATAGGCTAGTGGCCAAGACACTAAAAGTGCTTTAGTTTTTGATATACACTACATATACACAAGTATGTGGACAACCCTTCAAATTAGTGGATTTGGCTATTTCAACCACACCTGTTGTTGACAAGAATACAAAATCGAGCACATGCATAGTGCCAACTGTAACGTTTGGTGGAGGAGGAATACTGGTCTGGGGCTGTTTTTCATGATTCAGGCCCCTTAGTTCCAGTGAAGGGAAATCTTAATGATACAGCATACAATGACATTCTAGATGATTCTGTGCTTCCAACTTTGTGGCAACTGTTTGGGTAAGGCCTTTTCCTGTTTCAGCATGACAATGTCCCCGTGCACCAAGCGAGGTCCATGCAGAAATGGTTTGTTGAGATCAGTGTTTAATAATTAGGGATGATGCAAATTTTCGCAGCTTTTGTAAAAAATTGCGCAACATTTCAACGTCTTGCTACTCATGCCAGGAATATAGTATATGCATATGATAAGTATGTGTGTATAGAAAACACCCTGAAGTCTCTAAAACTGGTTAAATCGTGTCTGTGGCTATTACAGAACGTGTTTAGGAGTAAAAATCCCAGGGAAAACTGTTCTCCAAAAACACAAAAAAAATATTCATCCGCCAGTCAATGTATTGTCTAAGGCGACAGACCAAAAACAAGGCCCCCATTACAATGCCTAAAGCTTCCACACGATGTCGCCAGTACTGGCATTTTTTGGCTGCTTTATCCTAGTGTTAGATGACGTATAGGCACTTCCTTTCTTGGGGCTCACCACAGGATGTTGTGAAATTGAAAACATGGACAATGATTTCAAGACTTGCTGCTATCGAATACAGATCGCCCTGTGATCAATTTTATAGATTATTAACGTTTATTAATACCTAAAGATGGTTTAGAAAAGTAGTTTGAAGTGATTTGTAAAAGTTTATAGGCAACTTTTGTAATTTTAAAAAGTGACGTTGCGTCTTGTAAAGGGGCATTTCCTGGATCAGACCGGTCTTCAGCAAATTACATTTTGGGCATACAATGACGGATTTAATCGGGAAAAAGACCCAATTGTGATGTTTATGGGACATATAGGAGTGCCAACAAAGAAGCTCGTCAAAGGTAATGAATGTTTTATATTTTATTTCTGCATTTTGGGTAGCGCCGGCTACCGCAAAATCTGTTGTTTAGGTGACGTTCCGGTATTTTGGGGGGTGCATGCTATCAGATAATAGCTTCTCATGCTTTCGCCGAAAAGCATTTTACAAATCTGACTCAGTGGCTAGATTCACAACAAGTGTAGCTTTAATTCAGTACCTTGCATGTGTGTTTTAATGAAAGTTTGAGTTTTATCGAAAACTATAGGTGGCGCTCTGAAATTTCCGCTGATTGATGTTCCTGCACTGGGATTACATTCTGCATCATCCCTAACAGGACTGTCCTGCACAGAGCCCTGACCTCAACCCCATCAAACACCTTTGAGATGAATTGGAACGCAGAGTGTGTGTCAGGCCTAATCACCCAACATCAGTATCCGACCTCACTAATGCTCTTGTAGCTGAATGGAAGCAAGTCCCTGCAGCAATGTTCCAACATCTTGTTGAAAGCCTTCCCAGAAGAGTAGAGGCTGTTATAGCAGCAATGTTCCAACATCTAGTGGAAATCCTTCCCAGAAGAGTAGAGGCTGTTATAGCAGCAATGTTCCAATATCTAGTTGAAAGCCTTCCCAGAAGAGTAGAGGCTGTTAAAGCAGCAAAGGGGGGACCAACTCCATATTAATGTCCATGATTTTGTAATGAGAAGTTCGGCTAGCAGGTGTCCACATACCTTTGTTCACATAGTGTATGTCTACCTGAGGTATAACAAAACACAATCATGTTTTTTTCACATCTCTAATGTCTCCCATTTATGAAATTGATGATTTGGAAAAAATATTTCATGACAAAAGTGGTTAAATCGATTGATGTGACACACAACATAACTTCAAAATGTGCAGAATAATGCTTGGCTGGAGGGGAACATGACTGCATAAACTCCTCTAACCCAATATTGCAAATGTGGGTTTATTGTTACAAGTAGTTTGTTTTCTGCCTTACATACACAAACAAACAGTATTAGGTTAATCTAGACCTATAAATACAGAAATAAAAACTATGAAAATGTATGATGAATGTAAGTTTTTCTTTTTGAAAGCTGATTAATAGACAACTATCCAAGTCAAATGTTCTCTCATTCAGTGCTGTATGTTCCTGCTAGACAACCATACATACAGTTACATAGGTTTTATGATGTTGTGGCTATTGGAGTCTAATCTAATGACCTTGATACTGTTGGCCCTTCACACCACATAATTACATTCTGGATTCTGACACACACATTATATACAAATTATATACTGTCTGTTCACACCTCATATTTACATTCTGGATTCTGACACACACATTATATACAAATTATATACTGTCTGTTCACACCTCATATTTACATTCTGGATTGTGACGCAGCCACTCTAATATATGTTCTCTGGATTGCTAATTGGATTCGTTCTGTCATTTCTTGATTTATTGTTTAAATATATATATATGTTTTGTGAACTTGTGCTGTATTTCTGAGATATTATACTGAACTGTTGGAGCTAGTACACCTTCTAACCTGTTGGAGCTAGTACACCTGCTAATCTGTTGGAGCTAGTACACCTGCTAATCTGTTGGAGCTAGTACACCTGCTAATCTGTTGGAGCTAGTACACCTTCTAACCTGTTGGAGCTAGTACACCTGCTAATCTGTTGGAGCTAGTACACCTGCTAATCTGTTGGAGCTAGTACACCTGCTAATCTGTTGGAGCTAGTACACCTTCTAATCTGTTGGAGCTAGTATACCTTCTAATCTGTTGGAGCTAGTACACCTTCTAATCTGTTGGAGCTAGTACACCTTCTAATCTGTTGGAGCTCGTACACCTGCTAATCTGTTGGAGCTAGTACACCTGCTAATCTGTTGGAGCTAGTACACCTTCTAATCTGTTGGAGCTAGTACACCTGCTAATCTGTTGGAGCTAGTACACCTGCTAATCTGTTGGAGCTCGTACACCTTCTAATCTGTTGGAGCTAGTACACCTGCTAATCTGTTGGAGCTAGTACACCTGCTAATCTGTTGGAGCTAGTACACCTTCTAATCTGTTGGAGCTAGTACACCTGCTAATCTGTTGGAGCTAGTACACCTGCTAATCTGTTGGAGCTAGTACACCTGCTAATCTGTTGGAGCTAGTACACCTGCTAATCTGTTGGAGCTAGTACACCTTCTAACCTGTTGGAGCTAGTACACCTTCTAATCTGTTGGAGCTAGTACACCTGCTAATCTGTTGGAGCTAGTACACCTTCTAACCTGTTGGAGCTAGTACACCTGCTAATCTGTTGGAGCTAGTACACCTGCTAATCTGTTGGAGCTAGTACACCTTCTAACCTGTTGGAGCTAGTACACCTGCTAATCTGTTGGAGCTAGTACACCTGCTAATCTGTTGGAGCTAGTACACCTGCTAATCTGTTGGAGCTAGTACACCTGCTAATCTGTTGGAGCTAGTACACCTTCTAATCTGTTGGAGCTAGTACACCTTCTAATCTGTTGGAGCTAGTACACCTTCTAATCTGTTGGAGCTAGTACACCTTCTAATCTGTTGGAGCTAGTACACCTTCTAATCTGTTGGAGCTCGTACACCTGCTAATCTGTTGGAGCTAGTACACCTGCTAATCTGTTGGAGCTAGTACACCTGCTAATCTGTTGGAGCTAGTACACCTGCTAATCTGTTGGAGCTCGTACACCTTCTAATCTGTTGGAGCTAGTACACCTGCTAATCTGTTGGAGCTAGTACACCTGCTAATCTGTTGGAGCTAGTACACCTTCTAATCTGTTGGAGCTAGTACACCTGCTAACCTGTTGGAGCTAGTACACCTGCTAATCTGTTGGAGCTAGTACACCTGCTAATCTGTTGGAGCTAGTACACCTGCTAACCTGTTGGAGCTAGTACACCTTCTAACCTGTTGGAGCTAGTACACCTGCTAATCTGTTGGAGCTAGTACACCTGCTAATCTGTTGGAGCTAGTACACCTGCTAATCTGGTGGAGCTAGTACACCTGCTAATCTGTTGGAGCTAGTACACCTGCTAATCTGTTGGAGCTAGTACACCTTCTAATCTGTTGGAGCTAGTACACCTGCTAATCTGTTGGAGCTAGTACACCTGCTAATCTGTTGGAGCTAGTACACCTTCTAATCTGTTGGAGCTAGTACACCTGCTAATCTGTTGGAGCTAGTACACCTTCTAATCTGTTGGAGCTAGTACACCTTCTAATCTGTTGGAGCTAGTACACCTGCTAATCTGTTGGAGCTAGTACACCTTCTAATCTGTTGGAGCTAGTACACCTTCTAATCTGTTGGAGCTAGTACACCTGCTAATCTGTTGGAGCTCATACACCTTCTAATCTGTTGGAGCTAGTACACCTTCTAATCTGTTGGAGCTAGTACACCTGCTAATCTGTTGGAGCTAGTACACCTTCTAATCTGTTGGAGCTAGTGCACCTGCTAATCTGTTGGAGCTAGTAACCTGCTAATCTGTTGGAGCTAGCACACCTGCTAATCTGTTGGAGCTAGTACACCTGCTAATCTGTTGGAGCTAGTACACCTGCTAATCTGTTGGAGCTAGTACACCTGCTAATCTGTTGGAGCTAGTACACCTGCTAATCTGTTGGAGCTAGTACACCTGCTAACCTGTTGGAGCTAGTACACCTGCTAATCTGTTGGAGCTAGTACACCTTCTAACCTGTTGGAGCTAGTACACCTGCTAATCTGTTGGAGCTAGTACACCTGATAATCTGTTGGAGCTAGTACACCTGCTAATCTGTTGGAGCTAGTACACCTGCTAATCTGTTGGAGCTAGTACACCTGCTAATCTGTTGGAGCTAGTACACCTGCAAATCAGGTTGGAGCTAGTACACCTGCAAATCTGTTGGAGCTAGTACACCTGCTAATCTGTTGGAGCTAGTACACCTGCTAATCTGTTGGAGCTAGTACACCTTCTAATCTGTTGGAGCTAGTACACCTTCTAATCTGTTGGAGCTAGTACACCTTCTAATCTGTTGGAGCTCGTACACCTGCTAATCTGTTGGAGCTAGTACACCTGCTAATCTGTTGGAGCTAGTACACCTGCTAATCTGTTGGAGCTAGTACACCTGCTAATCTGTTGGAGCTAGTACACCTTCTAACCTGTTGGAGCTAGTACACCTTCTAATCTGTTGGAGCTAGTACACCTGCTAATCTGTTGGAGCTAGTACACCTTCTAACCTGTTGGAGCTAGTACACCTGCTAATCTGTTGGAGCTAGTACACCTGCTAATCTGTTGGAGCTAGTACACCTGCTAATCTGTTGGAGCTAGTACACCTTCTAACCTGTTGGAGCTAGTACACCTTCTAATCTGTTGGAGCTAGTACACCTGTTGGAGCTAATCTAATCTGTTGGAGCTAGTACACCTGCTAATCTGTTGGAGCTAGTACACCTGCTAATCTGTTGGAGCTAGTACACCTGCTAATCTGTTGGAGCTAGTACACCTGCTAATCTGTTGGAGCTAGTACACCTGCTAATCTGTCTGGAGCTAGTACACCTGCTAATCTGTTGGAGCTAGTACACCTGCTAATCTGTTGGAGCTAGTACACCTTCTAATCTGTTGGAGCTAGTACACCTTCTAATCTGTTGGAGCTAGTACACCTGCTAATCTGTTGGAGCTAGTACACCTGCTAATCTGTTGGAGCTAGTACACCTTCTAACCTGTTGGAGCTAGTACACCTTCTAATCTGTTGGAGCTAGTACACCTGCTAATCTGTTGGAGCTAGCACACCTGCTAATCTGTTGGAGCTAGTACACCTGCTAATCTGTTGGAGCTAGTACACCTGCTAATCTGTTGGAGCTAGTACACCTGCTAATCTGTTGGAGCTAGTACACCTGCTAACCTGTTGGAGCTAGTACACCTGCTAATCTGTTGGAGCTAGTACACCTGCTAATCTGTTGGAGCTAGTACACCTTCTAACCTGTTGGAGCTAGTACACCTGCTAATCTGTTGGAGCTAGTACACCTGATAATCTGTTGGAGCTAGTACACCTGCTAATCTGTTGGAGCTAGTACACCTGCTAATCTGTTGGAGCTAGTACACCTGCTAATCTGTTGGAGCTAGTACACCTGCAAATCAGGTTGGAGCTAGTACACCTGCAAATCTGTTGGAGCTAGTACACCTGCTAATCTGTTGGAGCTAGTACACCTGCTAATCTGTTGGAGCTAGTACACCTTCTAATCTGTTGGAGCTAGTACACCTTCTAATCTGTTGGAGCTAGTACACCTTCTAATCTGTTGGAGCTCGTACACCTGCTAATCTGTTGGAGCTAGTACACCTGCTAATCTGTTGGAGCTAGTACACCTGCTAATCTGTTGGAGCTAGTACACCTGCTAATCTGTTGGAGCTAGTACACCTTCTAACCTGTTGGAGCTAGTACACCTTCTAATCTGTTGGAGCTAGTACACCTGCTAATCTGTTGGAGCTAGCACACCTGCTAATCTGTTGGAGCTAGTACACCTGCTAATCTGTTGGAGCTAGTACACCTGCTAATCTGTTGGAGCTAGTACACCTGCTAATCTGTTGGAGCTAGTACACCTGCTAATCTGTTGGAGCTAGTACACCTGCTAACCTGTTGGAGCTAGTACACCTGCTAATCTGTTGGAGCTAGTACACCTTCTAACCTGTTGGAGCTAGTACACCTGCTAATCTGTTGGAGCTAGTACACCTGATAATCTGTTGGAGCTAGTACACCTGCTAATCTGTTGGAGCTAGTACACCTGCTAATCTGTTGGAGCTAGTACACCTGCTAATCTGTTGGAGCTAGTACACCTGCAAATCTGGTTGGAGCTAGTACACCTGCAAATCTGTTGGAGCTAGTACACCTGCTAATCTGTTGGAGCTAGTACACCTGCTAATCTGTTGGAGCTAGTACACCTTCTAATCTGTTGGAGCTAGTACGCCTTCTAATCTGTTGGAGCTAGTACACCTTCTAATCTGTTGGAGCTCGTACACCTGCTAATCTGTTGGAGCTAGTACACCTGTTGGAGCTAATCTGTTGGAGCTAGTACACCTGCTAATCTGTTGGAGCTAGTACACCTGCTAATCTGTTGGAGCTAGTACACCTTCTAACCTGTTGGAGCTAGTACACCTTCTAATCTGTTGGAGCTAGTACACCTGCTAATCTGTTGGAGCTAGTACACCTTCTAACCTGTTGGAGCTAGTACACCTGCTAATCTGTTGGAGCTAGTACACCTGCTAATCTGTTGGAGCTAGTACACCTGCTAATCTGTTGGAGCTAGTACACCTTCTAATCTGTTGGAGCTAGTACACCTTCTAATCTGTTGGAGCTAGTACACCTGCTAATCTGTTGGAGCTAGTACACCTTCTAACCTGTTGGAGCTAGTACACCTGCTAATCTGTTGGAGCTAGTACACCTGCTAATCTGTTGGAGCTAGTACACCTTCTAATCTGTTGGAGCTAGTACACCTGCTAATCTGTTGGAGCTAGTACACCTGCTAATCTGTTGGAGCTAGTACACCTGCTAATCTGTTGGAGCTAGTACACCTGCTAATCTGTTGGAGCTAGTACACCTTCTAATCTGTTGGAGCTAGTACACCTTCTAATCTGTTGGAGCTAGTACACCTTCTAATCTGTTGGAGCTAGTACACCTTCTAATCTGTTGGAGCTAGTACACCTTCTAACCTGTTGGAGCTAGTACACCTTCTAATCTGTTGGAGCTAGTACACCTTCTAATCTGTTGGAGCTAGTACACCTTCTAATCTGTTGGAGCTAGTACACCTTCTAATCTGTTGGAGCTAGTACACCTTCTAACCTGTTGGAGCTAGTACACCTGCTAATCTGTTGGAGCTAGTACACCTGCTAATCTGTTGGAGCTAGTACACCTGCTAATCTGTTGGAGCTAGTACACCTGCTAATCTGTTGGAGCTAGTACACCTTCTAATCTGTTGGAGCTAGTACACCTTCTAATCTGTTGGAGCTAGTACACCTTCTAATCTGTTGGAGCTAGTACACCTGCTAATCTGTTGGAGCTAGTACACCTGCTCTAATCTGTTGGAGCTAGTACACCTTCTAATCTGTTGGAGCTAGTACACCTTCTAATCTGTTGGAGCTAGTACACCTTCTAATCTGTTGGAGCTAGTACACCTTCTAATCTGTTGGAGCTAGTACACCTGCTAATCTGTTGGAGCTAGTACACCTGCTAATCTGTTGGAGCTCGTACACCTTCTAATCTGTTGGAGCTAGTACACCTGCTAATCTGTTGGAGCTAGTACACCTGCTAATCTGTTGGAGCTAGTACACCTTCTAATCTGTTGGAGCTAGTACACCTTCTAATCTGTTGGAGGTAGTACACCTTCTAATCTGTTGGAGCTAGTACACCTTCTAATCTGTTGGAGCTAGTACACCTGCTAATCTGTTGGAGCTAGTACACCTTCTAATCTGTTGGAGCTAGTACACCTTCTAATCTGTTGGAGCTAGTACACCTTCTAATCTGTTGGAGCTAGTACACCTTCTAATCTCTTGGAGCTAGTACACCTTCTAATCTGTTGGAGGTAGTACACCTTCTAATCTGTTGGAGCTCGTACACCTGCTAATCTGTTGGAGCTAGTACACCTTCTAATCTGTTGGAGCTCGTACACCTGCTAATCTGTTGGAGCTAGTACACCTGCTAATCTGTTGGAGCTAGTACACCTTCTAATCTGTTGGAGCTAGTACACCTGCTAATCTGTTGGAGCTAGTACACCTGCTAATCTGTTGGAGCTAGTACACCTGCTAATCTGTTGGAGCTAGTACACCTGCTAATCTGTTGGAGCTAGTACACCTTCTAATCTGTTGGAGCTAGTACACCTGCTAATCTGTTGGAGCTAGTACACCTGCTAATCTGTTGGAGCTAGTACACCTTCTAATCTGTTGGAGCTAGTACACCTGCTAATCTGTTGGAGCTAGTACACCTGCTAATCTGTTGGAGCTAGTACACCTGCTAACCTGTTGGAGCTAGTACACCTGCTAATCTGTTGGAGCTAGTACACCTGCTAATCTGTTGGAGCTCGTACACCTTCTAATCTGTTGGAGCTAGTACATCTTCTAACCTGTTGGAGCTAGTACACCTGCTAATCTGTTGGAGCTAGTACACCTGCTAATCTGTTGGAGCTAGTACACCTTCTAACCTGTTGGAGCTAGTACACCTGCTAATCTGTTGGAGCTAGTACACCTGCTAATCTGTTGGAGCTAGTACACCTGCTAACCTGTTGGAGCTAGTACACCTGCTAATCTGTTGGAGCTAGTACACCTGCTAATCTGTTGGAGCTAGTACACCTGCTAATCTGTTGGAGCTAGTACACCTGCTAACCTGTTGGAGCTAGTACACCTGCTAATCTGTTGGAGCTAGTACACCTTCTAATCTGTTGGAGCTAGTACACCTGCTAATCTGTTGGAGCTAGTACACCTGTTGGAGCTAATCTGTTGGAGCTAGTACACCTGCTAATCTGTTGGAGCTAGTACACCTGCTAATCTGTTGGAGCTAGTACACCTGCTAATCTGTTGGAGCTAGTACACCTTCTAATCTGTTGGAGCTAGTACACCTGCTAATCTGTTGGAGCTAGTACACCTGCTAATCTGTTGGAGCTAGTACACCTTCTAATCTGTTGGAGCTAGTACACCTGCTAATCTGTTGGAGCTAGTACACCTTCTAATCTGTTGGAGCTAGTACACCTTCTAATCTGTTGGAGCTAGTACACCTTCTAATCTGTTGGAGCTAGTACACCTGCTAATCTGTTGGAGCTAGTACACCTTCTAATCTGTTGGAGCTAGTACACCTGCTAATCTGTTGGAGCTAGTACACCTTCTAATCTGTTGGAGCTAGTACACCTTCTAATCTGTTGGAGCTAGTACACCTGCTAATCTGTTGGAGCTCGTACACCTTCTAATCTGTTGGAGCTAGTACACCTTCTAATCTGTTGGAGCTAGTACACCTGCTAATCTGTTGGAGCTAGTACACCTTCTAATCTGTTGGAGCTAGTACACCTGCTAATCTGTTGGAGCTAGTACACCTGCTAATCTGTTGGAGCTAGTACACCTGCTAATCTGTTGGAGCTAGTACACCTGCTAATCTGTTGGAGCTAGTACACCTGCTAATCTGTTGGAGCTAGTACACCTGCTAATCTGTTGGAGCTAGTACACCTGCTAATCTGTTGGAGCTAGTACACCTGCACTTCTGTGCAAGCTGGTCAGGCCCAAGAACTACAACAACTACTGTCTACTGGTCAGGCCCCAGTAATACAACCACTACTGTCTACTGGTCAGGCCCCAGAACTACATCCACTACTGTCTACTGGTCAGGACCCAGAACTACATCCACTACTGTCTACTGGTCAGGACCCAGAACTACATCCACTACTGTCTACTGGTCAGGACCCAGAGGTACAACCACTACTGTCTACTGATCAGGACCCAGAACTACATCCACTACTGTCTACTGGTCAGGACCCAGAACGCCATCCACTACTGTCTACTGGTCAGGACCCAGAACTACATCCACTACTATCTACTGGTCAGGACCCAGAACGCCATCCACTACTGTCTACTGGTCAGGACCCAGAACTACATCCACTACTGTCCACTGGTCAGGACCCAGAACTACATCCACTACTGTCTACTGGTCAGGACCCAGAACGCCATCCACTACTGTCTACTGGTCAGGATCCAGAACTACATCCACTACTGTCCACTGGTCAGGTCCCAGAACTACATCCACTACTGTCTACTGGTCAGGACCCAGAACTACATCCACTACCCAAGAATGACCAGTTAGCTGTGCAAGCTGGTCAGGCCCCAGAACTACATCCACTACTGTCTACTGGTCAGGTCCCAGAACTACATCCACTACTGTCTACTGGTCAGGACCCAGAACTACATCCACTACTGTCTACTGGTCAGGACCCAGAACTACATCCACTACTGTCTACTGGTCAGGACCCAGAACTACATCCACTACTGTCTACTGGTCAGGACCCAGAACTACATCCACTACTGTCTACTGGTCAGGACCCAGAACTACATCCACTACTGTCTACTGGTCAGGTCCCAGAACTACAACCACTACTGTCTACTGGTCAGGACCCAGTACTACATTCACTACTGTCTACTGGTCAGGACCCAGAACTACATCCACTACTGTCTACTGGTCAGGACCCAGAACTACATCCACTACCCAAGAATGACCAGTTAGCTGTGCAAGCTGGTCAGGCCCCAGAACTACATCCACTACTGTCTACTGGTCAGGACCCAGTACTACATCCACTACTGTCTACTGGTCAGGACCCAGAACTACATCCACTACTGTCTACTGGTCAGGACCCAGAACTACATCCACTACCCAAGAATGACCAGTTAGCTGTGCAAGCTGGTCACGCCCCAGAACTACATCCACTACTGTCCACTGGTCAGGTCCCAGAACTACATCCACTACTGTCTACTGGTCAGGACCCAGAACTACATCCACTACTGTCTACTGGTCAGGCCCCAGAACTACATCCACTACTGTCTACTGGTCAGGCCCCAGAACTACATCCACTACTGTCTACTGGTCAGGTCCCAGAACTACAACCACTACTGTCTACTGGTCAGGACCCAGAACTACATCCACTACTGTCTACTGGTCAGGCCCCAGAACTACATCCACTACTGTCTACTGGTCAGGATCCAGAACTACATCCACTACTGTCTACTGGTCAGGCCCCAGAACTACATCCACTACTGTCTACTGGTCAGGACCCAGAACTACAACCACTACTGTCTACTGGTCAGGACCCAGAACTACATCCACTACTGTCTACTGGTCAGGACCCAGAACTACATCCACTACTGTCTACTGGTCAGGCCCCAGAACTACATCCACTACTGTCTACTGGTCAGGACCCAGAACTACAACCACTACTGTCTACTGGTCAGGACCCAGAACTACATCCACTACTGTCTACTGGTCAGGACCCAGAACTACATCCCCACTACTGTCTACTGGTCAGGACCCAGAACTACATCCACTACTGTCTACTGGTCAGGACCCAGAACTACAACCACTATTGTCTACTGGTCAGGACCCAGAAATACAACCACTACTGTCTACTGGTCAGGCCCCAGAACTACAACCACCACTGTCTACTTTGTCTCCTCACCCTGTAAGGACACACTCAAGTCCTGGTCACCTCAAATATGTTGAATCAAGCTCACACACTTAGTGCCAGTGTGGAAAAGAGGGGAAAGGTTCGAGCTGTACATTTCCACTACTAGAGTACCTGACTGTTGTATGACAGGTTTCTTTCCTGTAACTTACACTTCTGTGTGATTGTGTCGTGAAAAACATGAAACACAAAGAAAAGCTAGTTGGCTTCAGCTATTTAAGCACAAGAGAGGCATGGCATTGCCACTCAGTCCTAGTTATACCAATACCTGAATTACACAATACAACATAAACCAGGACAATTGATATGCAGGAGAATAGTGTAATTATGTTGGCCATATTGGATTCAGAATAAAATGTATTCACAGCAAAGCATTCTTTATGGGCATTAATGTTGTACACAATTCATAGAAAATGCTTCTCATCTACAAATTCCATATTTATACGTGATTTAACTTCCATTTAATGGTATAATGGCAGTCATATTGGATTTTGGACGCCATATTGGATTTGAGGCAAAATCCAGGGTGGCAACAAAGATAATCTGTGGAGTCCCCCTGACTAAATGACAAAAGTAGGGGGATCTTGGACCCCCAAAACATGTCATTCCGATGTCTGAGCCCACTTGTTTTCCTTAGAGCTGATTCCAATAGCCACAACATCAAAGACAGGTGTAACTGTATGTATTGTTGTCTAGCAGGATAATACAGCACTGAATGAGAGAACATTTGACTTGAAAGTTGTCTGCTAATCAGCTACAAAAATAGAGGAACTCTCCGTTAGGGGTCTACTGCTCTTGTGGCCTTGTTCAAAACAACACTGGCAGCACTGTTCACGCAGCCTGGCTGGAGACGGGAGGAGAGAAGAGGATAGGAACTCTACGTTAGTCATCCACTGCTATGGTAGAGGCACGTGGATAAAATCGCTGGGGAAACCAAGACATGAAAAAAAGCCAAATTTGTCATGCCCTGACCTTAGTTATCTTTGTTTTCTTTATTATTTTGGTTAGGTCAGGGTGTGACAAGGGTGGTTGGTTTAGTTTTTGTATTGTCTTGGTGTTTTTTAACCTGTCTAGGGTTTTTGTAATTCTATGGGGTTTTTGTATGTCTAGGTAAATGTAGGTCTATGGTGGCCTGAATTGGTTCCCAATCAGAGACAGCTGTTTACGTTGTCTCTGATTGGAGATCCTATTTAGTTTGCCATTTTCCATTTTGGTTTTGTGGGTTATTGTCTGTGTAGTTGCCTGTCAGTACTCGTGTCGCATAGCTTCACGTTCGTTTTGTATAGTGTGTTCAGTGTTTATTCTTCATTAAAATAAGTATGTATGTATTCTTATCACGCTGCGCCTTGGTCTCCTCATTGTGACGAACGTGACAATATTACTAATAAACAGCTATTGATTTAGAACCACGGAGAGAAACCATAAGTCGGAAAGAAAACAGGAGTTGCATCTACTATTCCAGCACCATTTCAACTTAAACATTTCAACATCATTAAGTCATCTATGCTTAGTCTAATGCAGTGGCAACTAATATATACCAAAAACGATTTAGCTCAATCAACGTAAGCTAAATGTCACGATTACTCTGCCTCCCTCCGGCGCTTGACGTTGCCGGTCTACTAACCACCAGCCCTGGCAACTATTGTTACACACACCTGCTTCCTATCAATACGCACACCTGGTCATAATTTACTCCATGGTTACTCCCACTTTATTTATTGCTCAGTTGACAGCAGTTTTTAGGTAGCATTGTTTTCTCTCATGTTCTGTACATTTCTATGTTTGTTCATCATTATTAAACTCACCTTCTGCACCTGACTCCCAGTGTATATGTTACAGAATACTACATCTTAAAAATGGAAGCAGCAGAGGATAACATCATTTTCCAGACGTCAAGGAATAGGGTCATCTATTCCACCAACACCACAACCAGCTGGAGCAACTGGGTATGGCCATGAAGGAGGTCCTCCGCATTCTCCATTGCCTTGACACCACCAGAGAGGCTATCCATACCTCTTACAGAGGGCCTCCAACCACGGGTCATCACAGTGAGCCATTACCTCATCCTACCCAGCCGTTTGCCCAGGTCAGCGATGCCCAACTGTCCCTTCTGGAGAAGTATGACAGTACTCCCATCAGAATGCCCTGGCTTGCTACTCCAGTGCTCCCGCTATTTTGCCTAACAGATGGGAGCCCCCTCCACCAAGAGGTCCAAGATTGCCACGGTCATTTCCCTGCTGACCGGACGGGCGTTGGAGTTGACTATGGCCATCTGGGTGAGAGGAAGAGCTGAGTTCCTATGAGAGGTTCAGGGCGGTCTTCTGAGTGACTTCTCAAACTCCAGCAGGGTGCCCAGACCGCTGTGGAGTACACCCTCACCTTTTGGACTATGGCAGCCTCCAGCAGATGGAATGAACCGGCGCTCCGCACTCTATTCTTGAGAGGACTGTGCAAATAGGTGTCCGGTGCATCCTAACCCAGAGTCCACTAGAGCAGAGGCGTGGCCCCATGATATTCCATCTCCCAGCATTGGCGTGGGTATTTCGTCATCATCTTTTTCCGCCAAACACTTTCTGGTTCCCATTTCACTGTCTGGCTTTCCCTCTGGTGTTGTCTCTACAGCTCTAGTGGACTTCGGTGCCACAGAGAATTTCATCTACCAGGCCCTCGCCTCTTCCCTGAACTTAACTTCATACCCACTGTCCTCTCATTTTTCTGTCCAAGCCCTGGATAAGCGACCATTGAGATCCGGCACAATTACTCACAGCACCACTCACCCTCACCGTGGGACCCATGCACCAAGAAAGCCTTCCCTTCCTCATCACCACACCCGTACACAAGTTATTCTCGGCCTCCCGTAGCTCCAACTTCATAACCCCACCATTTCCTGGTCGAGGATGAGAATCACAGTCTGGGGACCAGGATGCCGGAGGACCTGAATTCCACACCCTCTGGTTCCACATCGGTGGAGGGTCCTGTGAGTGTCTTCCACTCCAACAATCTGTCCTCCCATATCGGGATGTAGATGTGTTCATCCGCCAGGCTCTGGAGGGGAAGCCTGCTCCTTCTACCTGTCCTCCACAGCACATCTACATCCCCACGGGGGTGAAAGATCACCTGGGCAGACACATCATTCGCCACTGGACACCTAGGTATCACCCCCACCAACCAATCCATCTCCGATAAATACTTGTGGTCCAACTTAGCACAGGACGCCTCCCACTATGTCAACTCATGCTCCGTATGTACAGTTGAAGTCGGAAGTTTAAATAGTCATTAAAACTCGTTTTTCAACCACTCCACAAATTTGTTGAGAAACTATTTTTTTGGCAAATCGGTTAGGACATGTACTTTGTACATGACACAAGTCATTTTTCCAACAAATGTTTACAGATGGATTATTTCACTTTACTTTACGTACACTAAGATAACTGTGCCTTTAAACAGCTTAGAAAATTCCAGAAAAGGATGTCATGGATTTAGAAGCTTCTGATAGGCTAATTTACATCATTTGAGTCAATTGGAGGTGTACCTGTGGATGTATTTCAAGGCCTACCTTCAAACTCAGTGTCTCTTTGCTTGACATCATGGGAAAATCAAAGATATCCCGCCAAGACCTCCGCAAAAAAAAAACTGTAGACCCCCACAAGACCCCCAAAAGTACAAACAATAGTATGCAAGTAGCAACACCATGAGACCACACAACCATCATAGATTGTACTTTTTGGAGAAATGTCCTATGGTCTGATGAAACAAAAATAGAACTGTTTGGCCACATTGACCATCGTTATGTTTGGGGGAAAAAGGGGGAGGCTTGCAAGCCAAAGAACAACATCCCAACCGTTAAGCATGGGGGTGGCATAATCATGTTGTGGGGGTGCTTTGCTGCAGGAGGGACAGGTGCACTTCACAAAATAGATGGCATCATGAGGGAGGAAAACTATGTGGATATATTGAAGCAAAATCTCAAGACATCAGTCAGGAAGTTAAAGCTTGGTCGCAAATGAGTCTTCCAAATGGACAATGACCCCAAGCATACTTCCAAAGTTGTGGACAATGGCTAAGGGTAAGAAAGTCAAGGTATTGGAATGGCCATCACAGAGCCCTGACCTCAATTCTATAGAAAATGTGTGGGCAAAACTGAAAAAGCGTGTAAGGAGGCCTACAAACCTGACTCAGTTACACCAGCTCTGTCAGGAGGATTGGGACAAAATTCACCCAACTTATTATGGAAAGCTTGTGGAAGGCTGCCTGAAATGTTTGACCCAAGATAAACAATTTAAAGCCAATGCTACCAAATACTAATTGAGTGTATGTAAACTTCTGATCCACTTGGATTGAGATGAAAGAAATCCAAATTTAAATAAATCATTCTCTCTACTTTTATTCTGACATTTCACATTCTTAAAATAAATAGTGATCACACAGGTTCCTAAGGGGTCATGCCAGTACCAGCAGAGGGAGTCGGTCCGTTTTTTTCCCTGGGTGGAATACACCCAGGACTCACTTCGTCACTCCTCCACCAATCTGACTCCCTTCCAATATGCACTGGGATATCAGCCGGTCCTGGCTCCATGGACTCATAGTCCCCTGCAGTGGACGAGTGGCTCCCGTACGCCACTGCAGTGAGGCTCCCGTGTTCCGTGCCTGGCTCTCCACCAGGAACCTCCCACTCCGCCTGCCCTGCCGGAAGCTGAGCCCCCGGTTTGTGGGGCCCTTGAAAGTCCTACAGACGGTCAATGAGGTGACCTATCGGCTAAAACTCCCCACCATCTACCGAATCTCACCCTCCCTTCATGTTTCCCTCCTCAGTCTGGTGGTTCCTGGTCCCCCCCACCGCCTTGAGGGGACCGCCGCCTATGCTATTAGGTCCCTCCTGCACTCCTAAAGTCATGGGGGTCAGCTCCAGTACCTGGTGGACTGGGAGGGGTAAAGTCCTGAGAAGCGCTCCTGGGTTACGGTGGCGGACATCATGAACCCCAACATCATCCGGGATTGCAATCTCTGCCGGCCCGTTCCTGGACCGGCCCGCATCTCCCCCACCCTCCGGCGCTCAACGCCGCTGGTCTACTAACCACCAGCCCTGGCAACTATTATTACTCACACCTGCTTGTCATCATTATGCACACGTGGTCCTCATTTACTCCTTGATTACTCCCACTTTATTTTGCCCTCAGTTGACATCAGTCATTAGGTAATATTGTTTTATCCCACGTTCTGTACGCTTCTATGTTTCTTCATTTGGTATCGTTTCATTATTAAACTCACCTTCTGCACCTGCTTCCTGACTAACAGTGTATATTCTATACTAAATGTTTTGTCACTGTCAATGGTTCTGAATTGTGTGTGTGGGTGTGGTTGAGTGTGTGTGTGTGCATTCCTGCAAGTAGAAAAAACATGTTGACTCACCCTACTTATAGAGAAATGTTAATGTATTTGGATTTATTACGGATTCCCATTAGCTGCTGCCAAGGCATTAATGTTAGCTCTCTGTGTACTTTTAAGGGCCATCAAGCTGCCCTGTTCTGAGCCAATTGTAATTTTCCTAAGTCCCTCTTTGTGGCACCTGACCGCACTACTGAACAGTAGTCCAGGTGCTACAAAACTAGGGCCTGTAGGACCTGCCTTGTTGATAGTGTTAAGAAGGCAGAGCAGCTCTTTATGGTGGACAGACATTCTCCCCATCTTAGCTACTGTTGTATCAATATGTCTTGACCATCACAGTTTACAGTCCAAGGGTACTCCAAGCAGCTTAGTCACCTCATCTTGCTCAATTTACACATTATTCATTACAATATTTAGTTGCAGATTAGAGTTTAGTGAATGATTTGTCCCAAAAACAATGCTAAATATTTAGGACTAACATATTCCTTGCCATCCATTCTGAAACTAACTGCAGCTCTTTGTTAAGTGTTGCAATCATTTCAGTTGCTGTAGTAGGTGACGTGTTTAGTGATGAGCCATCGACATACATCGACACACTGGCTTTACTCAAAGCTTGAAAAGATTTACTGGGCCAAAACAGCTGCCCTGGGGAATTCCTGATTTTAACTGGATTTTGTTGGAGAAACTTCCATTAAAGAACACCCTCTGTGTTATGTTAGACAAGTAACTCTTTATCCGCAATATATCAGGGGGTGTAAAGCCATAACACATTTTTCCAGCATCCGACTATGATTGATAATGTCAAAAGCCGCACAGAAGTCTAAGAAAACAGCCCCCACAATCTTTTTATCAGCAATTTCTTTCAGCCAATCATCAGTCATTTGTGTAAGCGCTGTGCTTGTTGAATGTGCTTGTTGAATGTCCTATAAGCGTGCTGAAAGTCTGTCCATTTTTTACTGTAAAATAGCATTGTATCTGATCAAACAGCATTTATTCCAGAAGTTTAATAAGGGTTTAGCACTTTTCTGGATAGCTTGATTGTTTTCAATGCTTTACTGGGAAGCTAATCATAAGTAGAGTTGCTCGGGTTATTTATATTGAAGCTGAGCACACAGTGAAGACTTCCTATTAGGGCAAACCGTCTAGTACTAACAGTGTAACGCTGGTTCACAGGCACACGATTACTGCATACAATAGCTGTAGGATCAACAGAGTTATTGAGGGCAGTTATAGGGACTTGAATTAAGTTACTTACATTGTGTCTGCCAACTCATTGTCATAATGGTAGGGATAAACTGAGCTGGTCTTGGGGCATTGATAAGTCATTGTCTCAGCTTAGCCTTGAAATGTGAACAGAATCCATGAGCCAAGATGATTTGGATGGATTTTGTCATTCCTGTAGAGTGTCTTCTGTTTCAAATCAAATCAAATTTTATTTGTCACATACACATGGTTAGCAGATGTTAATGCGAGTGTAGCGAAATGCTTGTGCTTCTAGTTCCGACAATGCAGTGATAACCAACAAGTAATCTAACTAGCAATTCCAAAACTACTGTCTTATACACAGTGTAAGGGGATAAAGAATATGTACATAAGGATATATGAATGAGTGATGGTACAGAGCAGCATACAGTAGATGGTATCGAGTACAGTATATACATGTGAGATGAGTATGTAAACAAAGTGGCATAGTTAAAGTGGCTAGTGATACATGTATTACATAAGGATGCAGTCGATGATGTAGAGTACAGTATATACGTATGCATATGAGATTAATAATGTAGGGTAAGTAACATTATATAAGGTAGCATTGTTTAAAGTGGCTAGTGATATATTTACATAATTTCCCATCAATTCCCATTATTAGAGTGGCTGGAGTTGGGTCAGTGTCAATGACAGTGTGTTGGCAGCAGCCACTCAATGTTAGTGGTGGCTGTTTAACAGTCTGATGGCCTTGAGATAGAAGTTGTTTTTCAGTCTCTCGGTCCCAGCTTTGATGCACCTGTACTGACCTCGCCTTCTGGATGATAGCGGGGTGAACAGGCAGTGGCTCGGGTGGTTGATGTCCTTGATGATCTTTATGGCCTTCCAGGAGATGTTGTTGCCTACCCTCACCACCGGGGGGCGGCCCGTCAGGAAGTCCAGTACCCAGTTGCACAGGGCGGGGTCGAGACCCAGGGTCTCGAGCTTGATGACGAGCTTGGAGGGTACTATGGTGTTGAATGCCGAGCTGTAGTCGATGAACAGCATTCTCACATAGGTATTCCTCTTGTCCAGGTGGGTTAGGGCAGTGTGCAGTGTGGTTGAGATTGCATCGTCTGTGGACCTATTTGGGCGGTAAGCAAATTGGAGTGGGTCTAGGGTGTCAGGTAGGGTGGAGGTGATATGGTCCTTGACTAGTCTCTCAAAGCACTTCATGATGACGGAAGTGAGTGCTATGGGACGGTAGTCGTTTAGCTCAGTTATCTTAGCTTTCTTGGGAACAGGAACAATGGTGGCCCTCTTGAAGCATGTGGGAACAGCAGACTGGTATAGGGATTGATTGAATATGTCCGTAAACACACCGGCCTGCTGGTCTGCGCATGCTCTGAGGGCGCGGCTGGGGATGCCGTCTGGGCCTGCAGCCTTGCGAGGGTTAACACGTTTAAATGTCTTACTCACCTCGGCTGCAGTGAAGGAGAGACCGCATGTTTTCGTTGCAGGCCGTGTCAGTGGCACTGTATTGTCCTCAAAGCGGGCAAAAAAGTTATTTAGTCTGCCTGGGAGCAAGACATCCTGGTCCGTGACTGGGCTGGGTTTCTTCTTGTAGTCCGTGATTGACTGTAGACCCTGCCACATGCCTCTTGTGTCTGAGCCGTTGATTTGAGATTACTACTTTGTCTCTGTACTGACGCTTAGCTTGTTTAATAGCCTTGCAGAGGGAATAGCTGCACTGTTTGTATTCGGTCATGTTGCCAGACACCTTGCCCTGTATTTCTCTGCAAGCAAACAGCTACATTGAACTTCTTCTTCCATATTGTCCCTGGGATAAAGCAAAGTAAACACAGTTACTGCAGCGTTGAAAACGTTCAACAGCAACCTCCATCTGAGACTGCCGAGCCAGCTAGGCTACAGGCTAGCTGGGCTTCCATGTCTCTCTACTTGACAGGGACTTCTCAACTGGAGAATTACATGGCTATCAAAACTGTCAGGCCAAGGTAAGCAAACACTAAACACATAATTCACTTCAAAGATTGCAAAATTCACAATGTGAACAATGAATGATGGTGTAGAGTATTGTAATTCAGGATAGGAAAACACTTAGGGAGCATCTCTCACAGTATGTGTCCCAAAATTATCTTTCAAGTTGACGGAACGGTCTAAAACACGCTTTTATTTTTTGTTGTCTTAGGCTACCTGGCAAATATGCTTGCTTGCTAGCCTAACTTATTTTCATGGGCAAAGTTAGCTAGTTAACATTAGCCTTCTATATCTAGCTACATATTGAACGTCCATCATCTCAGTCCAGGGGCACAATGTATTAATTTATGGTTGGATCAGAATCGCTGTTATAATCATTCGTCGAAGGCGCAGGTGACACAACAGTGGTAGGCCTGATCACCAAAAACGACGAGACAGACAATATGGATAAGGTCAGAGACCTGGCCGTGTGTGCCAGGACAACAACCTCTCCCTCAACGTGATCAAGACAAAGGAGATCATTGTGGACTACAGGAAAATGAGGAGTGAGCACGCCCCCATTCTCATCGACAGGGCTGTAGTGGAGCAGGTTGAGAGCTTCAAGTTCCTTGGTGTCCACATCACCAACAAACTAACATGGTCCATGCACACCAAGACAGTCGTGAAGAGGGCACGACAAAAACCTAGTCCCCCTAAGGAGACTGAAAATATTTGGCATGGATCCTCAGATCCACTTCTTATGGCTGGGGGCAGTATTGAGTAGCTTGGATGAATAAGTTGCCCAGAGGTGCCCAGAGTAAACTGCCTGCTACTTTGTCCCAGTTGCTAATATTGCATATTATTAGTGAATTTGGATAGAAAACACTCCGAAGTTTCTAAAACTGAATGATGTCTGTGAGTATAACAGAACTCATATGGCAGGCAAAAACCTGAGAAAAAATCCAACCAGGAAGTGGGAAATTTGAGGTTTGTAGTTTTCAACTCAGCCCCTATTGAAGATACAGTGGGATATTGATCATGTTGCACTTCCTCACGCTTCCACTAGATGTCAACAGTCTTTCGAACCTAGTTTGATGCTTCTACTGTGAAGTGGGGTCGAATGAGAAGGGAATGAGTCAGAGGTCTGGCAGAATGCTTTGAGCTCATGATGCTCGTTCACGTGAGAGGTAGCTCTCGTTCCATTGCTTTTCTACAGACAAAGGAATTCTCTGGTTGGAACATTATTGAAGATATATGATAAAAACATCCTAAAGATTGATTCTATACATCGTTTGACATGTTTCTACGGACTGTAACGGAAGTTTTTGACACATCATCTGCATCTAGTGAACGCGCTTCGTGAGGTTGGATTTGTTTACAAAACGCAGTAACAGAAGTAGCCATTTGGACATAAATGATGGACATTTTCAAACAAAACAAACATTTATTGTGGAACTGGGATTCCTGGGAGTGCATTCTGATGAAGATCATCAAAGGTAAGTGAGTATTTATAATGTTATTTCTGACTTCTGTTGACTGCACAATATTGCGGATATCTTTTTGGCTTGTTGGGTCTCTGAGCGCCGTACTCAGATTATTGCCGTACTCAGATTATTGCATAGTTTGCATTTTCCGTAAAGCTTTTTTGAAATCTGACATAGCGGTTGCATTAAGGAGAAGTGTATCTATAAACCCATGCATAACATTGGTATTTTCATCAACATTTATAATGAGTATTTCTGTAAATTGATGTGGCTTTCTGCAAAATCACCGGATGTTGTTGGAACTACTGAACATAATGTGCCAATGTTTTTTATATAAATATGAACTTTATCGAACAAAACATACGTCTTGTGTAACATGAAGTCCTATGAGTGTCATCTGATGAAGATCATCAAAGGTTAGTGATTAATTCTATTTCAGATTTTTTTGTGACTTCAGTCTTTGGCTGGAAAAATGGCTGTGTTTTTCTGTGACTTGGCTCTGACCTAACATAATTGTTTGACGTGCTTTCGCTGTAAAGCATATTTGAAATCGGACACTGTGGTGGGATTAACAACAAGATTACCTTTAAAATGGTATAAGATACTTGTTTGGTGCCCTGCACTTTCACTGGCTGTTGTCATAACGATCCTTTTAACGGGATCTCAGCCATAAGAAGTTTTAACCTTTTTGGGATAGAGGGCAGCATATTCACTTTTGGATTAATAGTGTGCCCAGAGTAAACTGCCTCCTACTCTGTCCCAGATGCTAATATATGCATATTATTATTAGTAGTATTGGATAGAAAACATGAAGATGTTTCTAAAACTGTTTGAATGATGTCTGTGAGTATAACATAATTCATATGGCAGTGGGACATCTGAGGTTTGTAGTTTTTCAAATCTTAGCCTACCAAACACACAGTAGGATATGGATGAAGTTGCGCTTCCTACGGCTTCCACTAGATGTCAACCATCTTTAGAAACTGGTTTGAGGATTCAACTATAAAGGAGGGGCTCATGAGACCTCTTTGAGTCAGTTGTCTGGCATAGTGCCTTGCTCTCATGACGCAAGCTCCGGACAGAGTTACCTCTCGTTCCAGTGCTTTTCTTCAGACATAGGAATTCTCCGGGTGGAACATTATTGATGTTTTATGTTAAAAACATCCTAAAAATTGATTCCATACATCGTTTGACTTGTTTCTATGACCTGTAATGGAACTTTTCAAGTTTTTGTCTGGATGAAGTGCTTGCGCCTCATGAAGATGAATTAGTGGGCTAAACACGCTAACAACAAGTGGCTATTTGGACATAAATGATGGACTTTATGGAACTTTATGGAACAAATCAGTCATTTATTGTCGAACTGGGATTCCTGGGAGTGCCTTCTGATGAAAATTATCAAAGGTAAGTGAATATTTATGGTGTTATTTCTAACTTCTGTTGACTCTCTGGCTGTTTGGGGCTCTGAGTGCCGTTCTCAGATTATGCTTTTTCCATATTTTTTAAAAAATCTATCTTTAAAGAAGTCTATTTTTAATTCTGTGAATAACACTTGTATCTTTTATCAATGTTTATTATGAGTATTTCGTCAAAATCACCGGATGTATTGGAATCAAAATATTACTGCACGTAAGGCGCCAATGTAAACTGACATTTTTGGATATAAATATGCACATAATCGAACAAAACATACATGTATTGTGTAACATGATGTCCTATTAGTGTCATCTGATGAAGATCATCAAAGGTTAGTGATGAATTTTATCTATATTTCTGCTTTTTGGGACTCCCATCTTTGGCTGGAAAAATGGCAGTTTTTTTGACTTGGCTATAACCTAACATAATCATAACATCATAACATAATATGTTGTGCTTTCGCTGTAACACAATGGGTAGATTAACAAGATGTTCATCTTTTATTTGCTGTATTGGACTTGTTAATGTGTGAAAGTTACATATTTAAAAAATATATATATATATTTTGCGCGCTGCCTTTTCAACGGAATGTTGACGAGGGGTTCGGAACGCCTGCACTAGAAATGTTAGTGACTATGCATAGATAATAACAGAGAGTAGCAGCAGCATAAAAGAGGGGGGCAATGCAAATAGTCTGGGTAGCCATTAGATGTTCAGGAGTCTTATGGCTTGGGGGTAGAAGCTGTTTAGCATCCTCTTGGACCTAGACTTGGCGTTCCGGTACCACTTGCCGTGTGGGAGCAGAGAGAACAGTCTTACTAGGGTGGCTGGAGTCGTTGACAATTTTCAGGGCCTTCCTCTGACACCACCTGGTGTAGAAGTCCTGGATGGCAGGAAGCTTGGCCCCAGTGATGTACTGGGCCATACGCACTACCCTCTGGAATGTCTTGCGGTCGGAGGCCCAGCAGTTGCCATACCAGGCAATGATGCAACCAGTCAGAATGCTCTCGATGGTGCAGCTGTAGAACCTTTTAATAACTCTAGCTACATGTACATATTACCTCAATTACCTCGAATAACCAGTGCCCCCGCACATTCACTCTGTACTGGTACTCCCTGTATATATTCTCAATATTTTAACTTTACTGCTGCTCTTTAATTATTTGTTATTTTTATTTCTTATTCATATTTTTTAAACTGCATTGTTGGTTATGGGCATGTAAGTAAGCATTTCACTGTTATATTCGGTGCATGTGACTAATACAATTTGATTTGATTTGGTTTGTACAGAGAATGTAAATAAAACTACAAGTCCAAATTCCTATCTCCATCCATGGCTAATTTAGGAAAGGGACAATTTTAGCTAGCTAGCTATCCTCTGGAGGACAACAACACAATGAGATGCAACAATTCAAGTTTTGCTTTGTGATAGGAGTGAAGCCAAATCCAAACTGGCTTCCCTTGACAGTTGAGCTCACTCAGTTTAGCGCAACACTGACTGGATGTTATTTCATACTTTTTAAGGGAGGACAAATGCTTCCCTGCTTCACTTGCTTTCAATGCTACAGGCGGCAACAATGCCATACTCTTTATGACCAGACAGTATGATGGCCTACACATACAGAGGCAGAGGGGCGCTGTTCCACTCTCTATGATGCTTTCTCCAGTGAGATACAATTATGAAATAGTGAAAACACAGAGAGACAAAATATAAATATTTTTTACATTTTGTATGATTTTATTGGTCCATTTTTTGGGGAAGCCTGGCATCCATGAATACACGCCACTGCACTGCTTTTGTGGCCCTGTTCATAAACAACACTGGCAGCACTGTTCCTGCAGCTTGGCTGGAGACGGGAGAGGAAAAAAGAGGAAGCCAGACCAGCATGAGGCTCATACATTAGTAACCACCAGAGAAAGAAAGTAAAAACCGATGAAAGAAAGTTCAGCCTCTCTGAGCGCTACAGGTATGAACTCCACTCAACAGGGCCATTTCTCGATATGCTTTGGGAAACGTTTGGCTCATCTCTCTGTGACTTGTCCCACAATGCACCCCTGCTAGGACCTCTGTGGCAGCGGGGCACATTAAGGGCTGCCCCTCTGTCTGCCTTTCTCATTGTGCATTCCTGTTGCCTCTAACCTGCTGGCTTCACACTGGGGGGAGCAAGAGCTCGCTGCGGGGGGGCGATGATACAACATGTTCCCGCTCTCATTCTATATCC
>NC_060185.1:87213032-87238032 GCF_021184085.1 Oncorhynchus gorbuscha
CTGCTGCGATGGCACACTGTGGAATTTCACCCAGTAGATATGGGAGTTTTTCAAAATTGGATTTGTTTTCGAATTCTTTGTGGATCTGTGTGATCTGGGCAGTGAGCACATAGCCCGTCTTCTCTTGAGAGCCATGTCTGCCTACGGCGGCCTTTCTCAATAGCAAGGCTATGCTCACTGAGTCTGTACATAGTCAAAGCTTTCCTTAATTTTGGGTCAGTCACAGTGGTCAGGTATTCTGCCGCTGTGTACTCTCTGTCTAGGGCCAAATAGCATTCTAGTTTGCTCTGTTTCTTTGTTAATTCTTTCCAATGTGTTAAGTAATTATCTTTTTGTTTTCTCATGATTTGGTTGGGTCTAATTGTGCTGTTGTCCTGGGGCTCTGTAGGGTGTGTTTGTGTTTGTGAACAGAGCCCCAGGACCAGCTTGCTTAGGGGACTCTTCTCCAGGTTCATCTCTCTGTAGGTGATGGCTTTGTTATGGAAGGTTTGTGAATCGCTTCCTTTTAGGTGGTTGTAGAATTTAATGGCTCTTTTCTGGATTTTGATCATTAGTGGGTATCGGCCTAATTCTGCTCTGCATGCATTATTTGGTGTTTTACGTTGTACACTGAGGATATTTTTGCAGAATTCTGTTTGCAGAGTCTCAGTTTGGTGTTTGTCCCATTTTGTGAAGTCTTGGTTGGTGAGCGGACCCCAGACCTCACAACCATAAAGGGCAATGGGCTCTATGACTGATTCAAGTATTTTTAGCCAAATCCTAATTGGTATGCTGAAATTTATGTTTCTTTTGATGGCATAGAATGCCCTTCTTGCCTTGTCTCTCAGATCGTTCACAGCTTTGTGGAAGTTACCTGTGGCGCTGATGTTTAGGCCAAGGTATGTATAGTTTTTTGTGTGCTCTAGGGCAACAGTGTCTAGATGGAATTTGTATTTGTGGTCCTGGTGACTGGACCCTTTTTTGGAACACCATTATTTTGGTCTTACTGAGATTTACTGTCAGGGCCCAGATCTGACAGAATCTGTGCATAAGATCTAGGTGCTGCTGTAGGCCCTCCTTGGTTGGTGACAGAATCACCAGATCATCTGCAAACAACAGACATTTGACTTCGGATTCTAGCAGGGGGAGGCCGGGTGCTGCAGACTTTTCTAGTGCCGCGCCAATTCGTTGATATATATGTTGAAGAGGGTGGGGCTTAAGCCCCACGACCCTGTGTGAAGAAATTTGTGTGTTTTTTGCCAATTTTAACCGCACACTTGTTGTTGTGTACATGGATTTTATAATGTCGTATGTTTTACCCCCAACACCTCTTTCCATCAGTTTGTATAGCAGACCCTCATGCATAATTGATTCGAAGGCTTTTTTTAAATCAACAAAGCATGAGAAGACTTTGCCTTTGTTTTGGTTTGTTTGGTTGTCAATTAGGGTGTGCAGGGTGAATACATGGTCTGTTGTACGGTAATTTGGTAAAAAGCCAATTTGACATTTGCTCATTGTTTTCATTGAGGAAATGTACGAGTCTGCTGTTAATGATAATGCAGAGGATTTTTCCAAGGTTACTGTTGACACATATTCCACGGTAGTTATTGGGGTCAAATTTGTCTCCACTTTTATGGATTGGGGTGATCAGTCCTTGGTTCCAAATATTGGGGAAGATGCCAGAGCTAAGTATGATGTTAGAGTTTTAGTATAGCCAATTTGAATTTTATGTATGTATATTTGATAATTTCATTGAGGATACCATCAACACCACAGGCCTTTTTGGGTTGGAGGGTTTTTATTTTGTCCTGTAACTCATTCAATATAATTGGAGAATCCAGTGGGTTCTGGTTGTCTTTAATAGTTGATTCTAAGATCTGTATTTGATCATGTATATGTTTTTGCTCTTTATTCTTTGTTATAGGGCAAAAAGATTGGAGAAGTGGTTTACCCATACATCTCCATTTTGGATAGATAATTATTCGTGTTGTTGTCTGTTTAGTGTTTTCCAATTTTCCCAGAAGTGGTTAGAGTCTATGGATTCTTCAATTGCATTGAACTGATTTCTGACATGCTGTTCCTTCTTTTTCCGTAGTGTATTTCTGTATTGTTTTAGTGATTCACCATAGTGAAGGCGTAGACTCAGGTTTTCCGGGTCTCTATGTTTTTGGTTGGACAGGTTTCTCAATTTCTTTCTTAGATTTTTGCATTCTTCATCAAACCATTTGTCATTATTGTTAATTTTCTTCGGTTTTCTATTTGAGATTTTTAGATTTGATAGGGAAGCTGAGAGGTCAAATATACTGTTAAGATTTTCTACTGCCAAGTTTACACCTTCACTATTACAGTGGAACGTTTTACCCAAGAAATTGTCTAAAAGGGATTGAATTTGTTGTTGCCTAATTGTTTTTTGGTAGGTTTCCAAACTGCATTCCTTCCATCTATAGCATTTCTTAATGTTACTCAGTTCCTTTGGCTTTGATGCCTCATGATTGAGTATTGCTCTGTTTAAGTAGACTGTGATTTTGCTGTGGTCTGATAGGGGTGTCAGTGGGCTGACTGTGAACACTCTGAGAGACTCTGGGTTGAGGTCAGTGATAAAGTAGTCTACAGTACTACTGCCAAGAGATGAGCTATAGGTGTACCTACCATAGGAGTCCCCTCGAAGCCTACCGTTGACTATGTACATACCCAGCGTGCGACAGAGCTGCAGGAGTTGTGACCCGTTTTTGTTGGTTATGTTGTCATAGTTGTGCCTAGGAGGGCATATGTGGGAGGGAATGCTGTCACCTCCAGGCAGGTGTTTGTCCCCCTGTGTGCTGAGGGTGTCAGGTTCTTGTCTGGTTCTGGCATTTAGGTCGCCACAGACTAGTACATGTCCCTGGGCCTGGAAATGATTGATTTCCCCCTCCAGGATGGAGAAGCTGTCTTCATTAAAATATGGGGATTCTAATGGGGGGATATAGGTAGCACACAGGAGGACATTTTCTCTGTTAGGATAATTTCCTTTTGAATTTCTAGCCAAATGTAGAATGTTCCTGTTTTGATTCATTTAATGGAGTGAGTTAGGTCTGCTCTATACCAAATTAGCATACCCCCTGAGTCCCTTCCCTGTTTCACACCTAGTAGTTTGGTGGATGGGACTACCAGCTCTCTGTAACCTAGAGGGCAACCAGTGGGTCCGTCTCCTCTATACCAGGTTTCTTGCAGGATGACAATGTCTGTATGACCGATTTCTTTGGTGAAGTCCGGGTTTCTGCACTTTAGGCCAAAGGCAGATGACCTCAGGTCTTGGATATTCCAGGATAATATAGTGAATGCTTTTTGTTCCATAGAGTGTCCAATGTTGTTGGTCGTGGTTTGGCCTCAGGCCAGTAAGTGTGAGCAGAGCCTGCTGAGCATCTGGTATATGCCATTGGCTTGGGCGAGTGTGAAAGTGGGGGTTGGGACTGTTTGCCCGCTCACTACCTGGGCGTATGTGTGGCTTCCATGTTGAGGCCCTCTTTGCGGGGGTGGGGTGCATGGGGTGGGCAGGAGTGGCATAGGTCTGATCTGAGGTGGCCTAAATGGGGTGTGGGCATGGTTGACGTGGGAGGGTGTTGATTGGTTGGGGTGGGGGTGTGGATGTGTCTGGGTGTACTGTGGCTGGATTTAATTCTTCTTGGCGTGGGTCCTCTATGTGTAGGTCCAGGGGGGGGTCCTGCAGGTCTGGGAGGGTGTCTCCCTGGTTTGGGTGGGGTGTCTATTGATCTGTTGCTCCTGTGTGAAGTGTTGGAGATACGTTTGAGAGCGATGTCCTTTAGAGTCCGGGCAAAGGTGGGCTCTGCTGCCTTGTAGAGGTGGACCTGGTCATAGAGGCTGTTCAAGTCTAGGGTGGAGTGGTGGGCCAGGAAAACATTTGGTTTTGAGGCACAGTCACAGGAAATACTTGCGTTTACCCGCTGTATTGTGGCAGGGTGGAAGTCTTTTCGTGGTAGCAGGGTGGAGATAACCAGTTGTGCGTTGGGGAAAGTAGAAGAAGCCTTTTCAATCACTCCCTTCAGTGCTGTGGCCACCCTTTCCTGCTGTGCTCTCAGGTCGTTTGTGCCTGTGTGTATTATTATGTGGCTGGGCGAACCTAGTTAGTCTTCAGACAGAAGGTCGAGGGCGCGCTGGGTGTTTGGACACCAGAGTTTAGACAAACTGTGTTTGGGAAGAAAAAAAGAAATTCTATATTTTTCCCATTTGAGACCATAAGTAGTACAATCTGTGTCTTGTGTTTGTCCTCAGTGGGTGTGAGGGGGTTGTCAGAAGGGCTATCAGGGTGGCTGACAAGGGGGGTGCTCAGAGGGAGTGAGAGTCGCTGGGCTTGTGGTTCTTCATTTGTCTGTTCTGCTGTGATGTCGACTCTATGGTCAGGTGCTGAGGTGGGCTGTTCTGCTGGCTTCTCTGTGGGGGTGGCCACCTCTCTAGTGGGTTGTTCTCTGTCACACGCCGTCCCCCTCAACCTCTCCTCCGTCCCCCTCACCCTCTCCTCCATCCCCCTCAACCTCTCCTCCACCAGCAGTCTGATCCTCTCCTCTAATGCTCTGTTCTTCTCCTGATTCTGCTCTTTCTCTTGTTGAAGTTGTCTCACCACAGTCCAGAGTGCAGATATGTCTCTGTCCACCTCCAGCTCTCCGGGTCTGGTTAAGGGGGTGTTGTTGTGCTGGACTGTTGTCTGGGTCTCTGCTGACTGAAGTGTAATCACATGCTGTTTCAGCTCCACCTGTCTTACCTCCAGCTGGGTGAATTTGTCCTTCATTTCAATGAGGGAGTGGTAATCTGTGCTGGGAGGTTGACTCTCTGCTGGGGGTTGCTCGTCTGTGGGGTTACATAATGAAGAGGTCTGGTCTGACCCGCTCGGGGTGGGGGTATCTTTATCAAGGGAGAGCTTCTCCTGCTGGGCTAATTCTTTGATTAGGTGAAAGTCCAGCTGAAACTGTTTGGGGTTACCCTGTACCAGTACTGTTCCGGACTTATAGATATTTATATTACCTGACTCAGAGTCCTCGTTATCAAGTATTCTGAGTTTCCACCCCTCGTTAACCCCCCCTCTCTTAACGAAGGGGTAGTGTGCTAATATAGCACTGTGTCATGCCAGGGGATGGTTTGTGTGGAAGATAAGGTTGCTGATGTTCCCATTTTTGTAATAGTCTGCAAAAAGTGTCTCTTGATTTTCCATAAGGAGCTTCATTTTGTAATCTTTTCTTGCCTTATCATTCTTTACATGCACAGGGTAATGTATTTTAATTACCTCTGAACAGCGGGAGGGAGCTTCTAAGGCCTCTCCATTTGGTTGGGGTAGACTGTGTGACTCTCCTGCCATTGTTGGGCTAATGGGCTTTGACACCTCTCACTTGACATGCCAGTGCTAGTTGAAGCTGAATCAAGCTTGGCAGAATTATGTTAGAATTCAGTCCTTATAAAGTAATGTGTATTTTTCTTCTTGGCTTTTGGAAATAAAATATAGTTTCAGACTAAACATTACTCACTCAGTTCCAGGTTGGATGGTGTTTTCAGGTTTCTGTTGTTTTCCAGAGAATTTGCTGTATAGGGTAATAAATCCTTGGTAGTTGTGAACCTTGCAGGTGGTTCCGTAATTCCGTCCAAAATCAGGTTGTAGGTTTTAAGTTTTGATTTGAAGAAGGGGTTATGTTGTAGAGGGTAGGATTCAGTATGTGTTCCTGACAAAAAAATCCAAGTTTATCTAACTCCTAATCTATCTTTTTTAAAGAAAATGCTGAAAAATGCAAGAGCTCATCTGATCCTGACCTCTGTTCTGCTCTCTCTCTCTCAGTCTCTCTCTCGCTCTCTCTGTGGCTTATGCCCTCTCTCTCTTTCTCACTTATCTCTTACTCTCTTTCTTACCCACCTTTTCCCTCCATAGTGCACGGCTTTGGCAAAGGCCCATAGTAGTAGTGCACTACCTTTGTATATACGCTCAGTGGCCTGTTTCTTAGGTACACCACCCCGTTCACGAAAAGGGTTCGCTCCTACAGACAGAGAGTTGTGTCTCCCTATAGAAAGCAGGCAGACAGGCAGACTGTTCGATTGAATGTTAGAATGAGAAAATTAGTGACCTAATCAACAGTGAGCGTGATTTGATCGTTGGTGCCAGGAGCTCCGTTTCCAGAATCTCAGAAATGGCCGGCCTACTGGGCTTTTCACGCTCGGCAGTATCTGACATCCAGCCAGCGGCAGTCCTGTGAGCGAAAACATCTTGTTGATGAGAGAGGTCCAAGGACAATGGCAAGAGTCGTGCAAGCTAACAGGCGAGCCACAAACAGGTAAATCATGGTGCAGTACAACAGTGGTGTGCAGAAGGACAACTCGATGATCCTTGTCATGGATGGGCTATTGCAGCAGACGGCCACACACCAGGTTCCACTCCTGTCAGCTAAAAACAAGACGAAGCGGCTCCTGTGGGCACGCCATCACATACACTGGACTGTTGAGGAGTGGAAAAACATTGCCTGGTTTGACAAATCCCGGTTCCTGCTGCGTCATTCTGATGTCAGTGTCAGGATTTGGCCCCATCCTGTCTGGTGTCAACGGTACAGGCTGGTGGCGGTGGTTTAATGGTTTGGGGAACGTTTTCCTGGCACATGTTAGGTCCCTTGATACCAATTGCACAACTCTTCCATTCCCCGAATAATTCAGGCTATTTTGGATGCAAAAGGGGGTTTGACCTGGTACAAGATGTGTGTACCTAATAAACTGACTACTGAGTGTATATAGTGCACTACTTTTGACAAGGGCCATTGGTCAAAAGTAGTCAAAGGTAGTGCACTATATATAGGGTGCTGTTTGGAACAGAATCATCTAAACCCAATGTGATCACCCTTCATTCTCTCTCTATGACCCCTGTAGTGTGAGTTTTCCTGTAATGGCCGGTCTGTGCTATGTCGGTCAGAGCAAAGCATTCCAAGCGTGTAGATAACGGGTTGATATTGGAGGCCAGCAGCACAGGACCAGCGGAGCAGCTCTCTCTAAATGGCAGCCAGGGACAGGACCTGGGCAAGGGTGGTTCTACGCTGGGCTAATTATATCTACAGGGGGGGCAATCAGGAGAGGTTATTTCCATCTGTTGAAAGGCTGTGTGTCTGAGTGTCCTCTGGGGTTGGAGAGAGGAGGAGTGACGGAAAGAGACCGGGAGAGAGGGAGAGAGAGAGAGAGAGAGAGAGAGAGAGAGAGAGAGAGAGAGAGAGAGAGAGAGAGAGAGAGAGAGAGAGAGAGAGAGAGAGGGAGAGGGAGAGACCGGGAGAGAGAGACAGACCGGGAGAGACAGACAGACCGGGAGAGACAGACAGACCGGGAGAGAGAAAGAGACCGGGAGAGACAGACAGACCGGGAGAGAGAGACAGACCGGGAGAGAGAGACAGACCGGGAGAGACAGACAGACCGGGAGAGAGAGACAGACCGGGAGAGAGAAAGAGACCGGGAGAGACAGACAGACTGGGAGAGAGAAAGAGACCGGGAGAGAGAGACAGACCGGGAGAGAGAAAGAGACCGGGAGAGAGAGACAGACCGGGAGAGAGCAAGAGCCCGGGAGAGACAGACAGACCAGGAGAGAGAGACAGACCAGGAGAGAGAGACAGACCGGGAGAGAGAGACAGACCAGGAGAGAGAGACAGACCCGGGAGAGAGAAAGAGACCGGGAGAGAGAAAGAGACCGGGAGAGAGAGACAGACCAGGAGAGAGAGACAGACCCGGGAGAGAGAAAGAGACCGGGAGAGACAGACAGACCAGGAGAAAGAAAGAGACCGGGAGAGAGAAAGAGACCGGGAGAGACAGACAGACCAGGAGAGAGAGACAGATCCGGAGAGAGAGACAGACCCGGGAGAGAGAAAGAGACCGGGAGAGAGAGACAGACCAAGAGAGAGAGACAGACCCGGGAGAGAGAAAGAGACCGGGAGAGACAGACAGACCAGGAGAGAAAAAGAGACCGGGAGAGAGGGAGAGACCGGGAGAGAGAGAGGGAGGGAAAGAGAGACCGGGGGAGAGAGGGAAGGAGAGGGAGAGAGAGAGAGGAAGAGTAGGGAGAGAGAGCGGGAGAGAGAGGGAGGGAGGGAGAGAGAGAGGGAGGGAAGGAAGGCGAGAGAGAGGGAGGGAGGGAGAGAGAGAGCGGGAGGGAAAGAGAGTCCGGGGGAGAGAGAGTTGGAGGGAGAGGGAGAGAGACTGGGAGAGAGAGGAAGAGCGGGAGAGAGAGAGAGGGAGCGAGGGAGAGAGAGAGGGAGGGAAGGAGAGAGGGAGAGAGAGAGGGAGTGAAGGAGAGAGGGAGGGAGAGAGGGAGAGAGAGAGCGGGAAGGAGAGGGAGAGAGAGAGGCTGCTACTTGCATTTGTTCTTCAATGTGCATCGTGGATCATAGTGAAAGCACGTTTCTCCAGTAACATATCATGAAGGGAGGAATGTGTGAATGACGTGTGTAGCATGACAGAGACTGTATTTGTAGCAATTAGTTGACCTCTGTAGTAGCTAACCATTAGACAGTAGCAGAGTTTAAGATTGTAAGATATATCCTCTATAGTAGCTAACCAATAGACAGTAGCATAGTTTAAGACTGTAAGATATATCCTCTATAGTAGCTAACCATTAGACAGTAGCAGAGTTTAAGACTGTAAGATATATCCTCTATAGTAGCTAACCATTAGACAGTAGCAGAGTTTAAGACTGTAAGAGATGTCCTCTATAGTAGCTAACCATTAGACAGTAGCAGAGTTTAAGACTGTAAGAGATGTCCTCTATAGTAGCTAACCATTAGACAGTAGAATAGTTTAAGACTGTAAGATATATCCTCTATAGTAGCTAACCATTAGACAGTAGCATAGTTTAAGACTGTAAGATATATCCTCTATAGTAGCTAACCAATAGACAGTAGCATAGTTTAAGACTGTAAGAATGTATTTCTTCTGGAAGATATAGAAAGTGTCACGGAATGCTGGATTTCCTTTGGTCTCCAACCAGACAGGATGCAATTTGCCCTGACCTTGAGTGTGTGGGGTGTGTGTCTTTAGCTATTAAAGTGTGTGTGTGTGTGTGTGTGTGTGTGTGTGTGTGTGTGTGTGTGTGTGTGTGTGTGTGTGTGTGTGTGTGTGTGTGTGTGTGTGTGTGTGTGTGTGTGTGTGTGTGTGTGTGTGTGTGTGTGTGTGTGTGTGTGTGTGTGTGTGGTAAACACCCACCGTGTCACAGGGAACTAACTCTGGACTAGAGGAAATCTGGTCATAGAAGAGTTGATGAGAAAACAGTCAGGTTGAGGGAGGTAGGGGTCATGGTCTGATAGGGTTAACAACTGTCCCTCAACCTGACTGTTTTCTCATCAACTCTTCTATGACCTATCAGATTAGACCATGACCCCTACCTCCCTCAACCTATCAGACCATGACCCCTACCTCAACCTATCACATCAGACCATGACCCCTAACTCCCTCAACCTATCAGATCAGAGTACTATACAGGACTGCGGAGTGGGCAGGCCTATGTAATGCATGCATGCACGTGCGCACACACACACGCACACAAACACATAGTATAACAAACACACACACTCTCTCACACACATCTACTCTAACACACACACATTCTCTCTCTCTCTCTCTCTCTCTCTCTCTCTCTCTCTCTCTCTCTCTCTCTCTCTCTCTCTCTCTCTCTCTCTCTCTCTCTCTCTCTCTCTCTCTCTCTCTCTCTCTCACACACCTCATTTAATCAGAGCTTTGCATGGACCTCCTATCAGGGGACTAGTCGCTAAAGCTCTAAAAGGTAACCCGTAGTGGCAGTAACCTGTTGGCAGTTATAATGGGGCACATCCTGAGGAGTGGCAGTAACCTGTTGGCAGTTATAATGGGGCACTTCCTGAGGAGTGGCAGTAACCTGTTGGCAGTTATAATGGGGCACTTCCTGAGGAGTGGCAGTAACCTGTTGGCAGTTATAATGGGGCACTTCCTGAGGAGTGGCAGTAACCTGTTGGCAGTTATAATGGGGCACTTCCTGAGGAGTGGCAGGGGAACAACCTGACTTCTATCACATATATGTTTGGTAAAAGGCTGTTTATCTGCTTCCATTGGAATCAAATGGAATCTGGGTTGCCATGTACTCTTCTAGGTTGTGTCCCAAAAGGGACCCTATTTCTGACATTGTGCCCTATGGGCCCTGGTCAATGGTAGTGCTGTATTTAGAGAATAGGGTGCCATTTAAGACACAGACCTCATTACTAAAGTGAAAGTGAATGTTGTTACCCCAGGTCCAACTGGAACAAAGCAATCACATGTTGGCATCTTTTATCAGGGACACGCTGAGGTCGCCAGGTGTAAGTGAGTCATGTAAAGTGACATCTGGAAGGCGCAGATGACCAGTGTGGGTTCTGACACACACCTAGACAGACAGCTTGGCAGACATGTGGAGAACACATGTAAAGAATCACTATATTGTACCATGTTTACAGTATGTTGTCATGGGGGACATGTCTATCGTTAAACCATAGACAGCTAAGTATAGTTTACAAGTATGTCATTTGGGAGGTTTGTCAGAGTTAATTCAAAACAACTCATTAGCAACATGCTACTGAAAACAATTCTAAGACTGGGGGAGATAGAAGCCGTTGTCAGGTAAGTTACCAACTGACATCCACCCAGACCGAGGCCTAGACTCACCTGGTCAGGGAAACAGGTACAGGTGACTTCCAGAGGAGCTGTTATGAAGGCTTTAGAACATCAAGGGGGCTACGGTAACATGTGACCCACTTACAGAAAGAGTGAAGGGTTATATTGAGACATTATTTAGCATGGTGCCGAGGTTGTCCCCCGAGCGTTATATATATATACACACACACAAAACACACTGTGAAAGCCATGATGTTCACTATGTGTGTGAAGCGTGCAGTTGAGGAACTGGCTTCACACCGTCAATCTGCCTTCACCACACACACACACACACACACTATTAGTGTGACACTAATATATGTTTAAATTTAAAATGGAACTCATCGTACTTTACTTTGTGTGTGTGTGTTTGTGTGTGCGCACATGCATGCATTCATGCACATGTGTATGTATGTGTGTGTGTCTAAGTTATACTACAATCTGATGCAACAGGAACCAACACGTCCAAGTATTGTGTAATAACATGTAACTGGACAGAAACTGTCTAAGGATCTAATGAGAGAGAGAGAGAGAGAGAGAGAGAGAGAGAGAGAGAGAGAGAGAGAGAGAGAGAGAGAGAGAGAGAGAGAGAGAGAGAGAGAGAGAGAGAGAGAGAGAGAGAGAGAGAGAGAGAGAGAGAGAGAGAGAGAGAGAGAGAGAGAGAGAGAGAGAGAGAGAGAGAGAGAGAGAGTTAGACTGTTAGACTGTTAGACTGTTAGACTGTTAGACTGTTAGACTGTTAGACTGAGAGACTGAGAGACTGAGACAGAGAGACTGTTAGACTGAGACAGAGAGACTGTTAGAAAGACAGACTGTTAGACTGAGACAGAGAGACTGTTAGACTGAGACAGAGAGACTGTTAGACTGTTAGACTGTTAGAGAGACAGACTGTTAGAGAGACAGACTGTTAGACTGTTAGAGAGACAGACTGTTAGACTGAGACAGAGAGACTATTAGACTGAGACAGAGAGACTGTTAGAGAGACAGACTGTTAGACTGTTAGAGAGACAGACTATTAGACTGTTAGACTGTTAGAGAGACAGACTATTAGACTGTTAGACTGTTAGAGAGACAGACTGTTAGACTGAGACAGAGAGACTGTTAGACTGAGACAGAGAGACTGTTAGAGAGACAGACTGTTAGACTGTTAGAGAGACAGACTGTTAGACTGAGACAGAGAGACTGTTAGACTGAGACAGAGAGACTGTTAGAGAGACAGACTGTTAGAGAGACAGACTGTTAGACTGTTAGAGACAGACTGTTAGACTGTTAGAGACAGACTGTTAGACTGTTAGACTGAGACAGACTGTTAGACTGAGACAGAGAGACTGTTAGACTGTTAGAGAGACAGACTGTTAGACTGTTAGAGAGACAGACTGTTAGACTGAGACAGAGAGACTGTTAGACTGAGACAGAGAGACTGATAGTGTAATGGCATTCGTCTTCCTCTGATGAAGAGTAAGAGAGGTCGAACCAATTTGCAGCGTGGTATGTGTCCATTTTAACATGAAAAAACACTACAAAATACAAAATAACAACATGAAACAAACTAAAGAGTCCCGTGTGGCACAAACACGGAAAATAACCACCCACAAATCACAACAGACAACAGGCTCCCTAAATATGGTTCTCAGCGTAGCCTAGTGGTTAGAGCGTTGGACTAGTAACCGGAAGGTTGCGAGTTCAAACCCCCGAGCTGACAAGGTACAAATCTGTCGTTCTGCCCCTGAACAGGCAGTTAACCCACTGTTCCCAGGCCGTCATTGAAAATAAGAATGTGTTCTTAACTGACTTGCCTGGTTAAATAAAGGTAAAATAAATAAAAAAAAATAAAAAAATCAGGGACAATGATAAACAGCTGCCTCTGATTGAGAACCATACCAGGCCAAACACAGAAATAGAAAATCATAGAAAAACTAACATAGACTGCCCACCCCAACTCATGCCCTGACCATACTAAATAATGACAAGACAAAGGAACTAAGGGCAGAACGTGACAGACTAAGACTGAGAGACTGTTAGACTAAGACTGAGAGACTGTTAGACTAAGACTGAGAGACTGTTAGACTGAGACTGAGAATGAGAGACTAAGAGACTAAGAGACTGAGAGACTGAGACTGAGAGACTGAGAGACTTTTAGACTGAGACTGAGAGATTGAGAGACTGATAGGCTGTTAGACTGAGACTGAGAGACAGGGAGACTGTTATACTGAGACTGAGAGATAGGAAGACTGAGAGACAGAGACTGAGAGACAGAGATACATACTAAGACTGAGAGACTGACTGAAGGACTGAAACAGAAAGACAGAGAGACAGAGAGACTGACAGTGAGACTGAGACAGACTGAGACTGGGGTGCCTTTAGGGACTCAGCCCAGAAGAGTACATGATAACCCAGATAGGCTGTTTGTTGAGATACCGCAGTGTGCATTCACCGCAGCAATATCCGTGGCCTGTTTCCATGAGAAAAGGGAAACGAGTGGAGCACAAACAACATTGTAAATATAACCTACTTGTTTCTGTTTATTTATTTCCCCTTTCATACTACTTGCACATTGTTACAACACTGTACATAGCCAATAATTTAACATTTGAAATATCTATATTATTTTAAAACTTTTGTGGGTTTAATGTCAACTAATGTTTCCTTTGTTAATTTCCATTTTGTTTATTGTCTCTTCCATTTGCTTTGACAATGTAAACATATGTTTCCCATGTCAATAAAACCTTTGAATTTAATTGAATTGAATTGAATTGAATTGAGAGAGAAAGACTGAGGGAAAGGGGGAAGAGAGAGAAAGATTGACTGACTGAGTGAGAGGGAGAGAGACTGAGGGAAAGGGGGAGAGAGAGAGAAAGAGTGACTGACTGAGTGAGAGAGAGACTGAGGGAAGGGGGAGAGAGAGAAAGAGTGACTGACTGAGTGAGAGAGAGAGAGACTGAGGGAAAGGGGGAGAGAGAGAAAGAGTGACTGACTGAGTGAGAGAGAGAGAGACTGAGGGAAAGGGGGAGAGAGAGAAAGAGTGACTGACTGAGTGAGAGAGAGAAAGACTGAGGGAAAGGGGGAGAGATAGAAAGATTGACTGACTGAGTGAGAGAGAGAGACTGAGGGAAAGGGGGAGAGAGAGAAAGAGTGACTGACTGAGTGAGAGAGAGACTGAGGGAAAGGGGGAGAGAGAGAAAGAGTGACTGACTGAGTGAGAGAGAGAGAGACTGAGGGAAAGGGGGAGAGAGAGAGAAAGAGTGACTGACTGAGTGAGAGAGAGAAAGACTGAGGGAAAGGGGGGAGAGATAGAAAGATTGACTGACTGAGTGAGAGAGAGAGAGAGACTGAGGGAAAGGGGGGAGAGAGAAAGAGTGACTGACTGAGTGAGAGAGAGAGAGACTGAGGGAAAGGGGGAGAGAGAGAGAAAGAGTGACTGACTGAGTGAGAGAGAGAGAGAATGAGGGAAAGGGGGAGAGAGAAAGAGTGACTGACTGAGTGAGAGAGAGAGAGACTGAGGGAAAGGGGGAGAGAGAGAGAAAGATTGACTGACTGAGTGAGAGAGAGAGAGAATGAGGGAAAGGGGGAGAGAGAGAGAAAGAGTGACTGACTGAGTGAGAGAGAGAAAGACTGAGGGAAAGGGGGGAGAGATAGAAAGATTGACTGACTGAGTGAGAGAGAGAGAGAGAGAGAGAGACTGAGGGAAAGGGGGGAGAGAGAAAGAGTGACTGACTGAGTGAGAGAGAGAGAGACTGAGGGAAAGGGGGAGAGAGAGAGAAAGAGTGACTGACTGAGTGAGAGAGAGAGAGACTGAGGGAAAGGGGGAGAGAGAGAGAAAGATTGACTGACTGAGTGAGAGAGAGAGACTGAGGGAAAGGGGGAGAGAGAGAGAAAGAGTGACTGACTGAGTGAGAGAGAGAGAGAGACTGAGGGAGGGAGGGGTAAAGAAACCATTAAGACAAAGTACAGCACCCGGACGGACATATCTTCCCTGAAGGTCAACGGAATAGTTGTATTTAGCTAAGAGTGACAGCATGGTCTCTGCCTACAGAACACTACCAGGTGCAGCTGTAAACAAACACAGACACATGCCCATACTCTCCCAACAAGGAAACCATCAGATTACCGCATATCAAGGGGTATCCTTGCCCTCAACAAGGAAACCATCATTTACTGCATATAAAGGGGTATCCTTGCCCTCAACAAGGAAACCAACATTTACAGCATATCAAGGGGTATCCTTGCACTCTGCTCTTTGCCCTGCAGGTTCTCTCTCCACTGTTGCTCCATAATATTTTATTTAGTTCTTTCAGAGGCTTCTCAAGAACATTCTGCAACCACAAACATATTACAATTTCACCCTACACAATAAATTGGGCATATTGGCTAATAATTGAGAACAATCTCTGCATTGTGTTACATTGTTGTTACTTGTATCACATGTGAATTCACTGCAAACAAATTCCACAACGAGGAGCTTATATTTTCCCAAAAGATTTGTAAATTATAAGTACACAAAGTATAGTATACTTTAATGAATGTTTCAAGTCCTCAGGGACGGTGTATGCATAGCATTTGCAGAGTCAAAGCTCCACCACAGATAGCCCTTCCCTGCTGAGAATTTCTTTACATTGGCAAGTGTGTAAATTACCATTTAATCAGGCAATTAGATGCTAGGAATGGGAATGTGGCCAGCTGCCTCCCTCTGCCCTGAAATGACAGAACCGTCTCTGGTACAACCTCAGGTTGTGATATGGTCTCATCCCAAGATCTGGGGAAGAACAGGTGAGGCCCGGTCAGACATACCCTACAGAAGCTGTTCATAGTGTAGAGCTACAAACCCACAGTCCTGGCTCAGCCAGAAGAGCTAGAGGAGTGACTAGTGGAGTAGATCATGTCTGTTCCTAGTGGTAGATCATGTCTGTTCCTAGTGGAGTAGATCATGTCTGTTCCTAGTGGAGTAGATCATGTGTGTCCCTAGTGGAGTGGATCATATCTGTTCCTAGTGGAGTAGATCATGTCTGTTCCTAGTGGAGTAGATATTGTCTGTTCCTAGTGGAGTAGATCATGTGTGTTCCTAGTGGAGTAGATCATGTCTGTTCCTAGTGAAGTAGATCATGTCTGTTCCTAGTGGAGTAGATCATGTGTGTTCCTAGTGGAGTAGATCATGTCTGCTCCTAGTGGTAGATCATGTCTGTTCCTAGTGGAGTAGATCATGTCTGGTCCTAGTGGTAGATCATGTCTGTTCCTAGTGGAGTAGATCATTTCTGTTCCTAGTGGAGTAGATCATGTCTGTTCCTAGTGGAGTAGATCATGTCTGTTCCTAGTGGAGTAGATCATGTCTGTTCCTAGTGGTAGATCATGTCTGTTCCTAGTGGAGTAGATCATGTCTGTTCCTAGTGGAGTAGATCATGTCTGTTCCTAGTGGAGTAGATCATGTCTGTTCCTAGTGGAGTAGATCATGTCTGTTCCTAGTGGAGTAGATCATGTCTGGTCCTAGTGGTAGATCATGTCTGTTCCTAGTGGAGTAGATCATGTCTGTTCTTAGTGGAGTAGATCATGTCTGTTCCTAGTGGAGTAGATCATGTCTGTTCCTAGTGGAGTAGATCATGTATATTCCTAGTGGAGTAGATCATGTCTGTTCCTAGTGGAGTAGATCATGTCTGTTCCTAGTGGAGTAGATCATGTCTTTTCCTAGTGGAGTAGATCATGTATATTCCTAGTGGAGTAGATCATGTCTGTTCCTAGTGGAGTAGATCATGTCTGTTCCTAGTGGAGTAGATCATGTCTGTTCCTAGTGGAGTAGATCATGTATATTCCTAGTGGAGTAGATCATGTCTGTTCCTAGTGGAGTAGATCATGTCTGTTCCTAGTGGAGTAGATCATGTCTGTTCCTAGTGGAGTAGATCATGTATATTCCTAGTGGAGTAGATCATGTCTGTTCCTAGTGGAGTAGATCATGTCTGTTCCTAGTGGAGTAGATCATGTGTGTTCCTAGTGGAGTAGATCATGTCTGCTCCTAGTGGTAGATCATGTCTGTTCCTAGTGGAGTAGATCATGTCTGGTCCTAGTGGTAGATCATGTCTGTTCCTAGTGGAGTAGATCATTTCTGTTCCTAGTGGAGTAGATCATGTCTGTTCCTAGTGGAGTAGATCATGTCTGTTCCTAGTGGAGTAGATCATGTCTGTTCCTAGTGGTAGATCATGTCTGTTCCTAATGGAGTAGATCATGTCTGTTCCTAGTGGAGTAGATCATGTCTGTTCCTAGTGGAGTAGATCATGTCTGTTCCTAGTGGAGTAGATCATGTCTGTTCCTAGTGGAGTAGATCATGTCTGGTCCTAGTGGTAGATCATGTCTGTTCCTAGTGGAGTAGATCATGTCTGTTCTTAGTGGAGTAGATCATGTCTGTTCCTAGTGGAGTAGATCATGTCTGTTCCTAGTGGAGTAGATCATGTATATTCCTAGTGGAGTAGATCATGTCTGTTCCTAGTGGAGTAGATCATGTCTGTTCCTAGTGGAGTAGATCATGTCTTTTCCTAGTGGAGTAGATCATGTATATTCCTAGTGGAGTAGATCATGTCTGTTCCTAGTGGAGTAGATCATGTCTGTTCCTAGTGGAGTAGATCATGTCTGTTCCTAGTGTAGATCATGTATATTCCTAGTGGAGTAGATCATGTCTGTTCCTAGTGGAGTAGATCATGTCTGTTCCTAGTGGAGTAGATCATGTCTGTTCCTAGTGGAGTAGATCATGTATATTCCTAGTGGAGTAGATCATGTCTGTTCCTAGTGGAGTAGATCATGTCTGTTCCTAGTGGAGTAGATCATGGTTGTTCCTAGTGGAGTAGATCATGTGTGTTCCTAGTGGTAGATCATGGCTGTTCCTAGTGGAGTAGATCATGTGTGTTCCTAGTGGTAGATCATGTCTGTTCCTAGTGGAGTAGATCATGTGTGTTCCTAGTGGAGTAGATCATGTCTGTTCCTAGTGGTAGATCATGTCTGTTCCTAGTGGAGTAGATCATGTCTGTTCCTAGTGGAGTAGATAATGTGTGTTCCTAGTGGAGTAGATCATGTCTGTTCCTAGTGGAGTAGATCATGTCTGTTCCTAGTGGAGTAGATTATGTCTGTTCCTAGTGGTAGATCATGTCTGTTCCTAGTGGTAGATCATGTCTGTTCCTAGTAGAGTAGATCATGTGTGTTCCTAGTGGTAGATCATGTCTGTTCCTAGTGGAGTAGATCATGTCTGTTCCTAGTGGAGTAGATCATGTCTGTTCCTAGTAGAGTAGATCATGTCTGTTCCTAGTGGAGTAGATCATGTCTGTTCCTAGTGGTAGATCATGTCTGTTCCTAGTGGAGTAGATCATGTCTGTTCCTAGTGGAGTAGATCATGTCTGGTCCTAGTGGTAGATCATGTCTGTTCCTAGTGGAGTAGATCATGTCTGTTCCTAGTGGAGTAGATCATGTCTGTTCCTAGTGGAGTAGATCATGTCTGTTCCTAGTGGAGTAGATCATGAGTGTTCCTAGTGGTAGATCATGTCTGTTCCTAGTGGAGTAGATCATGTGTGTTCCTAGTCGAGTAGATCATGTCTGTTCCTAGTGGAGTAGATCATGTGTGTTCCTAGTGGAATAGATCATGTCTGTTCCTAGTGGAGTAGATCATGTCTGTTCCTAGTGGAGTAGATCATGTGTGTTCCTAGTGGAGTAGATCATGTCTGTTCCTAGTGGAGTAGATCATGTCTGTTCCTAGTGGAGTAGATAATGTCTGTTCCTAGTGGAGTAGATCATGTCTGGTCCTAGTGGTAGATCATGTCTGTTCTTAGTGGAGTAGATCATGTCTGTTCCTAGTGGAGTAGATCATGTCTGTTCCTAGTGGAGTAGATCATGTCTGTTCCTAGTGGAGTAGATCAAGTCTGTTCCTAGTGGAGTAGATCATGTCTGTTCCTAGTGGAGTAGATCATGTATATTCCTAGTGGAGTAGATCATGTCTGTTCCTAGTAGAGTAGATCATGTCTGTTCCTAGTGGAGTAGATCATGTCTGTTCCTAGTGGAGTAGATCATGTATATTCCTAGTGGAGTAGATCATGTCTGTTCCTAGTGGAGTAGATCATGTGTGTTCCTAGTGGTAGATCATGGCTGTTCCTAGTGGAGTAGATCATGTCTGTTCCTAGTGGAGTAGATCATGTCTGTTCCTAGTTGAGTAGATCATGTCTGTTCCTAGTGGAGTAGATCATGTATATTCCTAGTGGAGTAGATCATGTCTGTTCCTAGTGGAGTAGATCATGTCTGTTCCTAGTGGAGTAGATCATGTATATTCCTAGTGGAGTAGATCATGTCTGTTCCTAGTGGAGTAGATCATGTCTGTTCCTAGTGGAGTAGATCATGTCTGTTCCTAGTGGAGTAGATCATGTATATTCCTAGTGGAGTAGATCATGTCTGTTCCTAGTGGAGTAGATCATGTGTGTTCCTAGTGGTAGATCATGGCTGTTCCTAGTGGAGTAGATCATGTCTGTTCCTAGTGGAGTAGATCATGTCTGTTCCTAGTGGAGTAGATCATGTCTGTTCCTAGTGGTAGATCATGTCTGTTCCTAGTGGAGTAGATCATGTCTGTTCCTAGTGGAGTAGATCATGTCTGTTCCTAGTGGAGTAGATCATGTCTGTTCCTAGTGGAGTAGATCATGTCTGTTCCTAGTGGAGTAGATCATGTGTGTTCCTAGTGGTAGATCATGTCTGTTCCTAGTGGAGTAGATCATGTGTGTTCCTAGTCGAGTAGATCATGTGTGTTCCTAGTCGAGTAGATCATGTCTGTTCCTAGTGGAGTAGATCATGTGTGTTCCTAGTGGAATAGATCATGTCTGTTCCTAGTGGAGTAGATCATGTCTGTTCCTAGTGGAGTAGATCATGTGTGTTCCTAGTGGAGTAGATCATGTCTGTTCCTAGTGGAGTAGATCATGTCTGTTCCCAGTGGAGTAGATAATGTGTGTTCCTAGTGGAGTAGATCATGTCTGTTCCTAGTGGAGTAGATCATGAGTGTTCCTAGTGGTAGATCATGTCTGTTCCTAGTGGAGTAGATCATGTGTGTTCCTAGTCGAGTAGATCATGTCTGTTCCTAGTGGAGTAGATCATGTGTGTTCCTAGTGGAATAGATCATGTCTGTTCCTAGTGGAGTAGATCATGTCTGTTCCTAGTGGAGTAGATCATGTGTGTTCCTAGTGGAGTAGATCATGTCTGTTCCTAGTGGAGTAGATCATGTCTGTTCCTAGTGGAGTAGATAATGTCTGTTCCTAGTGGAGTAGATCATGTCTGGTCCTAGTGGTAGATCATGTCTGTTCTTAGTGGAGTAGATCATGTCTGTTCCTAGTGGAGTAGATCATGTCTGTTCCTAGTGGAGTAGATCATGTCTGTTCCTAGTGGAGTAGATCAAGTCTGTTCCTAGTGGAGTAGATCATGTCTGTTCCTAGTGGAGTAGATCATGTATATTCCTAGTGGAGTAGATCATGTCTGTTCCTAGTAGAGTAGATCATGTCTGTTCCTAGTGGAGTAGATCATGTCTGTTCCTAGTGGAGTAGATCATGTATATTCCTAGTGGAGTAGATCATGTCTGTTCCTAGTGGAGTAGATCATGTGTGTTCCTAGTGGTAGATCATGGCTGTTCCTAGTGGAGTAGATCATGTCTGTTCCTAGTGGAGTAGATCATGTCTGTTCCTAGTTGAGTAGATCATGTCTGTTCCTAGTGGAGTAGATCATGTATATTCCTAGTGGAGTAGATCATGTCTGTTCCTAGTGGAGTAGATCATGTCTGTTCCTAGTGGAGTAGATCATGTATATTCCTAGTGGAGTAGATCATGTCTGTTCCTAGTGGAGTAGATCATGTCTGTTCCTAGTGGAGTAGATCATGTCTGTTCCTAGTGGAGTAGATCATGTATATTCCTAGTGGAGTAGATCATGTCTGTTCCTAGTGGAGTAGATCATGTGTGTTCCTAGTGGTAGATCATGGCTGTTCCTAGTGGAGTAGATCATGTCTGTTCCTAGTGGAGTAGATCATGTCTGTTCCTAGTGGAGTAGATCATGTCTGTTCCTAGTGGTAGATCATGTCTGTTCCTAGTGGAGTAGATCATGTCTGTTCCTAGTGGAGTAGATCATGTCTGTTCCTAGTGGAGTAGATCATGTCTGTTCCTAGTGGAGTAGATCATGTCTGTTCCTAGTGGAGTAGATCATGTGTGTTCCTAGTGGTAGATCATGTCTGTTCCTAGTGGAGTAGATCATGTGTGTTCCTAGTCGAGTAGATCATGTGTGTTCCTAGTCGAGTAGATCATGTCTGTTCCTAGTGGAGTAGATCATGTGTGTTCCTAGTGGAATAGATCATGTCTGTTCCTAGTGGAGTAGATCATGTCTGTTCCTAGTGGAGTAGATCATGTGTGTTCCTAGTGGAGTAGATCATGTCTGTTCCTAGTGGAGTAGATCATGTCTGTTCCCAGTGGAGTAGATAATGTGTGTTCCTAGTGGAGTAGATCATGTCTGGTCCTAGTGGTAGATCATGTCTGTTCCTAGTGGAGTAGATCATGTCTGTTCCTAGTGGAGTAGATCATGTCTGTTCCTAGTGGAGTAGATCATGTGTGTTCCTAGTGGTAGATCATGTCTGTTCCTAGTGGAGTAGATCATGTCTGTTCCTAGTGGAGTAGATCTATGTGTGTTCCAAGTGGAGTAGGTCATGTCTGTTCCTAGTTGTAGATCATGTCTGTTCCTAGTGGAGTAGATCATGTGTGTTCCTAGTGGAGTAGATCATGTCTGTTCCTAGTGGTAGATCATGTATGTTCCTAGTGGAGTAGATCATGTCTGTTCCTAGTGGAGTAGATCATGTCTGTTCCTAGTGGAGTAGATCTTGTCTGTTCCTAATGGAGTAGATCATGTGTGTTCCTAGTGGTAGATCATGTCTGTTCCTAGTGGAGTAGATCAAGTCTGTTCCTAGTGGAGTAGATCATGTCTGTTCCTAGTGGAGTAGATCATGTGTGGTCCTAGTGGAGTAGATCATGTGTGTTCCTAGTGGTAGATCATGTATGTTCCTAGTGGAGTAGATCATGTGTGTTCCTAGTGGTAGATCATGTGTGTTCCTAGTGGAGTAGATCATGTCTGTTCCTAGTGGAGTAGATCATGTCTGTTCCTAGTGGAGTAGATCATGTCTGTTCCTAGTGGAGTAGATCATGTCTGTTCCTAGTGGTAGATCATGTCTGTTCCTAGTGGAGTAGATCATGTGTGTTCCTAGTGGTAGATCATGTCTGTTCCTAGTGGAGTAGATCATGTCTGTTCCTAGTGGAGTAGACCATGTCTGTTCCTAGTGGAGTAGATCATGTCTGTTCCTAGTGGAGTAGATCATGTCTGTTCCTAGTGGAGTAGACCATGTCTGTTCCTAGTGGAGTAGATCATGTCTGTTCCTAGTGGAGTAGATCAGGTCTGTTCCTAGTGGTAGATCATGTCTGTTCCTAGTGGAGTAGATCATGTCTGTTCCTAGTGAAGTAGATCATGTCTGTTCCTAGTGGAGTAGATTATGTCTGTTCCTAGTGGTAGATCATGTCTGTTCCTAGTGGTAGATCATGTCTGTTCCTAGTAGAGTAGATCATGTGTGTTCCTAGTGGTAGATCATGTCTGTTCCTAGTGGAGTAGATCATGTCTGTTCCTAGTGGAGTAGCTCATGTCTGTTCCTAGTAGAGTAGATCATATCTGTTCCTAGTGGAGTAGATCATGTCTGTTCCTAGTGGTAGATCATGTCTGTTCCTAGTGGAGTAGATCATGTCTGTTCCTAGTGGAGTAGATCATGTCTGGTCCTAGTGGTAGATCATGTCTGTTCCTAGTGGAGTAGATCATGTGTGTTCCTAGTGGTAGATCATGGCTGTTCCTAGTGGAGTAGATCATGTCTGTTCCTAGTGGAGTAGATCATGTCTGTTCCTAGTGGAGTAGATCATGTCTGTTCCTAGTGGAGTAGATCATGTATATTCCTAGTGGAGTAGATCATGTCTGTTCCTAGTGGAGTAGATCATGTCTGTTCCTAGTGGAGTAGATCATGTATATTCCTAGTGGAGTAGATCATGTCTGTTCCTAGTGGAGTAGATCATGTCTGTTCCTAGTGGAGTAGATCATGTCTGTTCCTAGTGGAGTAGATCATGTATATTCCTAGTGGAGTAGATCATGTCTGTTCCTAGTGGAGTAGATCATGTGTGTTCCTAGTGGTAGATCATGGCTGTTCCTAGTGGAGTAGATCATGTCTGTTCCTAGTGGAGTAGATCATGTCTGTTCCTAGTGGAGTAGATCATGTCTGTTCCTAGTGGTAGATCATGTCTGTTCCTAGTGGAGTAGATCATGTCTGTTCCTAGTGGAGTAGATCATGTCTGTTCCTAGTGGAGTAGATCATGTCTGTTCCTAGTGGAGTAGATCATGTCTGTTCCTAGTGGAGTAGATCATGTGTGTTCCTAGTGGTAGATCATGTCTGTTCCTAGTGGAGTAGATCATGTGTGTTCCTAGTCGAGTAGATCATGTGTGTTCCTAGTCGAGTAGATCATGTCTGTTCCTAGTGGAGTAGATCATGTGTGTTCCTAGTGGAATAGATCATGTCTGTTCCTAGTGGAGTAGATCATGTCTGTTCCTAGTGGAGTAGATCATGTGTGTTCCTAGTGGAGTAGATCATGTCTGTTCCTAGTGGAGTAGATCATGTCTGTTCCCAGTGGAGTAGATAATGTGTGTTCCTAGTGGAGTAGATCATGTCTGGTCCTAGTGGTAGATCATGTCTGTTCCTAGTGGAGTAGATCATGTCTGTTCCTAGTGGAGTAGATCATGTCTGTTCCTAGTGGAGTAGATCATGTGTGTTCCTAGTGGTAGATCATGTCTGTTCCTAGTGGAGTAGATCATGTCTGTTCCTAGTGGAGTAGATCTATGTGTGTTCCAAGTGGAGTAGGTCATGTCTGTTCCTAGTTGTAGATCATGTCTGTTCCTAGTGGAGTAGATCATGTGTGTTCCTAGTGGAGTAGATCATGTCTGTTCCTAGTGGTAGATCATGTATGTTCCTAGTGGAGTAGATCATGTCTGTTCCTAGTGGAGTAGATCATGTCTGTTCCTAGTGGAGTAGATCTTGTCTGTTCCTAATGGAGTAGATCATGAGTGTTCCTAGTGGTAGATCATGTCTGTTCCTAGTGGAGTAGATCAAGTCTGTTCCTAGTGGAGTAGATCATGTCTGTTCCTAGTGGAGTAGATCCTGTGTGGTCCTAGTGGAGTTGATCATGTGTGTTCCTAGTGGTAGATCATGTATGTTCCTAGTGGAGTAGATCATGTGTGTTCCTAGTGGTAGATCATGTGTGTTCCTAGTGGAGTAGATCATGTCTGTTCCTAGTGGAGTAGATCATGTCTGTTCCTAGTGGAGTAGATCATGTCTGTTCCTAGTGGAGTAGATCATGTCTGTTCCTAGTGGTAGATCATGTCTGTTCCTAGTGGAGTAGATCATGTGTGTTCCTAGTGGTAGATCATGTCTGTTCCTAGTGGAGTAGATCATGTCTGTTCCTAGTGGAGTACACCATGTCTGTTCCTAGTGGAGTAGATCATGTCTGTTCCTAGTGGAGTAGATCATGTCTGTTCCTAGTGGAGTAGACCATGTCTGTTCCTAGTGGAGTAGATCATGTCTGTTCCTAGTGGAGTAGATCATGTCTGTTCCTAGTGGTAGATCATGTCTGTTCCTAGTGGAGTAGATCATGTCTGTTCCTAGTGAAGTAGATCATGTCTGTTCCTAGTGGTAGATCATGTCTGTTCCTAGTGGAGTAGATCATGTCTGTTCCTAGTGGTAGATCATGTATGTTCCTAGTGGAGTAGATCATGTCTGTTCCTAGTGGGGTAGATCATGTCTGTTCCTAGTGGAGTAGATCATGTCTGTTCCTAGTGGCGTAGATCATGTGTGTTCCTAGTGGTAGATCATGTGTGTTCCTAGTGGAGTAGATCATGTCTGTTCCTAGTGGAGTAGATGATGTGTGTTCCTAGTGGAGTAGATCATGTCTGTTCCTAGTGGAGTAGGTCATGTGTGTTCCTAGTGGAGTAGATCATGTCTGTTCCTAGTGGTAGATCATGTCTGTTCCTAGTGGAGTAGATCATGTCTGTTCCTAGTGGTAGATCATGTCTGTTCCTAGTGGAGTAGATCATGTCTGTTCCTAGTGGGGTAGATCATGTCTGTTCCTAGTGGAGTAGATCATGTCTGTTCCTAGTGGCGTAGATCATGTGTGTTCCTAGTGGTAGATCATGTGTGTTCCTAGTGGAGTAGATCATGTCTGTTCCTAGTGGTAGATCATATCTGTTCCTAGTGGAGTAGATCATGTCTGTTCCTAGTGGAGTAGATCATGTCTGTTCCTAATGGAGT
>NC_060185.1:87243032-87258032 GCF_021184085.1 Oncorhynchus gorbuscha
GAGAGACAGAAAGAGACAGATGAGTGACAGAATGAGTGGGAGAGAGAGGGAGAAAGTGACAGAGAGAGGGGGAGAGAGAAAGAGTGACAGAGAGAGGGGGACAGAGAGGGAGAAAGAGAGAGAGAAAGAATGACAGAGAGAGGGGGAGAGAGAAAGAAAGAGACAGAGAGAGGGGGAGAGAGAATGAGTGACAGAGAGACAGAGAGAGGGGGGGAGAGAGAGAGAGGGGGAGAGAGAGTGCCAGAGAGAGGGGGAGAGAAAGAATGAGTGACAGAGAGAGGGGGAGAGAGAAAGAGTGACAGAGAGAGGGGGAGTGAGTTAACAGTGACAGAGAGAGGGGGAGAGGGGGAGAGAGAAAGAGAGAAAAGAGTGACAGAGAGAGGGGGGAGAGAAAGAATGAGTGACAGAGAGAGGGGGAGAGAGAAAGAGTGACAGAGAGAGGGGGAGTGAGTTAAGAGTGACAGAGAGAGGGGGAGAGAGAGAATGAGTGACAGAGAGAGGGGAGAGAGAGAAAGAGTGACAGAGAGAGGGGGGAGAGAAAGAATGAGTGACAGAGAAGAATAGAGAAAGAAGGGTGACAGAGAATGGCTACGAGAGGGAGGAGTCAAGAGACCATGAAGCTAAAGTGCAGAACATGGAGGGAGATATCTTCCCCAAAGGTCTCCACAGGCAGTGGTGTAAAGTACTTAACAAAAATACTTTAATGTACTACTTAAGTAGTTTTTTGGCTATCTGTACTTTACTTCACAATTTATATTTTTAGACTACTTTTACATTTACTTCACTACATTCCTAAAGAAAATGATGTACTTTTCACTCCATACATTTTTCTGACACCCAAAGGTACTTGTTACATTTTGAATGCTTGAATACTCTCTACTGGCGCTTATATGGTGGACTCACTAAACACAAATGCTTCGTTTGTAAATTATGTGTGAGTGTTGGAGTGTGCTCCTGGCTATCCGTAAATAATAAACAATAATCTGTGCCCTCTGGTTTGCTTAAAATAAGGAATTTGAAATGATTTATACTTAATTTTTGATATTTATGTATATTTAAAACCAAATACTTTTAAACTTTTATTCAAGCGATATTTTAATGGGCGACCTTCTCTTTTACTTTAGTCATTTTCTATGACAGTATGACAATTGGGTACTTTTTTCAACATTAACCAGAGGAGCTAGTAGTAACACCTAACAGTAACATCTTGCTGTAACACCTAGTGGTAACACCTAGTGGTAATACCTAGTGGTAACACCTAGTGGTAACACCTAGCGGTAATACCTAGTGGTAAGGCCTAGTGGTAACACCTAGTGGTAACACCTAGCGGTAAGGCCTAGTGGTAATACCTAGTGGTAAGGCCTAGTGGTAATACCTAGTGGTAACACCTAGTGGTAATACCTAGTGGTAATACCTAGTGGTAATACCTAGTGGTAACACCTAGCGGTAATACCTAGCGGTAAGGCCTAGTGGTAACACCTAGTGGTAACACCTAGTGGTAAGGCCTAGTGGTAACACCTAGTGGTAACACCTAGTGGTAATACCTAGTGATAACACCTAGTGGTAAGACCTAGTGGTAATACCTAGTGGTAACACCTAGTGGTAACACCTAGTGGTAACACCTAGCGGTAATACCTAGTGGTAAGGCCTAGTGGTAACACCTAGCGGTAATACCTAGCGGTAACACCTAGTGGTAACACCTAGTGGTAACACCTAGTGGTAAGGCCTAGTGGTAACACCTAGTGGTAAGACCTAGTGGTAACACCTAGTGGTAACACCTAGTGGTAATACCTAGTGGTAACACCTAGTGGTAAGGCCTAGTGGTAACACCTAGTGGTAACACCTAGTGGTAAGACCTAGCGGTAACACCTAGCGGTAACACCTAGCGGTAACACCTAGTGGTAGCCCCTAGTGGTAACAGCTAGTGGTAAAACCTAGTGGTAACACCTAGTGGTAACACCTAGTGGTAACACCTAGCGGTAATACCTAGTGGTAAGGCCTAGTGGTAACACCTAGCGGTAATACCTAGTGGTAACACCTAGTGGTAATACCTAGTGGTAACACCTAGTGGTAATACCTAGTGGTAACACCTAGTGGTAATACCTAGTGGTAACACCTAGTGGTAATACCTAGTGGTAACACCTAGTGGTAAGACCTAGCGGTAACACCTAGCGGTAACACCTAGCGGTAGCCCCTAGTGGTAACACCTAGCGGTAACACCTAGCAGTTACACCTAGTGTAACTCTCCCCCCACCACAGTAACACCTAGTGGTAACACCTAGTGGTAATACCTAGTGGTAATACCTAGTGGTAACACCTAGTGGTAACACCTAGTGGTAACACCTAGTGGTAATATCTAGTGGTAATACCTAGTGGTAATGCCTAGTGGTAACACCTAGCGGTAACACCTAGCGGTAACACCTAGTGGTAATACCTAGTGGTAATACCTAGTGGTAACACCTAGCGGTAATACCTAGCGGTAAGGCCTAGTGGTAACACCTAGTGGTAACACCTAGTGGTAATACCTAGTGGTAACACCTAGTGGTAACACCTATTGGTAATACCTAGTGGTAACACCTAGTGGTAACACCTAGTGGTAATACCTAGTGGTAACACCTAGCAGTAACACCTAGGGGTAGCCCCTAGTGGTAGCCCCTAGTGGTAAGACCTAGCGGTAACACCTAGCGGTAACACCTAGCAGTAACACCTAGGGGTAGCCCCTAGTGGTAGCCCCTAGTGGTAACACCTAGCGGTAACACCTAGCGGTAACACCTAGCAGTAACACCTAGGGGTAGCCCCTAGTGGTAGCCCCTAGTGGTAACACCTAGCGGTAACACCTAGCGGTTACACCTAGTGTAACTCTCCCCCCACCACAGTAACACCTAGCAGTAACACCTAGTGGTAACACCTAGTGGTAATACCTAGTGGTAACACCTAGTGGTAATACCTAGTGGTAACACCTAGTGGTAATATCTAGTGGTAAGGCCTAGTGGTAACACCTAGCGGTTACACCTAGTGTAACTGTCCCCCCACCACAGTAACACCTAGCAGTAACACCTAGTGGTAACACCTAGTGGTAATATCTAGCGGTAACACCTAGTGGTAATATCTAGTGGTAACACCTAGTGGTAATATCTAGTGGTAACACCTAGTGGTAATATCTAGTGGTAATACCTAGTGGTAATATCTAGTGGTAATACCAGTGGCCTGGTGTAACTGTCCCCCCACCACAGTAACACCTAGCAGTAACACCTAGTGGTAACACCTGGTGGTAATACCTAGTGGTAACACATAGTGGTAATATCTAGTGGTAATACCAGTGGCCTGGTGTAACTGTCCCCCCACCACAGTAACACCTAGCAATAACACCTAGTGGTAACACCTGGTGGTAATACCTAGTGGTAACACCTAGTGGTTATATCTAGTGGTAATACCAGTGGCCTGGTGTAACTGTCCCCTACCACAGTAACAGCTTGTAGTAATACCAGTGGCCTGGTGTAACTGTCCCCTACCACAGGAACAGCTAGTGGTAATACCAGGGGTCTGGTTTAACTCTCTCCCACCACAGTAACACCTAGTGGTGATCCCTAGAAGCTTTACCAGTGTCAACATCCTGTCAGATTGTCTGCATCAACAGCACATGGGATGGTTCCCTACTGACAGACACACATACAGGGGTTATTCAGTGTTGGTGTTCATCCTAGCTATGTTTTATGAGCTCTCCAATTACAGATTCTCCAGTGAAGACATTCAGGTCTCAGACTGGATCTCTAATAATTCAAGACTTTGCCTGTGACTCTCCTGTGACCTGGTAGAACAACTAGACTGTAGGCTAATATCTCAAAATGCTAAAAGAAATACACTAGCATGCAGTAGGTTTGTCAGTGCTTTCAGCTAGGATATGTCATCATCAGAGGCAACATGGAGATTGTTAAAGCAAGTTTGCCTTCACACAGTTTAAGACAATCCTCATTAAAATGGGGAGAGCATTATGCAGAAAGAAAAAGTAGATGGTGATCTAATACAGGGTGTCACCCTTACCCTACACACACACACACACACACACACACACACACACACACACACACACACACACACACACACACACACACACACACACACACACACACACACACACACACACACACACACACACACACACACACATCGGTTTCACCCCTGTCCTTCTCCTGACGGACTCAGACAGACAGACATTTCTGATCAGACAGATTTGCAGAACCTCCCTGTGTGTCTGTTACCTCAGGGCACCACTGCTCTCTGACACACGTGCACTGAAGTAGACAAGCACGCAGACACACACCTGAGGCCTGTCCATCTCTCTGACACCTCATTGGCTGTGGTGTGTGTGTGTGTGTGTGTGTGTGTGTGTGTGTGTGTGTGTGTGTGTGTGTGTGTGTGTGTGTGTGTGTGTGTGTGTGTGTGTGTGTGTGTGTGTGTGTGTGTGTGTGTGTGTGTGTGTGTGTGTGTGTGTGTGTGTGTGTGTGAGCAGAGATAAGGGGCCCATGCCAGTGACAGGGAGCCATGGATCTGTTCCAGCGTTTCCATGTCGCGGCCACACTGTCTTCTTCTGCCAGGGAACACAGTATCAGATAGGACAGCCTTTTTCAAACCTCTTCTCTAGGACCCCTCAATGTTTCCATGTCGCGGCCACACTGTCTTCTTCTGCCAGGGAACACAGTATCAGATAGGACAGCCTTTTTCAAACTTCTCCACGGGGATTCCCAGACGTTTCACAATTTTGCTGTTGCCCTGAACCAGCTCACCTGATTCACCTAGTCAAGGGCCTGAATCAGCTCACCTGATTCACCTAGTCAAGGGCCTGAACCAGCTCACCTGATTCACCTAGTCAAGGGCCTGAACCAGCTCACCTGATTCACCTAGTCAAGGGCCTGAACCAGCTCACCTGATTCACCTAGTCAAGGGCCTGAACCAGCTCACCTGATTCACCTAGTCAAGGGCCTGAACCAGCTCACATGATTCACCTAGTCAAGGGCCTGAACCAGCTCACCTGATTCACCTAGTCAAGGGCCTGAACCAGCTCACCTGATTCACCTAGTCAAGGGCCTGAACCAGCTCACCTGATTCACCTAGTCAAGGGCCTGAACCAGCTCACCTGATTCACCTAGTCAAGGGCCTGAACTGGGAGTCCCCGAGGAGAGGTTTGAAAAAGGCTGAGATCGGACACATCAGTGCTGTCTGACTGACTGACTTACTGGACATAGTCGCTTAACACACAGTAACAGCTCAGCTACCAACACAGCTAACAACACAGCTAACAGCTCAACTACCAGCACAGCTAACAGCTCAACTACCAGCACAGCTACCAACACAGCTAACAGCTCAACTACCAGCACAGCTACCAACAAAGCTAACAGCTCAACTACTAGCACAGCTAACAACACAGCTACCAGCACAGCTACCAACACAGCTAACAACACAGCTACCAGCACAGCTAACAGCTCAACTACCAGCACAGCTACCAACACAGCTAACAGCACAGCTAACAACACAGCTACCAACACAGCTAACAGCTCAACTACTAGCACAGCTAACAACACAGCTACCAGCACAGCTAACAGCTCAACTACTAGCACAGCTAACAGCTCAACTACCAGCACAGCTACCAACACAGCTAACAGCTCAACTACCAGCACAGCTAACAACACAGCTAACAGCTCAACTACCAGCACAGCTAACAACACAGATAACAGCTCAACTACCAGCACAGCTAACAACACAGCTAACAGCTCAACTACCAGCACAGCTACCAACACAGCTAACAGCTCAACTACCAGCTCAGCTAACAACACAGCTAACAGCTCAACTACCAGCACAGCTACCAACACAGCTAACAGCTCAGCTAACAGCTCAGCTACAACTCCGTTTACTTCTATCTGGGTCAAGGAGAGATCAGTACATGGGTGTATCTCAATAGTCTAAGGTGGCTTCACTCCTCTTGTCTCTTCACCCTAACTTTCACTGACAGTCGTAATCTACACATACTCAACTTCAACACAGGAAGGAAGGAAGATGTGAAAGAAAACACGACAGATGTTTATGGCTACCACACTTCCTTTTGTGTGAATGTTCTGGCTATTGAGCTTCAAATATGGACATTTAACTTTTGGTGTGAAAAACACACTCCACCTTGTTGGACTGAAGCTGTTGATATAAATCCAAGAGGGAGGTTACACATTGTCTGTGTGATATATGCCGGTTTATAAACGATATAAACAAAACCATAAAACCTTCAGAAAAGTTGGCCGTCTTTACAGTGAAAAACCTAACCTTGGATATTAATGTTTGGAAAAAAAAGTGCAGAAACATTTTCTAGTTTGTCTCCTTTTTTAGACTTTATGGCTGTGGTCCCAATGGCACCCTAATCCCTCTGTAGTGTGTTGATTTTGACCAGATCCCATTGTTACAGTATGTTCTCTGCCCTTCTGCCCTATATATACTGCATCTGAATAAATATGCACAGTTAATATACTGTGGGTCACAAGACGAGACATCCCTGTCTTTGATCTAATTTGATCTAATGTGTAATCTTAGTCATATTGTTTACCAGTCCAGTGAGGTGGTCCATACTGTGCCTTTGTGTCCACCAAATTAATCTCACATATACCTGATAGTATGCAGGTATGCCAGTGCTACCAATGTTTTTTTTATGGTATTGGGTTTCTTGTCTGAGGGGGAGGGGGCGTCAAAAGGTCAAAGTTCAGAAGTGACTGTGCTGCAAACTGTGATGTCATCAGAATGTCGGGCGGTTCCAAGACGTCACAGAACACTACATAAGCTGTTCAGACATGCAGTTAGCTAGATTTGTGGCCACAGCTCCAAGCCAGTGATACCGTTTTTGGCCTCTGATGCCCAATAAAGTGAGACGCTTTGGGCTGTAGGCAAACTCAACACCCACACTGATACGTCGCCAACCGGCAGGAAATCTAAAGCCTGAGAGGAGGGTTTTGAACTTTAAACTTGGGGAAATTTGAACTGGGTCAATCTTAAGAGTGTATTTTACAGATCAGGGGTATGTAGGGTGATGTCGAGACTGTATCACATCCGGCCGTGATTGTTAGTCGCATAGGGTGGCGCACAATTGGCCCAGCGTCATCTAGGTTTGGCCCGGTGTAGGCTATCATTGTAAATAAGAGTTTGTTTTTGACTCACTTGCCTAGTTAGAGACAGAGAGACAGAGGGATCACACACACTCACACTTATCCATCTACAGGGTATTGTAATATTGTTGGAGGATGTTTGGGTAATGTTTTAATAACGTTAGGGGATGTTTGTAAAGTGAAGTAAACCCATTGTGAAGTTTGAGCTTTGGATAAAAGCATCTGCTGTATATTATTATGAATACTTTGTGAGAGAGAGAGAGAGAGAGAGAGAGAGAGAGAGAGAGAGAGAGAGAGAGAGAGAGAGAGAGAGAGAGAGAGAGAGAGAGAGAGAGAGAGAGAGACAGAGAGAGAGAGAGAGAGAGAGAGAGAGAGAGAGACAGAGACAGAGAGAGAGAGAGAGAGAGAGAGAGAGAGAGAGAGAGAGAGAGAGAGAGAGAGAGAGAGAGAGAGAGAGAGAGAGAGAGAGAGAGACAGAGAGAGAGAGAGAGAGAGAGAGAGAGAGAGAGAGAGAGAGAGAGAGAGAGAGAGAGAGAGAGAGAGAGAGAGAGAGAGAGAGACAGAGACAGAGACAGAGAGAGAGACAGAGACAGAGACAGAGACAGAGAGAGAGAGAGAGAGAGAGAGAGCCAGAGCCAGAGCCAGAGAGAGAGAGAGAGAGAGAGAGAGAGAGAGAGAGAGAGAGACAGAGACAGAGACAGAGACAGAGACAGAGACAGAGACAGAGAGAGAGAGAGAGAGAGAGAGAGCCAGAGCCAGAGCCAGAGCCAGAGCCAGAGCCAGAGCCAGAGCCAGAGCGAGACAGAGACAGAGACAGAGACAGAGACAGAGACAGAGACAGAGACAGAGACAGAGACAGAGACAGAGACAGAGAGCCAGAGCCAGAGCCAGAGCCAGAGCCAGAGCCAGAGCCAGAGCCAGAGCCAGAGAGAGCCAGAGCCAGAGCCAGAGAGAGAGAGAGAGAGAGAGAGAGAGAGAGAGAGAGAGAGAGAGAGAGAGAGAGAGAGAGAGAGAGAGAGAGAGAGAGAGAGAGAGAGAGAGAGAGAGAGAGCTTGCACGTCCACATGTACACGTAAGAGAGGGCTTGCATTCCAGGAGGTTGTTGCAGACTACCAGGTGTGACATCCCTGAAAACAACCAAGAAACATTACAGCGAATTTGTCCTACTGAGAATACTGTATGTCTACCCAGCAGGAACTGTATTACACCACCGCTCTGCATGAGATGAAGATGCAGTATGAAGTTGAAATGTGCAGAGTGTTTGATGTGCACTGGATATTGCATACAATTCATAAGTTGCTGAATTCATCGAGAACCACACTTTACAGGAGGATAAGAGGGAACAGGAGGATAAAGGGAACGCACTTTACACTCCACGCAGGTCGCCACTGGAACTGCCGATCTGCGGCCAACAAGGCAGAGCCTTCTGCCCCTGAGCAAGGCAGTTAACTCACTGTTCCCCTGGCGCCGAAAAAGTGGGGATGTCGATTATGGCAGCCCCCCGCACCTCTCACCTCCCCTTTCCCTTTCCTATTAAAGGTCTGCAAATAAAGTTCAGATGAACTGATTAAAGGTAGGTTTGAGACTGTCAACAGGCCATTAACACTGAACCCAGGGCCTGTAGATGGTTACGCATTACAATATCAGATCAACCTCCGTCCTCTCCTCTTCCTGTGAGAGGACAGATCTGATAAGAGAGAAAGTGGTTTGAGCTGATATAACTAGAGGAGGGCACACTTTCCAATAAGACGGAGGATGGAAAACTGCTCTCTCAACTACAACTACTATAGACTTCAGTAGACTTGTCCAGATAACAAGACCCCTGTAGACTTCAGTAGACTTGTCCAGATAACAAGACCCCTGTAGACTTCAGTAGACTTGTCCAGATAACAAGACTCCTGTAGACTTCAGTAGACTTGTCCAGATAACAACAAGACCACCGTAGACTTCAGTAGACTTGTCCAGATAACAACAAGACCACTGTAGACTTCAGTAGACTTGTCCAGATAACAACAAGACCACTGTAGACTTCAGGAGACGTGTCCAGAGAACTACACAACTACTGTAGACTTCAGTAGACTTGTCCAGATAACAACAAGACCACTGTAGACTTCAGTAGACGTGTCCAGATAACAACAAGACTACTGTAGACTTGTCCCGTAAACCATGTCGTCATACTTTCAGTGGTTATCTGGAGAGGAGAGTGTTACTCCTGTTTGCATTCAGAAGTGTTGAGAGCAACAGAAAAGAACACCGCCCAAGAAACAGAACGCAGCCCAAGAAACAGAACACCGCCCAAGAAACAGAACGCCGCCCAAGAAACAGAACGCCGCCCAAGAAACAGAACGCAGCCCAAGAAACAGAACGCCGCCCAAGAAACAGAACGCCGCCCAAGAAACAGAACACCACCCAAGAAACAGAACACAGCCCAAGAAACAGAACACCACCCAGGAAAGAGAACACCACCCAAGAAACAGAACACCGCCCAAGAAACAGAACACCACCCAAGAAACAGAACACCACCCAAGAAACAGAACACAGCCCAAGAAACAGAACACCACCCAGGAAAGAGAACACCACCCAAGAAACAGAACACCGCCCAAGAAACAGAACACCACCGAAGAAATAGAACACCGCCCAAGAAATGGTGGCTCTACAGATAGAGCCCACACGTTCTTCCTTCCTCTGGGTGTGTGTCTGTATGTGTGTTGAAGTTGTGCATTTATGTGTGTGTGTGTGTGTGTGTGTGTGTGTGTGTGTGTGTGTGTGTGTGTGTGTGTGTGTGTGTGTGTGTGTGTGTGTGTGTGTGTGTGTGTGTGTGTGTGTGTGTGTGTGTGTGTGTGTGTGCCCATAGAGAGAACAGAGCAACTTCAATACCTTGTTCTACATACAGGAGGATAAAAGAGGGGAACACACTTTACAGGAGGATAAAGGAGGGGAACACACTTTACAGGAGGATAAAGGAGGGGAACACACTTTACAGGAGGATAAAAGAGGGGAACGCACTTTACACTCCACGTGGAGTTCCAGGTCGCCACTGGAACTGCCGATCTGCGGCCAACAAGGCAGAGCCTATGCCTCCCTCCAGTCCCTCGACTTCTTGGCACTGACGGAAACATGGATCACCACAGACAACACTGCTACTCCTACTGCTCTCTCTTCGTCTGCCCACGTGTTCTCGCACACCCCGAGAGCTTCTGGTCAGCGGGGTGGTGGCACCGGGATCCTCATCTCTCCCAAGTGGTCATTCTCTCTTTCTCCCCTTACCCATCTGTCTATCGCCTCCTTTGAATTCCATGCTGTCACAGTTACCAGCCCTTTCAAGCTTAACATCCTTATCATTTATCGCCCTCCAGGTTCCCTCGGAGAGTTCATCAATGAGCTTGATGCCTTGATAAGCTCCTTTCCTGAGGACGGCTCACCTCTCACAGTGCTGGGCGACTTTAACCTCCCCACGTCTACCTTTGACTCATTCCTCTCTGCCTCCTTCTTTCCACTCCTCTCACTCTTTGACCTCACCCTCTCACCTTCCCCCCAGGGAGTACTCACAAGGCAGCCAATACACTCGACCTCATCTTTACTAGATGCTGTTCTTCCACTAACCTCATTGCAACTCCCCTCCAAGTCTCCGACCACTACCTTGTATCCTTTTCCCTCTCGCTCTCATCCAACACCTCCCACACTGCCCCTCGGATGGTATCGCTCCGTCCCAACCTTCCCTCTCTCTCCCCTGCTACTCTCTCCTCTTCCATCCTATCATCTCTTCCCTCTGCTCAAACCTTCTCCAACCTATCTCCTGATTCTGCCTCCTCAACCCTCCTCTCCTCCCTTTCTGCATCCTTTGACTCTCTATGTCCCCTATCCTCCAGGCCGTTCTCGGTCCTCCCCTCCCGCTCCGTGGCTCGACGACTCATTGCGAGCTCACAGAACAGGGCTCCGGGCAGCCGAGCGGAAATGGAGGAAAACTCGCCTCCCTGCGGACCTGGCATCCTTTCACTCCCTCCTCTCTACATTTTCCTCCTCTGTCTCTGCTGCTAAAGCCACTTTCTACCACTCTAAATTCCAAGCATCTGCCTCTAACCCTAGGAAGCTCTTTGCCACCTTCTCCTCCCTCCTGAATCCTCCTCCCCCTCCTCCCTCTCTGCAGATGACTTCGTCAACCATTTTGAAAAGAAGGTCGACGACATCCGATCCTCGTTTGCTAAGTGAAACGACACCGCTGGTTCTGCTCACACTGCCCTACCCTGTGCTCTGACCTCTTTCTCCCCTCTCTCTCCAGATGAAATCTCGCGTCTTGTGACGGCCGGCCGCCCAACAACGTGCCCGCTTGACCCTATCCCCTCCTCTCTTCTCCAGACCATTTCCGGAGACCTTCTCCCTTACCTCACCTCGCTCATCAACTCATCCCTGACCGCTGGCTACGTCCCTTCCGTCTTCAAGAGAGCGAGAGTTGCACCCCTTCTGAAAAAAACTACACTCGATCCCTCTGATGTCAACAACTACAGACCAATATCCCTTCTTTCTTTTCTCTCCAAAACTCTTGAACGTGCCGTCCTTGGCCAGCTCTCCCGCTATCTCTCTCTGAATGACCTTCTTGATCCAAATCAGTCAGGTTTCAAGACTAGTCATTCAACTGAGACTGCTCTTCTCTGTATCACGGAGGCGCTCCGCACTGCTAAAGCTAACTCTCTCTCCTCTCTCTCATCCTTCTAGACCTATCGGCTGCCTTCGATACTGTGAACCATCAGATCCTCCTCTCCACCCTCTCCGGCGCGGCCCACGCTTGGATTGCGTCCTACCTGACAGGTCGCTCTTACCAGGTGGCGTGGCGAGAATCTGTCTCCTCACCACGCGCTCTCACCACTGGTGTCCCCCAGGGCTCTGTTCTAGGCCCTCTCCTATTCTCGCTATACACCAAGTCACTTGGCTCTGTCATAACCTCACATGGTCTCTCCTATCATTGCTATGCAGACGACACACAATTAATCTTCTCCTTTCCCCCTTCTGATGACCAGGTGGCGAATCACATCTCTGCATGTCTGGCAGACATATCAGTGTGGATGACGGATCACCACCTCAAGCTGAACCTCGGCAAGACGGAGCTGCTCTTCCTCCCGGGGAAGGACTGCCCGTTCCATGATCTCGCCATCACGGTTGACAACTCCATTGTGTCCTCCTCCCAGAGCGCTAAGAACCTTGGCGTGATCCTGGACAACACCCTGTCGTTCTCAACTAACATCAAGGCGGTGGCCCGTTCCTGTAGGTTCATGCTCTACAACATCCGCAGAGTACGACCCTGCCTCACACAGGAAGCGGCGCAGGTCCTAATCCAGGCACTTGTCATCTCCCGTCTGGATTACTGCAACTCGCTGTTGGCTGGGCTCCCTGCCTGTGCCATTAAACCCCTACAACTCATCCAGAACGCCGCAGCCCGTCTGGTGTTCAACCTTCCCAAGTTCTCTCACGTCACCCCGCTCCTCCGCTCTCTCCACTGGCTTCCAGTTGAAGCTCGCATCCGCTACAAGACCATGGTGCTTGCCTACGGAGCTGTGAGGGGAGCAGCACCTCAGTACCTCCAGGCTCTGATCAGGCCCTACACCCAAACAAGGGCACTGCGTTCATCCACCTCTGGCCTGCTCGCCTCCCTACCACTGAGGAAGTACAGTTCCCGCTCAGCCCAGTCAAAACTGTTCGCTGCTCTGGCCCCCCAATGGTGGAACAAACTCCCTCACGACGCCAGGACAGCGGAGTCAATCACCACCTTCCGGAGACACCTGAAACCCCACCTCTTTAAGGAATACCTAGGATAGGATAAGTAATCCTTCTCACCCCCCCCCCTTTAAGATTTAGATGCACTATTGTAAAGTGACTGTTCTACTGGATGTCATAAGGTGAATGCACCAATTTGTAAGTCGCTCTGGATAAGAGCGTCTGCTAAATGACTTAAATGTAAATGTAATGTAAATGGGAACACACTTCACAGTAGGATAAAGGAGGGGAACACACTTTACAGGAGGATAAAAGAGGGGAACACACTTCACAGTAGGATAAAGGAGGGGAACACACTTTACAGGAGGATAAAGGAGGGGAACACACTTTACAGGAGGATAAAAGAGGGGAACACACTTCACAGGAGGATAAAGGAGGGGAACACACTTTACAGGAGGATAAAAGAGGGGAACACACTTCACAGGAGGATAAAGGAGGGGAACACACTTTACAGGAGGATAAAAGAGGGGAACACACTTTACAGGAGGATAAAGGAGGGGAACACACTTTTAATTAGTCCATCATCTATCACATGGTTCTCATTTGGACAGCAGCAAAAAGCTGCAGATTATTCAGAACTGAAATTCCCCTTGGCCCTCATGGGATTCTGATTTTGACTGCTATGTAGGAGGGGGAACGTTTCAGGACCAGACAATATATAGGCCACTTATATCAGGGTTTGGGGAGGATTTGGTTACTGTTACAGAATGCCAGAGGTTGACAGACAAGCAAACGTGAAGACAAGTCAACAACATATACTATACATATATGTTATATACATATACTATATATATATATATACAACATATACTATGACCAAAAGTATGTGGACACCTGCTCGTCCAACATCTAAATGCAGAACTCTTTTCCACTGCTCCAATTGTGGCGAGCTTTACACAACTCCAGCTGACGCTTGGCATCGCGCATGGTGAAAGAAACCCATTTCATTTAGTTCTCAACGGAACAGTTATTGTTCGTTGATTACGTTCCATTACGTTCCATTACGTTCCATTACGTTCCATTACGTTGTCCTGACGTTTTTCCAGAGGCACTTTGGATCTCCGTAGTGAGTGTTACAACCGAGGACAGACTATTTTTTATGCACTACGTGCTTCAGCACTTGGCGGTCCCGTTCTGTGAAATTGTGTGGCCTACCACTTCGCGGCTGAGCCGTTATTCCTCCTAGACGTTTCCACTTCACAATAACAGCACTTACAGTTGACCGGGGCAGCTCTAGCAAGTGCAGAAAGTAGAGGAACTGACTTGTTGGAGAGGTGGCATCCTATGATGGTGCCACATGGAAAGTCACTGAGCTCTTCAGTAAGGCCAATCTACTGCCAATGTTTGTCTATTGAGATTGCATGGCTGTGTGCTTGAATTTATATATCTGTCAGCAAAGGACGTGGTTGAAATAGATGAATCCACCAATTTGAAGAGGTGTCCACATACTTTTGTATATATAGTATATTTGTTATGGCCAACCCTCACACTATCTCTGTACATTTATGTTTGTGTGTATATTTCCAAAGTTCACATGAATTATCTATTAATAACATAGAGTATTTGTGTAACATGATGAGGTTACGAGGTGACATGAACAAGGAGGTCCGAGACAGCCATGGATCTCAAGACAAGACACCTGTTTGAGTGCATCTTTGAAACATAATGAAACATTTTCCTCCAAATTCGTACTATACCTCCAGGGGTCTTTAAACATAATCTCTGATGTTTTTCTCTTGCTTTTAGCTGTCAGACCTGTGTTCAAGCTGTGCTTGATTGAGCTTGCCTTGCACAATGGAACCAATAGGATAGTTGCAAAAGTGGAAGCCCCGCCCATCTGACACTCCAGACAGGCTAAAGAAAAAAAAAACAGTAAACCTCTAGTCTGGCTGCTGTAGGTGGTCAGGAATCTGCTGGTAAGCTGCAAAACGCGTTAGTCCCTGCTTCCTCTTTCCCTTAGAACGCCTTTCTCTGTGGTGACTCAAACACACACACACACACACACACAGCCCATCACAAATAACCCCATGTGTGTGTGTGTGTGTGTGTGTGTGTGTGTGTGTGTGTGTGTGTGTGTGTGTGTGTGTGTGTG
>NC_060185.1:87263032-87293032 GCF_021184085.1 Oncorhynchus gorbuscha
GAACGTGCGTTTCATCGAAAAGTGCAGGAAAATCTTATCACTGAAAGTGGAAAAATATATCCATCCGCCACTTCAACCCATTGTTATGGGCGAACGACATTAAATAGGGCTGAGGTTGCAGTACCTACAGCTTCCACACGATGTCAACAGTCTTGTCATTTGCCAATTCTTTGTTTCTTGGTCAAACGAACAAGAGACAGGCTTTTTCTTCAGGTCTCCGACCGGATATTTTGGTTGAGAAATACACGGACAGTATTTTAATACGGACCCCTATAGAAAACACTTCGTCTCGTGATTAATTTGATCGCTTATTAACGTTTACTAATACCTAAAGTTGCATTACAAAAGTATTTTGAAGTGTTTTGTGAAAGTTTATCGTCAACTTTTTTAATTTAAAAAAATTACGTTACGTTATAAGACGCTATTTTTTTCCGTTTATCACACAGTCTTCATAGATCGATATTTAGGCTATATATGGACCGATTTAATCGAAAAAAAGACCCAATAGTGATTATGGGACATCTAGGAGTGCCAACAAAGAAGATGGTCAAAGGTAATGAATGTTTTATATTTTATTTGTGCGGTTTGTGTAGCCCCGACTATGCTAATTATTTGGTTTACGTCCCCTGCGGGTCTTTGGGGGTGTCACATGCTATCAGATAATAGCTTCTCATGCTTTCGCCAAAAGCATTTTAAAAATCTGACTTGTTGCCTGGATTCACAACGGGTGTAGCTTTAATGCAATACCCTGCATGTGTATTTTAATGAACGTTTGAGTTTTAACTAATACTATTAGCATTTAGCGTAGCGCATTTGCATTTCCAGAGCTCTAGATGGGACGCCTGCGTGCCAGGTAGGAGCAGGATTAACTTAGTCCACATTTTATTGTGTTACAGCCTGAATTGAAAATGGATCTAATATTGTTTTTCTCTTACTGATCTACACACAATCAATACCCCATAATGACAAAGTGGAAATGTTTTGAGAAATGTTAGATAATTTATTCAATATGAAATACAGAAATATCTAATTGACATAAGTATTTACATGTTAGAATCACCTTTGGCAGCTGTGAGTCTTTCTGGGTACTTCTCTAAGAGCTTTGAGTCTTTCTGGATGAGTATCTAAGAGCTGTGAGTCTTTCTGGGCAAGTCTGAGAGCTGTGAATCTTTCTGGGTACTTCTCTGAGAGCTTTGAGTCTTTCTGGGTGAGTATCTAAGAGCTGTGAGTCTTTCTGGGTAAGTCTAAGAGCTGTGAGTCTTTCTGGGTAAGTCTAAGAGCTGCGAGTCTTTCTGTGTAAGTCTAAGTGCTATGAGTCTTTCTGGGTTAGTCTAAGAGCTGTGAGTCTTTCTGGGTAAGTCTAAGAGCTGTGAGTCTTTATGAGTAAGTCTCTATGAGCTGTGTCTTTCTGGGTAAGTCTCTAAGAGCTGTAAGTCTTTCTGGGTAAGTCTCTGAGCTGTGAGTCTTTCTGGGTAAGTCTAAGAGCTGTGAGTCTTTCTGTGTAAGTCTAAGAGCTATGAGTCTTTCTGGGTTAGTCTAAGAGATGTGAGTCTTTCTGGGTAAGTCTAAGAGCTGTGAGTCTTTCTGGGTAAGTCTCTAAGAGCCGTGAGTCTTTATGAGTAAGTCTCTATGAGCTGTGTCTTTCTGGGTAAGTCTCTAAGAGCTGTGAGTCTTTCTGGGTAAGTCTCTGAGCTGTGAGTCTTTCTGGGTAAGTCTCTGAGCTGTGAGTCTTTCTGGGTAAGTCTCTAAGAGCAGTGAGTCTTTCTGGGTAAGTCTCTGAGCTGTAAGTCTTTCTGGGTAAGTCTCTAAGAGCTTTGCACACCTGGATTGTATAATATTTGGCCATTTATTTTCAACATTCTTCAAGCTCTGTCAAATAGGTTGTTGATCATTGCTAGACAACCATTTGCAGGTATTGCCATAGATTTTCAAGCACATTTAAGACAAAACTGTAACTCAGCCACTCAGGAACATTCACTGTCTTGGAAAGTAACTCCAGTGTAGATTTGGCCTTGTGTTTTAGGTCATTGTCCTGCTGAAAGGTGGAAAACAGATTGAACCAGGTTTTCCTCTAGGATTTTGCCTGTGCTTAGTTCCATTCAGTTTATTTTTTATCCTGAAAAACTCCTCAGTATTTATCGATTACAAGCATACCCATACGGTGATGCAGCCACCACTATGCTTGAAAATATGAGGAGTGGTACTCAGTAATGTGTTGTACTGGATTTGACCCAAACATAACACTTTGTATTCAGGACTAAAAAGTGAATTGCTTTGCCACATTTGTTTCCGTATTACTATAGTACCTTGTTGCAAACAGGATGCGTGTTTTGGAATAGTTTTTTTTTAGCCTACAGGCTTCCTCCTTTTCACTCTGTCAATTAGGTTAGTATTGTGGAGGAACTACAATGTTGTTGGTTTCCGTTTTGCTCTACGACCCTCACAAGTGTCAAGGGACTCGTCTGAAGGTAACAGGTACCGGTTTAAATAAATGAATGGAAGGATGAAGGAAATGTTGTGCCTACTCCAAAAAGGGTAGGATATGTGTTTGTTTTTTTATAATGTCCTGAGCTTTCTTTTATCTCCTAGATACACTTCTAGATCTTGTATCTCATGATTTATTTTTTGACTGTCTTTTTTGCCATTTATGAATGTGTTATTCAATGCATTTCTCTTGACTTTAATAGTAAAGAACAAATTAAAAATGTTATCAAATATCTTCGTAGTGATTGGGTGTATTGATACACCATCCAAAGTGTAATGAATAACTTCACCAGGCTCAAAGGGATGTTGTCTGCTTTTTTTACCAATAGGTGCCCTTTGCAAGGCATTGGAAAACCTCCCTGGTCTTTATGGCTGAATCTGTTTTAGAAATGTACTGCTCGACTGAGGAACCTTACAGATAATTGCACATGTGTGGTACAGAGATGAGGTAGTCATTCAAAAATCATCTTTAACACTATTATTGCACATTGAGTGAGCATGCAACTTATTATGTGACTTGGTAAGCACATTTTTACTCCTCAACACATTTACGCTTGCCACAACAAGGCGTTTGAATACTTATTGACTCAAGTGTAACGGATGTCGTCTGGAGATAGAGAGGAGGACCAAGGTGCAGCATGGTAAGTTTTCCAGTCTTTTTAATAAACAAACTGAACACTGGAACAAAACAATAAACGATGTGAACAAATGAAACAGTACCGTGATGCCCAAACACTCACACGGAAACAAACCAAAAGTGAAACCCAGGCTAGGTAAGTATGATTCTCAATCAGGGACAACAATTGACAGCTGCCTCTGATTGAGAACCATACTAGGCCGAACTCAAAAACCAACATAGAAAAACAAACAGACTGCCCACACAACTCACACCCTGACCATACTAAAACAAAGACAAAAACAAAGGAACTAAGGTCAGAACGTGACAGTATCCCCCCCCCCACACAAAGGTGCGGACTCCGGCCGCAAAACCTGAACCTACAGGGGAGGGTCTGGGTGGGCGTCTGTCCGCGGTGGCGGCTCTGGCGCGGAACGTGGACCCCACTTCACCATAGTTTTTTTGCACATCTTAGCCCGTCTCCGTGGCCTCTTAAGAGCGGTGACCCTCGCCGCCGAAACTTGGACTGGGGACCCACGCCACGGGTCCCGAATGGACGGGAGATTCCGGCAGCGCCGGGCAGGTGGGAGACTCCAGCAGCGCAGGACAGGCGAGAGACTCCGGCACCTGTAGGAAGAAGATGGAGAGACAGCCTGGTGTGGGGGCTGCCACTGGAGGGCTGGTGCGTGGAGGTGGCACCAGATAGACCGGACCGTGAAGGCGCACTGGAGCTCTTGAGCACCGAGCCTGCCCAACCTTACCTGGTTGAATGCTCCCCGTAGCCAAACCAGTGTGGCGAGGTGGAATAGCCTGCACTGGGCTGTGCTGGCGAACCGGGGACACCATGTGTAAGGCTGGTGCCATGTACACCGGCCCGAGGAGACGCACTGGAGACCAGATGCGTAGAGCCAGCTTTATGGCACCTGGTTCGATGCCCACTCTAGCCCGGCCGATACGAGGAGCTGGTATGTACCGCACCGGGCTATGCACATGCACCGGGAACACCGTGCACCTCACGGCATAACACGGTGCCTGCCCGGTCCCTCTCGCTCTCCGGTAAGCACGGGAAGTTGGCGCAGGTGTCCTACCTGACTTCGCCACACTCGCCGTGTGCCCCCTCCCAATACATTTTTGGGGCTGCCTCTCGGGCTTCCAGCCGCGCTGCCGTGCTGCCTCCTCATATCAGCGCCTCTCTTCTTTCGCTGCCTCCGGCTCTGCTATGGGGCGGCGATATTCGGGGCGGCAGGGTAGCCTAGTGGTTAGAGTGTTGGACTAGTAACTGGAAGGTTGCAAGTTCAAACCCCTGAGCTGACAAGGTACAAATCTGTCGTTCTGCCCCTGAACAGGCAGTTAACCCACTGTTCCTAGGCCGTCATTGAAAATAAGAATTTCTGACTTCCTAGTTAAATAAAGGTAAAATAAAAAATGTAATAAAAATTCCACCGGTTGTGCCCAGGGTCCTTTGCCATCCAGAACCTCCTCCGAAGTCCAGTTCTCCAAATATTGCTGCCTCTCCTGCTGCTGCTCGTTACCACGCTGCTTGGTCCTTTGGTGGTGGGTGTTTCTGTAACGGATGTCGTCTGGAGATAGAGAGGAGGACCAAGGTGCAGCGTGGTAAGTGTTCATGTATATTTAATAAACAAATTGAACACTGGAACAAAACAATAAACGATGTGAACAAAACGAAACAGTACCGTGTGGCCCAAACAATCACATGGAAACAAACACCCACAAACCAAAAGTGAAATCCAGGCTGCCTAAGTATGATTTTCAATCAGGGACAACAATTGACAGCTGCCTCTGATTGAGAACCATTCTAGGCCGAAAAACCAACATAGAAAAACAAACAGACTGCCCACCCCAACTCACGCCCTGACCATACTAAAACAAAGACAAAAACAAAGGAACTGAGGTCAGAACGTGACATCAAGAAATCATTTGTTAATTTCTAAAAACATAATTAGACTTTTGTGTGTAGGCCAGGGACAACATTTTTAATATTGAATCCATTTTAAATTCAGGCTGTAATGGAACAAAGTGTGGAAAAAGTCCAGCAGTGTGAGTACTTTCTGAAGTCACTGCAGTATTTCCATGAAGAGGTAGATTCCATCATTCTTGGAATCCAGTAGCACAACACAAATAAACTAATCCTTTCTAATCTAGCTAATCATAACACACTGACAACACTCATAACACTTCAGACTCTTATCACCAAAAGATGTATCACTCAGTGATGTAAACAGATCAGGATTAAATCAGGACGTCCTTGAAATAGGTTGGTTTTAAAGAATCCTAACTGGGACTGCATCAGGACGTCCTAGGTTGGTTTTAAAGAATCCTAACTGGGACTGCATCAGGACGTCCTAGGTTGGTTTTAAAGAATCCTAACTGGGACTGCATCAGGACGTCCTGGGTTGGTTTTAAAGAATCCTAACTGGGACTGCATCAGGACGTCCTAGGTTGGTTTTAAAGAATCCTAACTGGGACTGCATCAGGACGTCCTAGGTTGGTTTTAAAGAATCCTAACTGGGACTGCATCAGGACGTCCTAGGTTGGTTTTAAAGAATCCTAACTGGGACTGCATCAGGACGTCCTAGGTTGGTTTTAAAGAATCCTAACTGGGACTGCATCAGGACGTCCTGGGTTGGTTTTAAAGAATCCTAACTGGGACTGCATCAGGACGTCCTAGGTTGGTTTTAAAGAATGCTAACTGGGACTGCATCAGGACGTCCTAGGTTGGTTTTAAAGAATCCTAACTGGGACGGCATAGGTTACTCCATTTGGAGAACGGGGACGGCATTATTTTAGAGACACCATTACTCTTGAGACAAGACTATATGCTACTGTTTATGGGGACATGCATTAAGGTTTAATGTGAAATATTGCAATGACATTATATAATGTAGCAACTCTCTCTTTCTCTCAGGCTCTGACAAGGACAAGGGTCAAGGGTCAAGGGTCTGTTTGGTCTGGAGATATTCACAAATACACACAACAACATTGTTGTAATTAAACAAACATCTTGTAAGGATTTATCAAATAATGACTAATAAATAATCATAATTATATTATTATTTTCCATTGTGTTCTGATTTAATCTCTTCAGTTTTTGCTGGACAGGAAAGGGTTAAACAAACAAGAAATAAGACCCCCAAAAAACGAGCGTGCATAACTATTCACCCCCCCCCAAAGTCAATACTTCGTAGTGCCACCTTTTGCAGCAGTTAGAGCTGCAAGTATCTTGGAGCATGTCTCTATCAGCTTGGCACATCTAGCCCCTGGGATTGTTGCCCATTCTTCAAGGGAAAACTGCTCCAGCTCCTTCAAGTTGGATGGGTTCCACTGGTGTACAGCAATCTTTAAGTCATACCACAGATTCTCAATTGGATTGAGGTCTGGGCTTTGACTAGGCTATTCCAAGACATATAAATGTTTCCCCTTAAACCACTCGAGTGTTGCATTAGCAGTATGCTAGATTCATTGTCCTGCTGGAAGGTGAACCTCCGTCCCAGTCTCAAATCCCTTGAAGACTGAAACAGTTTTCCCTCAAGAATTTCTATGTATTTAGCACCATCCATCGTTCCTTCAATTCTGACCAGTTTGGGAATGACGTTTACTAGCAATATAGAGTGGGAAAGCAGACATGCATTTGGACAATTAACAGACACTGCAGAAAATCAAATCAAATCAAAACATTTGTCTTGTCCAAGACCAGAGTCTACACAGACAGATGCACTATGGTCAATCAGAGCTACTGTAGATCTTTATGCAAACAAGCCATGTGCCACATGACATCATTCACTTTGAACTGGATCGTTTGCTTACAGGCAGTTGCAATAGCGTGACTTTAGATCATTGGAACACATTCACCAAAGACCACAAAATACACCTGAATGGATTTTCGCAAATACCTAAACACCACGGGAGTCCTCTTGCGTTTCGGAAATTTACAGTCCTATTGCTCAAACAACAATGAAAAGGTAGTCTCTCTCTCCCTTAGGTATGCACATCAACAACAACAAGATCAACAACTAATGCTAGCCAGAGCAAGATGAGATAAAATCTAGCATAGGAACATTAGACAACCCTATCAAACTTTTTCGGCTAGATGGCCATCAAATTCTACAAATAAACAATGGAGAATTGTAGCCTCCTAGTCCTTCTACAGATTTCCTGCAAATGCATGCTTGCCCCAATCAAGCACCCAAGCTAACTGGTTAAAGTTGGCTATCTTGCTAGCTAGCGAGATCCAGACACAAATGCGAGACACAAATGAACACCTCAATCTGACTATTTTATTCACTGTAGCTGGTTAGCTGGTTAGTCTGTTTACATGTTATCTAGAGCATTCTTTACTAATGAACTTTTTTTGCCTATGTTTACTGACACCAGTCGTATTCAGCAGGTGTTGCACTTTGGTAAATTCATCAGTTGTTCTCTGCTCTGGCACACTCAGTGTTCTGAGTGTGAAATCAGAATGGATAGCATATCTCTTGCATTCACAAATTTACTAACTGTATCAGAGTAATTTAACGTCTTGCTAGCTAACCAAATGATACATGAATCTGTAGCTGTGTATAGCCACCGAGAAACTATATGAGGGAAAAAAGTAATTGCCATTCCTTGGCGTCCAGATCACCAACAAACTAACATTCTTGTCAGTAAGCATTTCACTGTAAGGTCTACACCTGACATATTCGGAGTAGGTGACAAATACCATTTCATTTGATATGCTTTATATTTGTGTTCAGTATAACTCCCTGCAACTCTACATATATTGCCATGAGGCAAAGATAAATATGTGCAGTTTCATAGCTAATCTGATGCTATTCTATGACATTTTACAATGAGACTGAGAACATTTTGGTAGACAAGTGATACACCAGTGGCCCTAGCCAACAGTCCAATACTCCTCTGTCCATCTGACTAAATATCCAGGCCACATACACACACATGCAGATGGATTTTATATAGCATTATCTTTATCTCTCTATTTCACTCTCTATTGCTCTCTCTCTACCTCTCTCTCTACCTCTCTGTCTTTCTTTCTGTCCTTCTCTGTCTTTCTCTCCTTCTCTGTCTTTCTCTCCTTCTCTGTCTTTCTCTCTCGCTCTCTGTCTCCCTCTGGCACTCTCTCTCAATTAAATTGCAGTTCAATATCTTTATTGGCATGGAAAACATGTGTTTACATTGTCAAAGCAAGTGAAATAGATCATAAACAAAAGTCAATGTAACGGCGTTCGTCTGTTGAAAGAAGAGAGTCGGACCGAAATGCAGCGTGTAGGTTACTCATGACTTTAATGAAAGAATCGTGGTACATGCAATAACTGAAACTAAATACAAAAACAACAGAACGGAAACGTGAAACTAATTACAGCCTATCTGGTGACTACAACACAGAGACAGGTACAAACACCCACGAAATACAAAGCGAACTCAGGCTGCCTAAATACGGTTCCCAATCAGAGACCACGATAAGCACCTGACTCTAATTGAGAATCGCCTCAGGCAGCCAAGCCTATACCACACCCCTAATCAGCCGCGATCCCAAATAATACAAACCCCAATACGAAACACAACATATAAACCCATGTCACACCTTGGCCTACCCAAACAAATAACAAAAACACAAAATACAATGACCAAGGCGTGACAGAACCCCCCCCCCCTAAGGTGCGGACTCCTGGACGCACCTCAAGAGCATAGGGAGGGTCCGGGTGGGCGTCTGTCCATGGTGGCGGTTCTGGCTCGGGACGTGGACCCCACTCCATTAATGTCCTAGTTCCTCCCCTTCGCGTCCTGGGATAATCCACCCTCTCCACCGACCATGGCCTAATAGTCCTCACCCAGATCCCCACATAACTGAGTAGCAGCTCGTGACAGAGGGGCAGCTCGTGACAGAGGGGCAGCTCGGGACAGAGGGGCAGTTCGGGACAGAGGGGCATCTCAGGACAGAGGGGCATCTCAGGACAGAGGGGCATCTCAGGACAGAGGGGCATCCCGGGACAGAGGGGAGCCCAGGACTGAGGGGAAGCCCAGGACTGAGGGGAAGCCCAGTACTGAGGGGAAGCCCAGTACTGAGAGGAAGCCCAGTACTGAGAGGAAGCCCAGTACTGAGAGGAAGCCCAGTACTGAGAGGAAGCTCAGGCAGGTAGTAGGCTCCGGTAAATCCTGGCTGGCTGGCGGAACTGGAAGATTCAGGTTGACAAGCAGATCTGGAAGAGACTGGTTGTCTGGCAGATCTGGAAGAGACTGGTTGTCTGGCGGCGCTGGGCTGACTGGCGGCACTGGCGGCGCTGGGCAGACTGGGAGCACTGGCGGTGCTGGGCAGACTGGGAGCACTGGCGGCGCTGGGCAGACTGGGAGCACTGGCGGCGCTGGGCAGACTGGGAGCACTGGCGGCGCTGGGCAGACTGGGAGCACTGGCGGAGCTGGGCAGACTGGCGGCACTGGCGGCGCTGGGCAGACGGGAGACTCCGGCAGCGCAGGAGAGGAGAAAGGCTCTGGCTGCGCTAAACAGGCGGGAGACTCCAACAGCGCAGGAGAGGAGAAAAGCGCTGGCTGCGCTGAACAGGCAAGGCGCACTGGAGGCCTGGTGCGTGGTGCTGGAACTGGTGGTACTGGATCGAGGACACGCACAGGAAGCCTGGTGCGGGGAGCTGCTACCGGAGGACTGATGTGTAGAGGTGGCTCTGGATAGACCGGACCGTGTAGGCGCACTGGAGCTCTTGAGCACCGAGCCTGCCCAAGCTTACCTGGCTCGATGCCTACTCTAGCCCGGCCAATAGGAAGGGCTGGTATGTGCCGCACCGGGCTCTGCACCCGCACTGGAAACACCGTGCACTCCATAGCATAACACGGTGCCTGCCCGGTCTCTCTAGCCCAACGGTGAGCACAGGGAGTTTGCGCAGGTCTCCTACCTGGCATAACTATTCTCCCTTCTAGCCACCCCCCAATAATTATTTTGGGCTGCTTTTTAGGTTTCCTTGCCAACCGTGTTCCCTCGTATCGTCGGCTCCTATCTCCGGCTGCCTCTGCTCTCCTTAGTGCCTCCACCTGTTCCCATGGGAGGCGATCTCTTCCGGCCAATATCTCCTCCCAAGTGTAACAACCTTTACCATCCAACACGTCTTCCCATGTCCATTCTCCGAATAATTCACCCTCCCTTTCCTGCTCCAGCTGTCTACGTCGTTGCCAGTTTACACGCTGCTCGGTCCGTGAGAGGTGGGTGTTTCTGTAACAGCGTTCGTCTGTTGAAAGAAGAGAGTCGGACCGAAATGCAGCGTGTAGGTTACTCATGACTTTAATGAAAGAATCGAGGTACATGAAATAACTGAAACTAAATACAAAAACAGCAGAACGGAAATGTGAAACTAATTACAGCCTATCTGGTGACTACAACACAGAGACAGGTACAAACACCCACGAAATACAAAGCGAACTCAGGCTGCCTAAATACGGTTCCCAATCAGAGACAACGATAAGCACCTGACTCTAATTGAGAATCGCCTCAGGCCACCAAGCCTATACCACACCCCTAATCAGCCGCGATCCCAAATAATACAAACCCCAATACGAAACACAACATATAAACCCATGTCACACCCTGGCCTACCCAAACATATAACAAAAACACAAAATACAATGACCAAGGCATGACAGTCAAATACACAATAAAAATGGTACAGTTAACATTACACTCACAAAAGTTCCAAAAGAGTAGAGACATTTCAAATGTCATATTATGGCTATATACAGTGTTGTAGTGATGTGCAAATAACTAAAGTACAAAAGGGTAAATAAATAAACATAAAATTGTATCTACAATGATGTTTTTTCTTTATTGGTTGCCCTTTTCTTGTGGCAACTCTCTCTCTCTCTCTCTTTCTCCCTCTTTCTCTGTCTCTCTCTCTCTCTCTTTCTTCCTCTTTCTCTGTCTCTCTCTCTTTCTCTGTCTCTCTCTCCCTCTCTCTCTTTCTCTGTCTCCCTCTTTCTCTGTCTCTCTCTTTCTCTGTGTCTCTCTCTAGTTCTCTCTCTCCTTTCTCCCTCCTTCTCTGTCTCTCTCTCTCTAGTTCTCTCTCTCTAACTATTTCTCTGTCTCTCTCTTTCTCTGTGTCTCTCTCTCTAGTTCTCTCTCTCCCTTTCTCCCTCCTTCTCTGTGTCTCTCTCTCCAGTTCTCTCTCCCTCTCTTTCTCCCTCACACACACCATGAAGTCCATTAATCCATAGGATCTCTGAAGGATCTCTGGAGTATTAAAACAATATTCTGACTGGAGAGTGGAAGACGTGGTCATATCTCAGCAGTGTTCAGAATGAAGATCAACATGGCGCAGTCCACAGGATCTGAGAACACAGTGTGTGTGGGTGTGTAATAAATCATGTTGAGTGTGGGTGTGGAGTAAGTCATGATGAGTGTGGGTGTGGAATAAGTCATGTTGCGTGTGTGCCTGTGTAATAAGTCATGATGAGTGTGGGTGTGGAATAAGTCATGTTGAGTGTGGGTGTGGAATAAGTCATGTTGAGTGTGTGCCTGTGTAATAAGTCATGATTGAGTGTGTGCCTGTGTAATAAGTCATGTTGAGTGTGTGCCTGTGTAATAAGTCATGATGAGTGTGTGGGTGTGTAATAAGTCATGTTGAGTGTGTTGGAGTGTAATAAGTCATGTTGGGTGTGTGGGAGTGTAATAAGTCATGTTGAGTGTGTGGGTGTGTAATAAGTCATGTTGAGTGTGGGTGTGTAATAAGTCATGTTGAGTGTGTGGGTGTGTGTAATAAGTCATGTTGAGTGTGTGGGTGTGTAATAAGTCATGTTGAGTGTTTGCCTGTGTAATACGTCATGTTGAGTGTGGTTGTGTAACAAGTCATGTTGAGTGTGTGCCTGTGTAATAAGTCATGTTGAGTGTGTGGGAGTGTAATAAGTCATGTTGAGTGTGTGCCTGTGTAATAAGTCATGATGAGTGTGTGGGTGTGTAATAAGTCATGTTGAGTGTGTTGGAGTGTAATAAGTCATGTTGAGTGTGTGGGAGTGTAATAAGTCATGTTGAGTGTGTGGGTGTGTAATAAGTCATGTTGAGTGTGGGTGTGTAATAAGTCATGTTGGGTGTGTGGGTGTGTAATAAGTCATGTTGAGTGTGGGAGTGTAATAAGTCATGTTGAGTGTGTGGGTGTGTAATAAGTCATGTTGAGTGTGTGGGTGTGTAATAAGTCATGTTGAGTGTGGGTGTGTAATAAGTCATGTTGAGTGTGTGGGTGTGTGTAATAAGTCATGTTGAGTGTGTGGGTGTGTAATAAGTCATGTTGAGTGTGTGCCTGTGTAATACGTCATGTTGAGTGTGGTTGTGTAACAAGTCATGTTGAGTGTGTGCCTGTGTAATAAGTCATGTTGAGTGTGTGGGAGTGTAATAAGTCATGTTGAGTGTGTGCCTGTGTAATAAGTCATGATGAGTGTGTGGGTGTGTAATAAGTCATGTTGAGTGTGTTGGAGTGTAATAAGTCATGTTGAGTGTGTGGGAGTGTAATAAGTCATGTTGAGTGTGTGGGTGTGTAATAAGTCATGTTGAGTGTGGGTGTGTAATAAGTCATGTTGGGTGTGTGGGTGTGTAATAAGTCATGTTGAGTGTGGGAGTGTAATAAGTCATGTTGAGTGTGTGGGTGTGTAATAAGTCATGTTGAGTGTGTGGGCCTGTGTAATAAGTCATGTTGAAAGTGTGGGTGTGTAATAAGTCATGTTGAGTGTGTGGGTGTGTGTAATATGTTGAGTGTGTGGGTGTGTAACAAGTCATGTTGAGTGTGTGCCTGTGTAATAAGTCATGTTGAGTGTGGCCTGTGTAACAAGTCATGTTGAGTGTGTGCCTGTGTAATAAGTCATGTTGAGTGTGTGGGAGTGTAATAAGTCATGTTGAGTGTGTGCCTGTGTAATAAGTCATGTTGAGTGTGTGGGTGTGTAATAAGTCATGTTGAGTGTGTTGGAGTGTAATAAGTCATGTTGAGTGTGTGGGTGTGTAATAAGTCATGTTGAGTGTGTGGGAGTGTAATAAGTCATGTTGAGTGTGTGGGTGTGTAATAAGTCATGTTGAGTGTGTGGGTGTGTAATAAGTCATGTTGAGTGTGTAATAAATCATGTTGGGTGTGTGGGTGTGTAATAAGTCATGTTGAGTGTGGGAGTGTAATAAGTCATGTTGAGTGTGTGGGTGTGTAATAAGTCATGTTGAGTGTGTGGGAGTGTAATAAGTCATGTTGAGTGTGTGGGAGTGTAATAAGTCATGTTGAGTGTGTGCCTGTGTAATACGTCATGTTGAGTGTGGGTGTGTAACAAGTCACGTTGAGTGTGTGCCTGTGTAATAAGTCATGTTGAGTGTGTGGGAGTGTAATAAGTCATGTTGAGTGTGTGGGTGTGTAATAAGTCATGTTGAGTGTGTGCCTGTGTAATACGTCATGTTGAGTGTGTGGGTATGTGTAATAAGCCACGGTGGGTGTGGGAATGTGTAATAAGTCTTGTAGAGTGTGTGGGTGTGTAATAAGTCATGTTGTGTGTGTGGGTGTGTAATAAGTCATGTTGAGTTTGTGGGTGTATAATAGTCCTGTTGGGTGTGTGGGTGTGTAATAAGACATGTTGAGTGTGTGGGTGTGTAATAAGTCGTGTTGAGTGTGTGGGTGTGTAATAAGTCCTGTTGGGTGTGTGGGTGTGTAATAAGACACTTTTGTGTAATAAATCATGTTGGGTGTGTGGGTGTGTGTAATAAGTCAAGTTGAAAGTGTCGGTGTGTAATAGGTCATGTGGATTGTGTGGGTGTGTGTAATAAGTTATCTTTAGTGTGTGTGTGTGTGTGTGTGTGTGTGTGTGTGTGTGTGTGTGTGTGTGTGTGTGTGTGTGTGTGTGTGTGTGTGTGTGTGTGTGTGTGTGTGTGTGTGTGTGTGTGTGTGTGTGTGTGTGTTGAGCGTGTGTAATAAGTCATGTTGAGTGTGTGGGTGTTTGTAAGTGTTGAGGTCAAGTTGAAAGTGTGGTGTGTGTGTAATAAGTGTGTGTGACATGGGTTTATTGTGTTGTCGTATTGGGGTTTTTGTAGGCATTGGGATTGTGGTTGATCAGGGGTGTGTCTAGTATAGGCTTGGGTGTGTGACAAGTCATGTTGAGTGTGTGTTCTCAATCAGAGTCAGGTGATTCTCGTTGTCTCTGATTGGGAACCATATTTAGGTAGCCTGGATTTCACTGTGTATTTTGTGGGTGTGTGTTGAATTCTGGGCGTTATCTTTTGAGTGTGTGTGTAATAAGTCGTGTTGATTGTGTTGGTGTCTAATAAGGCATGTCGAGTGTGTGTGTGTGTGTGTGTGTGTGTGTGTGTGTGTGTGTGTGTGTGTGTGTGTGTGTGTGTGTGTGTGTGTGTGTGTGTGTGTGTGTGTGTGTGTGTGTGTGTGTGTGTGTGTGTGTGTGTGTGTAATAAGTCATGTTGAGTGTGTGGGTGTGTGTGTTAGGTCAAGTTGAAAGTGTGGGTGTGTGTAATAAGTGTGTGTGACATGGGTTTATTGTGTTGTCGTATTGGGGTTTTTGTAGGCATTGGGATTGTGGTTGATCAGGGGTGTGTCTAGTATAGGCTTGGGTGCCTGAGGCGGTTCTCAATCAGAGTCAGGTGATTCTCGTTGTCTCTGATTGGGAACCATATTTAGGTAGCCTGGATTTCACTGTGTATTTTGTTGGTGATTGTTCCTGTCTCTGTGTGTTGTTCACCAGATAGGCTGTAATAGGTTTCGCGTTTCGTTTTGTTGTTTTTGTATTTATATGTTATTTCATGTATCGCTATTCTTCATTAAAGAACATGAGTAACCACCACGCTGCATTTTGGTCCGACTCTCTTTCGACTGACGAACGCCGTTACACAAACAGAATATCACAATTACATAAGTATTCAGACCCTTTACTCTGTACTTTGTTGAAGCACGTGTGGCAGTGATTACAGCCTAAAGTCTTCTTGGGTATGAAGCTCCAACCTGTATTGGTGGAGTTTCTTCCATTCTACTCTGCAGATCCTCTCAAGCTCTGTCAGGTTGGATGGAAGTGTGGCAGAACAGCTATTTTCAGGTCTCTCCAGAGATGTTCTATCGAGTTCAAGTCTGGGCTCTGGCTGGGTCACTCAAGGACATTCAGAGATTTGTCCCAAAGCCACTCCTGCATTGTCGTGGCTGTGTGCTTAGGGTCGTTGTCCTGTTTTTTATTTATTTGATTTACTTTTATTTCACCTTTATTTAACCAGGTAGGCTAGTTGAGAACAAGTTCTCATTTGCAACTGCGACCTGGCCAAGATAAAGCATAGCAGTGTGAACAGACAACACAGAGTTACACATTTAAGTCAATAACACAGTAGAAAAAAAGGGGAGTCTATATACAATGTGTGCAAAAGGCATGAGGTAGGCATGAGGTAGGCGAATAATTACTGTTGGATGGTGAATCTCGACCCAGTCTGAGGTCCTGAGCGCTCTGGAGCAGGTTTTCATCATGGATCTCGCTGTACTTTTTTCTGTTCGTCTTTGCCTCGATCCTGACTAGTCTCCCAGTCCCTGCCGCTGAAAAACACCACACAGCATGATGCTGCCACCACCATGCTTCACCGCAGGAATAGTGCCAGGTTTCCTCCAGATGTAACGCTTGGCATGCAGGTCAAAGAGTTCAATCAAATCAAATCAAATCAAATTTATTTATATAGCCCTTCGTACATCAGCTGATATCTCAAAGTGCTGTACAATCTTGGTTTCCTCAGACCAGATAATATTGTTTCTCATGGTCTGAGAGTCTTCAGGTGGCTTTTGGCAAACTCCAAGCAGGCTGTCATGTGCCTTATACTGAGGAGTGGCTTCTGTCTGGCCACTCTCCCATAAAGGCCTGATTGGTGGAGTGCTGCAGAGATGGTTGTCTTTCTGGAAGGTTCTCCAATCTCCACAGAGGAACTCTAGAGCTCTGTCAGAGTGACCATTGTTCTTGGTCACCTCCCTGATGAAGTCACTTCTCCCTGATTCCTCAGTTTGTCCGGGTGGGCAGCACTAGAAAGAGTCTTGGTGGTTCCAAACTTCTTCCATGTAAGAATGATGGACATCTACCATTTGTATATCTATGGTCTACTCCTAGGAATTGCAGACAGGAATGGTGGAATTTAGGGATTTCAGTAGATTTATAGCTATATGAGTTATTTTGTGTTTATATTGGAGGTATTAACTGTGTGAACGGGGAGAGAGAGGAGATAGAAGTAGGAAGGAAAGAGAGAGGGAGAGGGAGAGAAAGAGAGATGGAGCGAAAGAAAGAGAGAGAGAGAGCGAGTCAGATTCTCCCCAGGTCTTCCCCAGTCAGATCCACCTGGGTCCATAGTCGACTGTGTGGGCTGGGTGTAGATGCAGAGTGAGGGACAGTGAGGGACAGTGGGGGACAGTGGGTTCAGGAACAGAAAGGGTATTATCCTTTAGTATTGGTGACAAAGAGAAACAACAGTGTATACCCCTGTTCATTCATTCAGTCATCAATTAATGTACAGTACAGCTGCGTGGGAGGAAGAACGGAGTGGGTTTTCCTGTTGACATCTATGTCTGTTAGAGTCAGTTCAGGCTTCAACACAGTTCAACATGGGCTTAACGCGGTTAGCTATTGTCTGAATTACACACACACTAACTCACATGTACACACACACACACACACATATGCATGCTGGCATGCAGGCATGCACGCACAAGCACACACAAACACGCATGTACACACACACACACACACACACACACACACACACACACACACACACACACACACACACACACACACACACACACACACACACACACACACACACACACACACACACACACACACACACACACACACACACACACACACACACACACCTAGGAGAGTTGAATACAGTTCGGGCATCTGAATAAAGCACTGGCAACATGACAGCTAGTTCAGTTCTAATCTTTTTTTTGTTAACTCAGGTTATATTGAAGCCAAAAAGCAGAGATCTATGTCTCTGGGGAAGTAAAACATAATGGCACTGATGGACTGGCCAAATACTCACTGATTCTGGGTAGGAAGGACAGGAGTAGAGAGTGAGAGAGAAAGAGGGAGGAAAGTGGAGGGGTAGAGAGAGAGAAAGAGGAAGGGGGAGGTAATAGGAGGGGTTGAGAGAGAGAGGAATGGGGAGCTAATAGGAGGGCTAAAGAGACAGAGAAAGAGAAAGGGGGAGGTAATAGCAGGGGTAGAGAGACAGACAAAGGGGGAGGTAATAGGAGGGGTAGAGAGAGAGAGAAAGGGGGAGGTAATAGGATGGGGTAGAGAGACAGAGAAAGGGGGATGTAATAGGAGGGGTAGAGAGAGACAGAGAAAGGGAGAGGTAATAGGAGGGGTAGAGAGACAGAGGAAGGGGGAGGTAACAGGAGGGGTAGAGAGAGACAGAGAAAGGGGGAGGTAATAGGAGGGGGAGAGAGAGAAATGGGGAGGTAATAGGAGGGGTAGAGAGAGAGAGAAAGGGGGAGGTAACAGGAGGGGTAGAGAGAGACAGAGGAAGAGGGATGTAATAGGAGGGGTAGAGAGAGACAGAGGAAGGGGGATGTAATAGGAGGGGTAGAGAGAGACCGAGAAAAGGGGGAGGTAATAGGAGGTGTTGAGAGAGACAGAGGAAGAGGGATGTAATATGAGGGGGAGAGAGAGACAGAGGAAGAGGGATGTAATATGAGGGGTAGAGAGACAGAGGAAGGGGGAGGTAATAGGAGGGGGAGAGAGAGACAGAGGAAGAGGGATGTAATATGAGGGGTAGAGAGACAGAGGAAGGGGGAGGTAATAGGAGGGGGAGAGAGAGACAGAGGAAGAGGGATGTAATAGGAGGGGTAGAGAGACAGAGGAAGGGGGAGGTAATAGGAAGGGACAGAGGAAGAGGGATGGAGAGACAGAGGAAGGGGGAGGTAATAGGAGGGGTAGAGAGAGACAGAGGAAGGGGGAGGTAATAGGAGGGGTAATGAGAGACAGAGGAAGGGGAGGTAATAGGAGGGGTTTGAGAGAGACAGAGGAAGGGGGAGGTAATAGGAGGGGTAGAGAGAGACAGAGGAAGGGGGAGGTAATAGGAGGGTTTGAGAGAGACAGAGGAAGGGGGAGGTAATAGGAGGGGTTGAGAGAGACAGAGGAAGGGGGAGGTAATAGGAGGGGTAGAGAGAGACAGAGGAAGGGGGAGGTAATAGGAGGGTTTGAGAGAGACAGAGGAAGGGGAGGTAATAGGAGGGTTTGAGAGAGACAGAGGAAGGGGGAGGTAATAGGAGGGGTAGAGAGAGACAGAGGAAGGGGGAGGTAATAGGAGGGTTTGAGAGAGACAGAGGAAGGGGGAGGTAATAGGAGGGGTTGAGAGAGACAGAGGAAGGGGGAGGTAATAGGAGGGGTAGAGAGACAGAGGAAGGGGGAGGTAATAGAGAGAGACAGAGGAAGGGGGGGTAATAGGAGGGGTGGAGAGACAGAGGAAGGGGGATGTAATAGGAGGGGTTGAGAGAGACAGAGGAAGGGGGGTAATAGGAGGGGTAGAGAGAAAGAGGAAGGGGGAGGTAATAGGAGGGGTAGAGAGACAGAGGAAGGGGGAGGTAATAGGAGGGGTAGAGAGAGACAGAGGAAGGGGAGGTAATAGGAGGGTTTGAGAGAGACAGAGGAAGGGGGAGGTAATAGGAGGGGTTGAGAGAGACAGAGGAAGGGGGAGGTATTAGGAGGGGAGAGACAGAGGTAGGGGAGGTAATAGGAGGGGTAGAGAGAGACAGAGGAAGGGGGAGGTAATAGGAGGGGAGAGAGACAGAGGAAGGGGGAGGTAATAGGAGGGTAGTGTGACAGGAAGGGTAATAGGAGGGGTGGAGAGACAGAGGAAGGGGGATGTAATAGGAGGGGTTGAGAGAGACAGAGGAAGGGGGAGGTAATAGGAGGGGTAATAGGAGAGACAGAGGAAGGGGGAGGTAATAGGAGGGGTAGAGAGAGACAGAGGAAGGGGGAGGTAATAGGAGGGTTTGAGAGAGACAGAGGAAGGGAGAGGTAATAGGAGGGTTTGAGAGACAGAGGAAGGGGAGGTAATAGGAGGGTTTGAGAGAGACAGAGGAAGGGGAGGTAATAGGAGGGGTAGAGAGAGACAGAGGAAGGGGGAGGTAATAGGAGGGTTTGAGAGAGACAGAGGAAGGGGGGTAATAGGAGGGGTTGAGAGAGAATAGGAGGGGTTAATAGGAGAGACAGAGGAAGGGGGAGGTAATAAGGGGTAGGAGACAGGGGGGGAGGTAATGAGAGAGGAGAGACAGAGGAAGGGGGGGTAATAGGAGGTGGTAGAGAGACAGAGGAAGGGGGAGGTAATAGGAGGGGGAGAGAGAAGAGGAAGGGGGAGGTAATAGGAGGGGTAGAGAGACAGAGGAAGGGGGAGGTAATAGGAGGGGTAGAGAGAGACAGAGGAAGGGGGAGGTAATAGGAGGGTTTGAGAGAGACAGAGGAAGGGGGAGGTAATAGGAGGGGTTGAGAGAGACAGAGGAAGGGGGAGGTAATAGGAGGGGTAGAGAGACAGAGGTAGGGTGAGGTAATAGGAGGGGTAGAGAGAGACAGAGGAAGGGGGAGGTAATAGGAGGGGTAGAGAGACAGAGGAAGGGGGAGGTAATAGGAGGGGTAGTGTGACAGAGGAAGGGGGAGGTAATAGGAGGGGTGGAGAGACAGAGGAAGGGGGATGTAATAGGAGGGGTTGAGAGAGACAGAGGAAGGGGGGTAATAGGAGGGGTAGAGAGAAAGAGGAAGGGGGATGTAATAGGAGGGGTAGAGAGACAGAGGAAGGGGGAGGTAATAGGAGGGGTAGAGAGAGACAGAGGAAGGGGGAGGTAATAGGAGGGTTTGAGAGAGACAGAGGAAGGGGGAGGTAATATAGGAGGGGTGGAGAGAGACAGAGGAAGGGGGATGTAATAGGAGGGTTTGAGAGAGACAGAGGAAGAGGCATGTAATGGGAGGGGTAGAGAGAGACAGAGGAAGGGGGAGGTAATAGGAGGGTTTGAGAGAGACAGAGGAAGAGGGAGGTAATAGGAGGGGTAGAGAGACAGAGGAAGGGGAGGTAATAGGAGGGGTAGAGAGAGACAGAGGAAGGGGGAGGTAATAGGAGGGGTTGAGAGAGACAGAGAAAGGGGGATGTATTAGGAGGGGGTAGAGAGACAGAGAAAGGGGAGGTAATAGGAGGGGGTAGAGAGAGACAGAGAGAGGGGAGGGAATAGGAGGGGGTAGAGAGACAGAGAAAGGGGGAGGTAATAGGAGGGGTAGAGAGAGACAGAGAAAGGCGAGGTAATTGGAGGGGGTAGAGAGACAGAGAAAGGGGGAGGTAATAGGAGGGGTAGAGAGAGAGGGGAAGGGGGAGGTAATTGGAGGGGGTGAAGGGAAATACTTTTGTAGTAGTCTAATGCATCCCCCTCTAACCTAACTTTCTCTCATCAATAGAGAGTGGTGAGATAATCACCATGTGTTTGTATAGAAGACACTGTGAGGAGATCTCTGTGTTCCATAATGGTACCCTGTTTATATGTGCACCTATATAGAGCTCTGGTGAAATGTAGGCGTTTTCATGGGGTGCCGTTTTGGGACACAGCCCAGGAGGATGTGAGACGCTTCTTCTTCATCCCTTTCATTTATAACACCCACCAGGATATAAAATATTAGCTTTTGATTTATTCATATATCTATTTATCTTCCCTTGTTCCTCTGCTCTTCTCCATCACCCTTTCATCACCCTTTCATCTGAAAGCAGGGAAAACATTAAGTGGGATATCACCGCTGAGATCACAGTCCCTTGGTATTCAGACATCATCAAGACCAGAGCAGCAGTCGTTCCAAGTCGCTGATCTAAGGTCAGTTTTGTGTGTTTTCCTCCTTGTGGTTAATGTTAGGATGGAAGGAGGGGAATCTGATTCTGGATATGTGTCGAAGGACAACCTCTCTCTAACCAGGGCCATAGATTCGGTACATTGATTCGGTACATTGATTCGGTACATTGATTCGGTACATTGAATCGGTACATTGAATACATGGAACCCAATTCATTTAATACTTAAGGAATGCTGTTTTGTGTCTCACAGAGAGAATTGGGCTGCAGGGTTTGTTTGAATAGGGCACTCGATCAGTCACAGTGTGTGACACTCAACCTTTATACAGCATTGTGACCGTTAAGGTCTTTGATGGTTGTGTACATGTCAAGATCATCATCATATCAAGATCATTGAACACATCAGAAACACCAAACGACCCGAGAAAGGGAGAGGGGGAAATAGAGAGGGAGGGGGATGGAGAGAGAGAGTGAGGGATGGAGATAGAGAGATAGGGGGGGGGGAGAGAGAGGGAGTAGGGGATGGTGACAGAGAGAAAGGGAGAGTGGGAAATAGAAAGAGAGGGGTGATGGAGAGATAAAACATAGAGGGGAGAGAGAGGGGATGAGAGAGAGAGGGAAATAGAGAGGGAGAGGGTGGAGAGAGAGAGTGAGGGATGGAGATAGAGAGAGAGGGGGAGGGAGTAGGGGATGGTGACAGAGAGAGAGAGGTGAGAGGGGAGAGAGAGGGAGTGGGATGGAGAGAGTAAAAGGGAGGGGAAGAGGAAGGAGAGAGGGAAATGGAGATGGGGATGGAGAGAGAGGGGGAGGAGAAAGAGAGAGGGATGAGGGATGGAGAGAGAGGGGGGAGTGCGAGGGATGGAGAGAAAGAGAAGGGATGGGGGATGGAGGGATGGAGGGAGGGAGGGAGGGACCAGGGAGGGAGGGAGGGAGGGAGTCAGAGAGACAGACCACCCAACACAGCACTGCTCTCCAGATAACATCAAGCCAACTAAAGGGCCAGGGAACCAATTCTACTGTCTTTGCTATTCAACTTTACTTCACTGACAGTCCATATAGTTTACTTTGGCACCAGTTGTATTTACTCATTTCTTTATTGGCAAATGCCAAACAGTGCAATGCCTTTTGATTTGTGATGATGCTCTGCAGGGCTGAAGGGGGTTGCTCTTGGAAACAGAACAGAAAGAGCAGGCATACAGTTTCTGGTCAATAGCAACAGAGAGGAGAGACCAGGCAAAGTTTCTGGTCTGCAGAAACATAGATAAGAGACCAGGCATAGTTTCTGGTCTGCAGAAACATAGATAAGAGACCAGGCATACAGTTTCTGGTCAATAGCAACAGAGAGGAGAGACCAGGCATAGTTTCTGGTCTGCAGAAACATAGATAAGAGACCAGGCATAGTTTCTGGTCTGCAGAAACATAGATAAGAGACCAGGCATAGTTTCTCGTCTATAGTAACAGAGAGGAGAGACCAGGCATAGTTTCTAGTCTGCAGAAACATAGATAAGAGACCAGACATAGTTTCTGGTCTATAGTAACAGAGAGAAGAGACCAGACATAGTTTATGGTCTATAGTAACAGAGAGGAGAGACCAGGCATAGTTTATGGTCTATAGTAACAGAGAGGAGAGACCAGACATAGTTTCTGGTCTATAGTAACAGAGAGGAGAGACCAGACATAGTTTCTGGTCTATAGTAACAGAGAGAAGAGACCAGACATAGTTTCTGGTCTATAGTAACAGAGAGGAGAGACCAGACATAGTTTCTGGTCTATAGTAACAGAGAGGAGAGACCAGACATAGTTTCTGGTCTATAGCAACAGAGAGGAGAGGAGAGACCAGACATAGTTTCTGGTCTATAGTAACAGAGAGAAGAGACCAGACATAGTTTCTGGTCTATAGCAACAGAGAGGAGAGGAGAGACCAGACATAGTTTCTGGTCTATAGCAACAGAGAGGAGAGGAGAGACCAGACAGTTTCTGGTCTATAGTAACAGAGAGAAGAGACCAGACATAGTTTCTGGTCTATAGTAACAGAGAGGAGAGGAGAGACCAGACATAGTTTCTGGTCTATAGTAACAGAGAGGAGAGACCAGACATAGTTTCTGGTCTATAGTAACAGAGAGGAGAGACCAGACATAGTTTCTGGTCTATAGTAACAGAGAGGAGAGGAGAGACCAGACATAGTTTCTGGTCTATAGTAACAGAGAGAAGAGACCAGACATAGTTTCTGGTCTATAGCAACAGAGAGGAGAGGAGAGACCAGACATAGTTTCTGGTCTATAGCAACAGAGAGGAGAGGAGAGACCAGACAGTTTCTGGTCTATAGTAACAGAGAGAAGAGACCAGACATAGTTTCTGGTCTATAGTAACAGAGAGGAGAGGAGAGACCAGACATAGTTTCTGGTCTATAGTAACAGAGAGGAGAGACCAGACATAGTTTCTGGTCTATAGTAACAGAGAGGAGAGACCAGACATAGTTTCTGGTCTATAGCAACAGAGAGGAGAGGAGAGACCAGACATAGTTTCTGGTCTATAGTAACAGAGAGAAGAGACCAGACATAGTTTCTGGTCTATAGCAACAGAGAGGAGAGGAGAGACCAGACATAGTTTCTGGTCTATAGCAACAGAGAGGAGAGGAGAGACCAGACAGTTTCTGGTCTATAGTAACAGAGAGAAGAGACCAGACATAGTTTCTGGTCTATAGTAACAGAGAGGAGAGGAGAGACCAGACATAGTTTCTGGTCTATAGTAACAGAGAGGAGAGACCAGACATAGTTTCTGGTCTATAGTAACAGAGAGGAGAGACCAGACATAGTTTCTGGTCTATAGTAACAGAGAGGAGAGACCAGACATAGTTTCTGGTCTATAGTAACAGAGAGGAGAGACCAGACATAGTTTTTGGTCTATAGTAACAGAGAGGAGAGGAGAGACCAGACATAGTTTTTGGTCTATAGTAACAGAGAGGAGAGGAGAGACCAGACATAGTTTTTGGTCAGACATAGTTTTTGGTCTATAGTAACAGAGAGGAGAGGAGAGACCAGACATAGTTTTTGGTCTATAGTAACAGAGAGGAGAGGAGAGACCAGACATAGTTTCTGGTCTATAGTAACAGAGAGGAGAGACCAGACATAGTTTCTGGTCTATAGTAACAGAGAGGAGAGACCAGACATAGTTTCTGGTCTATAGTAACAGAGAGGAGAGACCAGACATAGTTTCTGGTCTATAGTAACAGAGAGGAGAGGAGAGACCAGACATAGTTTTTGGTCTATAGTAACAGAGAGGAGAGACCAGACATAGTTTTTGGTCTATAGTAACAGAGAGGAGAGGAGAGACCAGACATAGTTTCTGGTCTATAGTAACAGAGAGGAGAGACCAGACATAGTTTCTGGTCTATAGTAACAGAGAGGAGAGACCAGACATAGTTTTTGGTCTATAGTAACAGAGAGGAGAGACCAGACATAGTTTCTGGTCTATAGTAACAGAGAGGAGAGACCAGACATAGTTTCTGGTCTATAGTAACAGAGAGGAGAGACCAGACATAGTTTCTGGTCTATAGTAACAGAGAGGAGAGACCAGACATAGTTTCTGGTCTATAGTAACAGAGAGGAGAGACCAGACATAGTTTTTGGTCTATAGTAACAGAGAGGAGAGACCAGACATAGTTTTTGGTCTATAGTAACAGAGAGGAGAGACCAGACATAGTTTTTGGTCTATAGTAACAGAGAGGAGAGACCAGACATAGTTTTTGGTCTATAGTAACAGAGAGGAGAGACCAGACATAGTTTTTGGTCTATAGTAACAGAGAGGAGAGACCAGGCATAGTTTTTGGTCTATAGTAACAGAGAGGAGAGACCAGACATAGTTTTTGGTCTATAGTAACAGAGAGAAGAGACCAGACATAGTTTTTGGTCTATAGTAACAGAGAGAAGAGGAGAGACCAGACATATGTTCCAAATGGCATCCTATTACCTATAGAGCGCACTACTGTTGACCAGATGCAGCCCAGGATACAGAGAGGTGCTTTGCAGTGTATTTGGTAGTAGTTTCCTCTGGGTTTTTGTTAAAGTATTTTAAATGTTGGAAGATACTGATGAAATAACTTCACTCTGAAACCTTATAACTCTATGAAATTGATTAGAATCACACAATTATTATCTGATGGTTTTGTGTAACCAGTACAGTTACAATAAATGATGTGTGTAATTCTAGTCAGAAATAGGGTAAAACAATATATCTGTACAATATGTCTTTATAGTATCTTCAACTCAGACTGTCTGAGCAAAATTCAGTGCCGACCTGGCTAGAGATTTGGGAGAGGACAGGGAGTACTTCTCAAGGTCTCAAGGTCTCCCTAATCTTTGTCGGCTGGGTAGTGATACAGTATGTGCGTAGGATACCTACTGTTTGTGTGTGAATGTGTGTGCGTAAGGAGCCAGTATAAAATGAATGGTTTTGTACAACAGACCAGCGCTCTCGTGAATAAACCTTATTGACTATCATAGCTGGGCCTCCGTCTGTTTCATTCAACCAGTATCTTACACATTCTGGGTTGCAGACTGAGTAGTTCAATTGAAGTTCAGTTTAAGAACATTGAGAACATAATTCTCGTAACAGTTTTAGAACTTGTATTGCTGTACTTGCCTTAGATGTATCACACTTTTCACTTAATTGTCTCTCTCTGAAGCCACCTGTATTTAGATGAAAGTTCGTTACAGTTTGCTTCATTGCCGAAAATATCTGTAGAAATATATGTAGTGGACATGAGTCGTTCATGGATGCTCATGGTCTCGTGACGAGGTAGTCCCGGCTCCGATTTAAAAACCAGTGTGTCGGCCCTTGGCCCTAGAGAGAATTCATTCTTGTTCTCAGGGTCAAGACCTTGGTTTCTTCCCTGGTGAACCCAGGTTTGTATCCCACTGGTTACATATATAGCGTTCTCCCCTTGTAGATCCTGTGAGTTCTCGTCTCCTACTGGCCTAGTGCCTACACCCAAAGAGTGAAACAGTCAAGTCGTTCTGATTCGCCGGTCGTAACTCTCATGTTTTTAAGATCAGTTCCTGGCGTTAGAAACAAACGTGTCGCCGTGGAGATGTAGATGGAGGGTTGAGACCTGCAGCCAGTCAGCCCATACAGGTTTCAGGATTATACACTATATGGGGAATAAGGTGCCATTTGGGACACAAGCAGTGAAAAGGAGTCCGAACTATCCCTTGTTAAACTACTGAGACAATCATCAATGTGATAGGAAACTGGAGAACTATCCCATGTTAAACTACTGAGACAATCATCAATGTGATAGGAAACTGGAGAACTATCCCATGTTAAACTACTGAGACAATCATCAATGTGATAGGAAACTGGAGAACTATCCCATGTTAAACTACTGAGACAATCATCAATGTGATAGGAAACTGGAGAACTATCCCACGTTAAACTACTGAGACAATCATCAATGTGATAGGAAACTGGAGAACTATCCCACGTTAAACTACTGAGACAATCATCAATGTGATAGGAAACTGGAGAACTATCCCACGTTAAACTACTGAGACAATCATCAATGTGGGGTGGGTGGTTGGGTGTGTGTGGGTGGGTACGTGGTTGGGTGGGTGGTTGGGTGTGTGTGGGTGGGTACGTGGTTGGGTGGGTGGTTGGGTGTGTGTGGGTGGGTGGGCACGTGGTTGGGTGGGTGGTTGGGTGTGTGTGGGTGGGTACGTGGTTGGGTGGGTGGTTGGGTGTGTGGGTGGGTGGGTACGTGGTTGGGTGGGTACGGGGTTGGATGTGTGTGGGTGGGTACGTGGTTGGGTGGGTACGGGGTTGGGTGTGTGTGGTTGGGTACGTGGTTGGGTGGGTGGTTGGGTGTATGTGGGTGGGTACGTGGTTGGGTGGGTGGTTGGGTGTGTGTGGGTGGGTGGGTACGTGGTTGGGTGGGTGGTTAGGTGTGTGTGGGTGGGTACGTGGTTGGGTGTGTGGGTGGGTACGTGGTTGGGTGGGTGGTTGGATGTGTGTGGGTGGGTACGTGGTTGGGTGGGTACATGGTTGGGTGTGTGTGGGTGGGTACGTGGTTGGGTGGGTGTGGGTGGGTACGTGGTTGGGTGTGGGTGGGTGGGTACGTGGTTGGGTGGGTGGTTGCGTGTGTGTGGGTACGTGGTTGGGTGTGTGTGGGTGGGTATGTGGTTGGGTGTGTGTGGGTGGGTACATGGTTGGGTGTGTGTGTGGGTACGTGGTTGGGTGTGTGTGGGTGGGTACGTGGTTGGGTGTGTGTGTGTAGGTACGTGGTTGGGTGGGTGTGGGTGGGTACGTGGTTGGGTGGGTGTGGGTGGGTACGTGGTTGGGTGTGTGTGGGTGGGTATGTGGTTGGGTGTGTGTGGGTGGGTACATGGTTGGGTGTGTGTGTGGGTACGTGGTTGGGTGTGTGTGGGTGGGTACATGGTTGGGTGTGTGTGTGTAGGTACGTGGTTGGGTGGGTGTGGGTGGGTACGTGGTTGGGTGGGTGTGGGTGGGTACGTGGTTGGGTGGGTGTGTGTGGGTACGTGGTTGGGTGTGTGTGTGTAGGTACGTGGTTGGGTGGGTGTGTGTGGGTACGTGGTTGGGTGTGTGTGTGTAGGTACGTGGTTGGGTGGGTGTGTGTGGGTACGTGGTTGGGTGTGTGTGTGTAGGTACGTGGTTGGGTGGGTGTGGGTGGGTACGTGGTTGGGTGGGTGTGTGTGGGTACGTGGTTGGGTGTGTGTGTGTAGGTACGTGGTTGGGTGGGTGTGGGTGGGTACGTGGTTGGGTGGGTGTGGGTGGGTACGTGGTTGGGTGGGTGTGGGTGGGTACGTGGTTGGGTGTGTGTGTGTAGGTACGTGGTTGGGTGGGTGTGAGTGGGTACGTGGTTGGGTGGGTGTGTGTAGGTACGTGGTTGGGTGTGTGTGTGTAGGTACGTGGTTGGGTGGGTGTGGGTGGGTACGTGGTTGGGTGGGTGGGGTACTGTGTCGCTGTTGGTTTATGTCTGTGAGCAACCATTTTGTGACCATGCTGTCATGAAGAAATGTTTGGGGCGTGGTTGTTATGTGTTAAATTTGACCAGCAGTGAGTTGATTACTGTGACAATATTCAATATGTTCATTAATATAAATCCGCCGCAGTGTTCTTTGGTTTTCAGTTGGTTTGTTTGGAGAGGCTTTTCTTATTTGACGTCGAGGCAGTTTGTTGGCAGATGACTGTCTTTAAGTAGTAGTTTGTGCTTCTAAGATATCTATTGTTTATGTAAATGCAGTGCTTAGCTGTTCTTTCTTTTCTACCATCAGAAATACAGTATTGTCTGTCACAGTTTTTGGTCATCTTGTGAAATTGGTCAGCTGAATCTCTGTGGAAGTAGCAGATGTACAGTGTGTGTCCCAAATGGAACCCCATTTCCTATATAGTGCACTACTTTTCACCAGGGCCCATAGTGAACGCACTACGTAGGGAATAGGAATCAGCCCCATGCTGAGTTAACTGGACTAATGTTTTATGTGTGTGTCATAGTTCATTTAAAACTGTAATTTCTCAACATACTTTCTCGTGCAAGATGTTCTCTCTCTATTATTGTAGTTTATAATCCAATCGTGGTGCGTGAATAGTCAAGGCGGTCAGTGATTAGCTGATAAAGGGCTAGTTGTCATAGAAACACTGCTGTCTGTCAGTGGGGATTCAGGTGGGGATGATACAACTGTTCCCACGGTAATTCCTATCCACATGTCTGATGCATATAGATCTGGCATGCTTTCAAAAATACGTTTGGGAAGATATGAGGGAAACCTGAAAGACTGGTTTGGGTCGAAAAATTGTATCCTTTCATTTGCGACACCAGGGTCAAGTCTTATAGTTCAGACACAACGGTAGGATTGTCAAACGTTTGCCTTGTCAGTCAATCTCTTTCATGTTCACACAGCAAAGACCTTGGAGTCTTCAGCCACTCAGCCTCTTTGAAATACTCCAAACCAGAAGGTGGCAGTAGCGTTGTTTGGCAATGCATGTCTGTGTGTGTTGCTAATGGTTTAGATTCTAATGCTAGCTATTTGCCATTTTGTAGATTGCCACAACTAGTTAACTACCTAGCAAGATGATGAAGAAGCAATTTAATTAACTCTCTATACTCCCATACTGCCAGTGACAGCCCATAAACAAATGTTTAGCTAGTTAGCTAATGCTAGCATATTCGCAGCTAGTACAAAATAGCTACTGTAGCTAGCTAAGGACAATGCACTAACACACGCAGCTGTTTCATGGAAACGAATCCATTGCGATTGAATTATAATGTCAATACTAGCTACAGTGGTTAGCTAGCTTGGAGGAATGATTTAGTGTTGTGCATTGCATCTGTGCACTTAGCTAGCTACCATCCCACAGCTTACAATGCAAATGTAGTGTACCTGGCTCATGACATTGAACTGGATTTACAGAGAAAATGGCCTTTTATTTCCTTTTTGTTGTCACTCCTGTTTGCTCCCCCCACGTGGGGATTTGTGCCCTCTGATTGGCTCAAAGTCAAGTTGTTGGCCACTGATGAGCATTGCAATTCTGCAAGTTGAAATGGCAGGTCTGTTGCTACCGGATCGGCATACAGCAGGTACCATCTTTGTACTAGCCGGAGCTTTTTGTTCTGTCACTTATTTATCAGCAGTCAATCAGCAGTGAGATTCTCTGTGTCGTTCATGCTATATACAGTACATTAAGGTTAGGAGGACAAGTAGGGGTTGCATCAAAGAAAACATCATGACTATGATACATCCTCTTCTGAATGTACTGAAACAAGCGAAAGAGGGAGAGATAAAGAGAGAGAGAGAGAGAGACAGAGACGGAGAGCAAAGGGATAGAGGGAGGTTAAGTCTTACACATGAATGTGGGGAGACCATGTTTTGACAGTATAGTTATTGGGCATTCTCTATTTCTGTTTCCAATGCATTACATCAACGATTACAGCAAAGAAAACACAATCATTCTTACAATATGGTACATTCACCTCTGAACCTGTAACAAAAGAGAGAGGTAGAGAGAGAGAGAGAGAGAGAGAGAGAGTCAGAGGGAGAGAGAGAGTCAG
>NC_060185.1:87295532-87300532 GCF_021184085.1 Oncorhynchus gorbuscha
GTTCTAGATAGGGTTTACTCTGTTGCTCACCCATACTAGGTTCTAGATAGGGTTTACTCTGTTGCTCACCCATACTAGGTTCTAGATAGGGTTTACACTGTTGCTCACCCATACTAGGTTCTAGATAGGGTTTACTCTATTGCTCACCCATACTAGGTTCTAGATAGGGTTTACTCTGTTTCTCACCCATACTAGGTTCTAGATAAGGTTTACTCTGTTGCTCACCCAGACTAGGTTCTAGATAGGGTTTACTCTGTTGCTCACCCATACTAGGTCTAGATAGGGTTCACTCTGTTACTCACCCATGCTAGGTTCTAGATAGGGTTTACTCTGTTTCTCACCCATACTAGGTTCTAGATAGGGTTTACTATGTTGCTCACCCAGACTAGGTTCTAGATAGGGTTTACTCTGTTGCTCACCCATACTAGGTTCTAGATAGGGTTTACTCTTTTGCTCACCCATACTAGGTTCTAGATAGGGTTTACTCTGTTGCTCACCCAGACTAGGTTCTAGATAGGGTTTACTCTGTTGCTCACCCATAATAGGTCTAGATAGGGTTTACTCTGTTGCTCACCCATACTAGGTTCTAGATAGGGTTTACTCTTTTGCTCACCCATACTAGGTTCTAGATAGGGTTTACTCTGTTGCTCACCCAGACTAGGTTCTAGATAGGGTTTACTCTGTTGCTCACCCATACTAGGTTCTAGATAGGGTTTACTCTATTGCTCACCCATACTAGGTTCTAGATAGGGTTTACTCTGTTTCTCACCCATACTAGGTTCTAGATAGGGTTTACTCTGTTGCTCACCCAGACTAGGTTCTAGATAGGGTTTACTCTGTTGCTCACCCATACTAGGTTCTAGATAGGGTTTACTCTGTTGCTCACCCATACTAGGTTCTAAATAGGGTTTACTCTGTTGCTCACCCATGCTAGGTTCTAGATAGGGTTTACTCTGTTTCTCACCCATACTAGGTTCTAGATAGGGTTTACTCTGTTGCTCACCCAGACTAGGTTCTAGATAGGGATTACTCTGTTGCTCACCCATACTAGGTTCTAGATAGGGTTTACTCTTTTGCTCACCCATACTAGGTTCTAGATAGGGTTTACTCTGTTGCTCACCCATAATAGGTCTAGATAGGGTTTACTCTGTTGCTCACCCATACTAGGTCTAGATAGGGTTTACTCTGTTGCTCACCCAGACTAGGTTCTAGATAGGGTTTACTCTGTTGCTCACCCATACTAGGTTCTAGATAGGGTTTACTCTGTTGCTCACCCAGACTAGGTTCTAGATAGGGTTTACTCTGTTGCTCACCCATACCAGGTTCTAGATAGGGTTTACTCTGTTGCTCACCCATACCAGGTTCTAGATAGGGTTTACTCTGTTGCTCACCCATACCAGGTTCTTGATAGGGTTTACTCTGTTGCTCACCCATACCAGGTTCTTGATAGGGTTTACACTGTTGCTCACCCATAATAGGTCTAGATAGGGTTTACTCTGTTGCTCACCCATAATAGGTCTAGATAGCGTTTTATCAGATGAGTTTATCCAGGAATCTTTGCATGTCTGAATGTTTGCACGAATCATATCAATCATTTCCTTGTGGTCTTCATTTACAGAAGACCTCACAATGTGTAACATGTGCACTGGGAGTCGGGAAGCAAGTTCAGGGAGTATATATTTTAATAAACAAATGAACAAAACAAGAAACATGAACAACGCACAGAGAGGAAACTGAAACAGAAATAGAAAGACCTAGGGAAGGAACCAAAGGCAGTGACATATATAGGGAAGGTAATCAAGGAGGTGACATATATAGGGAAGGTAATCAAGGAGATGACATATATAGGGAAGGTAATCAAGGAGGTGACATATATAGGGAAGGTAATCAAGGAGGTGACATATATAGGGAAGGTAATCAAGGAGGTGACATATATAGGGAAGGTATTCAAGGAGGTGACATATATAGGGAAGGTAATCAAGGAGGTGACATATATAGGGAAGATAATCAAGTAATCAAGGAGGTGACATATATAGGGAAGGTAATCAAGGAGGTGACATATATAGGGAAGGTAATCAAGGAGGTGACATATATAGGGAAGGTAATCAAGGAGGTGACATATATAGGGAAGGTAATCAAGGAGGTGACATATATAGGGAAGATAATCAAGTAATCAAGGAGGTGACATATATAGGGAAGATAATCAAGGAGGTGACATATATAGGGAAGGTAATCAAGGAGGTGACATATATAGGGAAGATAATCAAGGAGGTGACATATATAGGGAAGGTAATCAAGGAGGTGACATATATAGGGAAGGTAATCAAGGAGATGACATATATAGGGAAGGTCATCAAGGAGATGACATATATAGGGAAGGTAATCAAGGAGATGACATATATAGGGAAGGTAATCAAGGAGGTGACATATATAGGGAAGGTAATCAAGGAGATGACATATATAGGGAAGGTAATCAAGGAGGTGACATATATAGGGAAGGTAATCAAGGAGATGACATATATAGGGAAGGTAATCAAGGAGGTGACATATATAGGGAAGGTAATCAAGGAGGTGACATATATAGGGAAGGTAATCAAGGAGGTGACATATATAGGGAAGGTAATCAAGGAGGTGACATATATAGGGAAGATAATCAAGTAATCAAGGAGGTGACATATATAGGGAAGGTAATCAAGGAGGTGACATATATAGGGAAGGTAATCAAGGAGATGACATATATAGGGAAGGTAATCAAGGAGGTGACATATATAGGGAAGGTAATCAAGGAGATGACATATATAGGGAAGGTAATCAAGGAGGTGACATATATAGGGAAGGTAATCAAGGAGGTGACATATATAGGGAAGGTAATCAAGGAGGTGACATATATAGGGAAGGTAATCAAGGAGGTGACATATATAGGGAAGATAATCAAGTAATCAAGGAGGTGACATATATAGTGAAGGTAATCAAGGAGGTGACATATATAGGGAAGGTAATCAAGTAATCAAGGAGATGACATATATAGGGAAGGTCATCAAGGAGGTGACATATATAGGGAAGATAATCAAGTAATCAAGGAGATGACATATATAGGGAAGGTCATCAAGGAGGTGACATATATAGGGAAGGTAATCAAGGAGGTGACATATATAGGGAAGGTAATCAAGGAGGTGACATATATAGGGAAGGTAATCAAGGAGGTGACATATATAGGGACGGTAATCAAGGAGGTGACATATATAGGGAAGGTAATCAAGGAGATGACATATATAGGGAAGGTAATCAAGGAGGTGATGGAATCCAGGTGAGTGCCAGGTGCGCCTAACGATGGTGACAGGTTTGTGCCATAACGAGTAGCCTGGTGACCTAGAGGCCGGAGGGAGCACACGTGACACGTGGCAAGCGTAGCCATATCAGAAAATGACTGCCGTCTGAACACACAAATCTGATTCGGCAACTTGTAATGTGCTGTTTGGACAGTCAGTAGTCCAAAAACGGATTTGAAAAACAAAACTGATATGAGCATTGAGACCTGCAGTGTGAAACAATGCTTTGGGGACATTCAAATGATGGAACTTGAAATGGGACTTAGTCCAACTGGAGTGTGTGTAGAGTGATTTACAATGATCATGTAGCTATTTTAGAAACAAGAAAGACATATTGACGTATTACAGTCAGACGCAAACTGAGACTAAGCTCCACATATCTGTTTATGCAATGAACTCAAATAGGGTAATATTCAGACACTGAGTTTATACTGCAAGTTTCTAATCCACAGATGTAAATATTTTCAGAAGACGGGGTGTGAGGAACAGCTAAAACAGATCACATGTTATTTGGTCCAAAATGAACTTCCATTAAGGTCTTGTACTGTACAACTAAGACATGCAGCTTTATACAGACTTATCCCCTCATTGAAACAAGCTGGAATCCTGTGCTTTTCTACATGGAAAGAGAACAAACAGTGGAGTTGCTGGTAGTGTTGGCAGAGTGTTGCTAGTGAGAATAAAACCGATTTAATTCATGGTTACATCACCTACAAACACTTTACACTTACCTGGGAGAATGAACTTGTATGTGACATACTGCATTAGCCTGGATATTAATACTACCTAGCAGGAAACAGTAAAGCCTTCTCAATATCACAGATTATGGCATCATATTTTCATTCATTTACAAAATAATTGGAAATGTCCAAACCGGAAAAACAAAACTGATTTGAGCATTTATTTAAGCCTGCAGTGTGAACGAGGCTTTTGATCAATTCAAATGGCGTAACATCAAATGAAACAGATTTCATGAACTGCCATGGTAACATAACCTTTACACTCACCTGGGAAAACTAACTCTTATGCACTGTCAAGACTTTACTTTCATTAATCTGATGACTCTTATATATCTAATCAACTGCCAATGTTTAATTGTTTTCCGATTAAATTAATAATGTACCAATTAACTCATTAGGAATTTGGGGCACCACGAGAGCGGTTGTTTAAAGAGTTATTCCCCAATTAAACTCTAAAGGTCTTTACCTATCACATCCATAAAACAGACACCGTATTAATCATAACATTGTATCTTATCATCATTCTGAATAATTGTACCATCCTTGCATCTACAAAAACCACAGCCTTGCTTAAGATTCATTACTACACAAATTGGTTTAATTATGTATTTACTAGCTAACAAAATGCTAACAAAATATCAACATACACACTTAACACATTAGAAACAGGTGGACTGACACAATATGGTGGCTTGTTACATAAGAGATGGAGAGTGTGAGAGAGAGAGAGGGGGAGTGGGGGAGAGGGAAAACAGAGCTAATTAGAAAGCTATTTTGCCCTAAACAGAGGGAGAGATGGGGAGAGAGAGGGGAGAGAGAGAGAGAGAGAGAGAGAGAGAGAGAGAGAGAGAGAGAGAGAGAGAGAGAGAGAGAGAGAGAGAGAGAGAGAGAGAGAGAGAGGGGGGGGGGAGAGGGGGGAGAGAGAGAGTGG
>NC_060185.1:87310532-87400532 GCF_021184085.1 Oncorhynchus gorbuscha
TTTGATAAGTCAATGATATGAGTCACAAATATGGTTATTGTTTGTTGTTGTTGTTGCAAAATAGTGGTCGTAAGTTGTGACTTTAGTGACTTCAATCACTTTTCAAAGCCTGTGTGATTTTGGCACCACAGTCTTGAGGTTGGAGTACCTCTAGGCATCACCATATGCCTTATCTCTGGTGTACAATATATCTTTATGTGTAGAGTTGGACACACAAGGCTTTTGCATTCATTGACATGATGATAATCGCTGCTGAGCCACACTTTCCCTTCACTTTGCCTTATTAATCTGACCCCAGTGTCACAGCAGCCATCCCGTCACCTGTCGTCAACTATCTGCTCTATCTTTACCCTGCTCCACAGAAGACCATTTCCTCTCCCAGGTCTCCCAGTGTTGCTAGCAGAAGTCAGTGGTTAGTCTGTGGTTTGTTGACTGTATCTGTCGTTGTCGTTCTGGGAAGTAGCCTGTTTTACTGAGGGCAGAGTCAGTCGTTTCCTCAGTGATCGGAGGGTAGGGTACAGACTGACTCCATGGAATAACAAACAGTCTGTGGAACCAGGCCAGAGATAACAGTGTCCCTGTCTCCTGCCCTAGAGGTGCTGCTTACAGGACCTAGGCAGGCTGCGTCAGAAATAACACACTCTTCCCTATCTAGTGCACTACTTTTGACCAGGATCCTATGTGGTCAGCCAGTAAATATGAATGAGACAACAGGTGGACTGAGATGAGATTGAGATGTTTCTGATCAGGATGTGATTGCTGGTGGGTCTTTGGATCTCAGTGAAGTTTTCCAGAGTTTTTCCAAAGTAAACGGAAGTCTGGATCGTTCAGGAAATCTGCACAATGATCTGACTAGACACTGACCTGGTTCTACAGATGTTGATGACGTCTGATTCGTTTTAAGTTTCTCTCTCTTTCTATCTTTCTTCTCTCTCTGTATCTCTCTCTTCTCTCTCTGTATCTCTCTCTTCTTTCTCTGTGTCTCTCTCTTCTCTCTCTGTATCTCTCTCTTCTCTCTGTATCTCTCTCTTCTCTCTCTGTATCTCTCTCTTCTCTCTGTATCTCTCTCTTCTCTCTCTGTATCTCTCTCTTCTCTCTCTGTATCTCTCTCTTCTCTCTCTGTATCTCTCTTCTCTCTCTGTATCTCTCTCTTCTCTCTCTGTATCTCTCTTCTCTCTCTGTATCTCTCTTCTCTCTCTGTATCTCTCTCTTCTTTCTCTGTGTCTCTTCTCTCTCTGTATCTCTCCTTTCTTTCTCTGTATCTCCCTCTGTATCACTCTCTTCTCTCTCTGTATCTCTCTCTTCTCTCTGTATCTCTCCCTTCTCTCTCTTCTCTCTCTGTATCTCTCTCTTCTCTCTCTGTATCTCTCTCTTCTCTCTCTGTATCTCTCTCTTCTCTCTCTGTATCTATCTCTTCTCTCTGTATCTCTCTCTTCTCTCTCTGTATCTCTCTTCTCTCTCTGTATCTCTCTCTTCTTTCTCCGTGTCTCTCTCTTCTCTCTCTGTATCTCTCCTTTCTTTCTCTGTATCTCCCTCTGTATCACTCTCTTCTCTCTCTGTATCTCTCTCTTCTCTCTGCATCTCCCTCTGTATCTCTCCCTTCTCTCTCTGTATCTCTCTCTGTATCTCTCTCTTCTCTCTCTGTATCTCTCTCTTCTCTCTCTGTATCTATCTCTTCTCTCTGTATCTCTCTCTTCTCTCTCTGTATCTCTCTTCTCTCTCTGTATCTCTCTCTTCTTTCTCTATCTCTCTCTCCCTGTCTTTTATCTCCTCTCCTCTCCCATTTCTCTTTCTCTTTTTCTCTCTCTCTTTCTCTCTCACTCTCGCTTTCTCTCCCTCTCTCTCTCCCTCTCTGGTCTTTTTTATCCAGGAAATTCCTGTGTTGTTGCATAGCTGAGCCCTGTCCAGGCCGATAAACAGGGGATAAATCCATTATCTCCGCTGTTTAGCCGGGGAATCAGAAGACTCCCTCCCTTCTAAACAACAGCTGCAGGCAAGGAGCGATCTCAAGATTGGGATGTTTAACGTTCCCCCAGTCTGCCAGACAGTTAGCAGGAAGAACAAGTCTCTAATGGCACATCTATTCCCCACACTCCTCAAGTGTCGGTGGCTGTGTCCTAAATGATACCTGAGTTTACTCACCATAAGGGAAGTACTTTTGACCTGTGCCATACTGTATGGTGTGTGTTCACTATCGGCTTCTGTCAACAGTAGTGCATAATATAGTGCATAGGGGTATGAGTCAGCCACTTGAAGAGAGGCAAAACAACATTTATCAGAGGTGTTGTTTTGGATGTAACACCCCTTCCTCTGACCAGCCAGGCAGCTCTATGATCTACAGCTTGATCACACTGCAGATGCGGAAGGAGAGAGTAGGCCAATTTTAGCAGAGGCGTTGTTTTTGACATAGCCTCGACCACTTCCCCTAGCTGTTTAAGACATACCCTGACCACTTCCCCTAGCTGTTTAAGAAATAGCCCCGACCACCTCCCCTAGCTGTTTAAGACATTACCCTGACCACTTCCCCTAGCTGTTTAAGACATAAGCCCGACCACCTCCCCTAGCTGTTTAAGACATAACCCCGACCACTTCCCCTAGCTGTTTAAGACATAACCCCGACCACTTCCCCTAGCTGTTTAAGACATAACCCCGACCACCTCCCCTAGCTGTTTAAGACATAACCCCGAGCACTTCCCCTAGCTGTTTAAGACATAACCCCGACCACTTCCCCTAGCTGTTTAAGACATTAACCCGACCACTTTCCCTAGCTGTTTAAGACATAACCAAAACCACTTCCTCTAGCTGTTTAAGACATTAACCCGATCACTTTCCCTAGCTGTTTAAGACATAACACCGACCACCTCCCCTAGCTGTTTAAGACATTACCCCGACCACTTCCCCTAGCTGTTGAAGACATAACCCCGACACTTCCGCTAGCTGTTTAAGACATTACCCCGACCACTTCCCCTTGCTGTTTAAGACATAACCCCGACCATTTCCCCTAGCTCTTTAAGACATAACCCCGACAACCTCCCCTAGCTGTTTAAGACATTACCCCGACCACTTCCCCTAGCTGTTTAAGACATAACCCCGACCACCTCCCCTAGCTGTTTTTCACATAGCCCCGACCACCTCCCCTAGCTGTTTAAGACATTACCCCGACCACCTCCCCTAGCTGTTTAAGACATTACCCTGACCACTTCCCCTAGCTGTTTAAGACATAACCCCGACCATTTCCCCTAGCTGTTTAAGACATTACCCCGACCACCTCCCCTATCTGTTTAAGACATTACCCCAACCACCTCCCCTAGCTGTTTTTCACATAGCTCCGACCACCTCCCCTAGCTGTTTAAGACATTACCCCGTCCACCTCCCCTGGCTGTTTAAGACATAACCCCGACCACCTCCCATAGCTGTTTAAGACATAACCCCGACCACCTCCCATAGCTGTTTAAGACATAACCCCGACCACTTCCCCTAGCTGTTTAAGACATAACCCCGACCACCTCTCCTAGCTGTTCTTCACATAGCCCCGACCACCTCCCCTAGCTGTTTTTCACATAGCCCCGACCACCTCCCCTAGCTGTTTAAGACATTACCCCGACCACTTCCCCTAGCTGTTTAAGACATAACCCCGAACACTTCCCCTAGCTGTTTAAGACATAACCACGACCCACTCCCCTAGCTGTTTTTCACATAGCCCCGACCACCTCCCCTAGCTGTTTTTCACATAGCCCCGACCAACTCCCCTAGCTGTTTAAGACATTACCCCGACCACCTCCCCTAGCTGTTTAAGACATTACCCCGACCACCTCCCCTAGCTGTTTTTCACATAGCCCCGACCACCTCCCCTAGCTGTTTAAGACATTACCCCGACCACTTCCCCTAGCTGTTTAAGACATAACCCCGAACACTTCCCCTAGCTGTTTAAGACATAACCCCGACCCCCTCCCCTAGCTGTTTTTCACATAGCCCCGACCACCTCCCCTAGCTGTTTAAGACATTACCCCGACCACTTCCCCTAGCTGTTTAAGACATAGCCCCGACCACTTCCCCTAGCTGTTTAAGACATTACCACGACCACTTCCTCTAGCTGTTTAAGACATGACCCCGACCACCTCCCCTAGCTGTTTAAGACATAACCCCGACCACTTCCCCTAGCTGTTTAAGACATAACCCCGACCACTTCCCCTAGCTGTTTAAGACATAACCCCGACCACTTTCCCTAGCTGTTTAAGACATAACCAAAACCACTTCCTCTAGCTGTTTAAGACATTAACCCGATCACTTTCCCTAGCTGTTTAAGACATTACCCCGATCACTTCCCCTAGCTGTTTAAGACATAACACCGACCACCTCCCCTAGCTGTTTAAGACATTACCCCGACCACTTCCCCTAGCTGTTGAAGACATAACCCCGACACTTCCGCTAGCTGTTTAAGACATTACCCCGACCACTTCCCCTTGCTGTTTAAGACATAACCCCGACCACTTCCCCTAGCTGTTTAAGACATAACCCCGACCACTTCCCCTAGCTGTTTAAGACATAACCCCGACCACCTCCCCTAGCTGTTTAAGACATTACCCCGACCACTTCCCCTAGCTGTTTAAGACATAACCCGACCATTTCCCCTAGCTGTTTAAGACATTACCCCAACCACCTCCCCTATCTGTTTAAGACATAACCCCGACCCCCTCCCCTAGCTGTTTTTCACATAGCCCCGACCACCTCCCCTAGCTGTTTAAGACATTACCCCGACCACTTCACCTAGCTGTTTAAGACATTACCCCGACCACTTCCCCTAGCTGTTTAAGACATAGCCCCGACCACTTCCCCTAGCTGTTTAAGACATTACCACGACCACTTCCTCTAGCTGTTTAAGACATGACCCCGACCATTTCCCCTAGCTGTTTAAGATATTACCCCGACCACTTCCCCTAGCTGTTTAAGACATAACCCAGACCACTTCCCCTAGCTGTTTAAGACATTACCCCGACCAGTTCCCCTAGCTGTTTAAGACATAACCCAGACCACTTCCCCTGGCTGTTTAAGACATTACCCCGACCACTTCCCCTAGCTGTTTAAGACATAGCCCCGACCACTTCCCCTAGCTGTTTAAGACATTACCCCGACCATTTCCCCTAGCTGTTTAAGACATACCCTGTTTAAGACATTACCCCGACTTCCCCTAGCTGTTTAAGACATTACCCAGACCACTTCCCCTAGCTGTTTAAGACATTACCCAGACCACTTCCCCTGGCTGTTTAAGACATTACCCCGACCACTTCCCTAGCTGTTTAAGATATTACCCCGACCACTTCCCTAGCTGTTTAAGACATAACCCAGACCACTTCCCTGGCTGTTTAAGACATTACCCCGACCACTTCCCTAGCTGTTTAAGACATAACCCAGACCACTTCCCTGGCTGTTTAAGACATAACCCAGACCACTTCCCCTAGCTGTTTAAGATATAACCCCGACCACATCCCTAGCGGTTTAATACATTACCCCAACCCCTCCCCTAGCTGTTTTTCAAATAGCCCCGACCACCTCCCCTAGCTGTTTAAGACATTACCCCGACAACCTCCCCTAGCTGTTTTTCACATAGCCCTGACCACCTCCCTGGCTGTTTAAGACATAACCCCGACCACTTCCCCTAGCTGTTTAAGGCATAACCCTGACCAACTCCACTAGCTGTTTAAGACATAGCCCCGACCACCTCCCCTAGCTGTTTAAGACATTACCCCGACCACCTCCCCTAGCTGTTTTTCACATAGCCCTGACCACCTCCCCTAGCTGTTTAAGACATTATCCCACCACCTCCCCTAGCTGTTTTTCACATAGCCCCGACCACCTCCCCTAGCTGTTTAAGACATAGCCCGACCACCTCCCCTTGCTGTTTAAGATATATCCCCGACCACCTCCCCTAGCTGTTTAAGACATAACCCCGACCACTTCCCCTAGCTGTTTTTCACATAGCCCCGACCACCTCCCCTAGCTGTTTAAGACATTACCCCGACCACCTCCCCTAGCTGTTTTTCACATAGCCCCGACCACCTCCCCTGGCTGTTTAAGACATAGCCCCGACCACTTCCCCTAGCTGTTTAAGACATTACCACGACCACTTCCTCTAGCTGTTTAAGACATGACCCAGACCACTTCCCCTGGCTGTTTAAGACATTACCCCGACCACTTCCCCTAGCTGTTTAAGACATAGCCCCGACCACTTCCCCTAGCTGTTTAAGACATTACCCCGACCATTTCCCCTAGCTGTTTAAGACATACCCCGACCACTTCCCCTAGCTGTTTAAGACATTACCCCGACCACTTCCCCTAGCTGTTTAAGACATTACCCCGACCACTTCCCCTAGCTGTTTAAGACATAACCCAGACCACTTCCCCTGGCTGTTTAAGACATTACCCCGACCACTTCCCCTAGCTGTTTAAGATATTACCCCGACCACTTCCCCTAGCTGTTTAAGACATAACCCAGACCACTTCCCCTGGCTGTTTAAGACATTACCCCGACCACTTCCCCTAGCTGTTTAAGACATAACCCAGACCACTTCCCCTGGCTGTTTAAGACATAACCCAGACCACTTCCCCTAGCTGTTTAAGATATAACCCCGACCACATCCCCTAGCGGTTTAATACATTACCCCAACCCCCTCCCCTAGCTGTTTTTCAAATAGCCCCGACCATCTCCCCTAGCTGTTTAAGACATTACCCCGACAACCTCCCCTAGCTGTTTTTCACATAGCCCTGACCACCTCCCCTGGCTGTTTAAGACATAACCCCGACCACTTCCCCTAGCTGTTTAAGGCATAACCCTGACCAACTCCACTAGCTGTTTAAGACATAGCCCCGACCACCTCCCCTAGCTGTTTAAGACATTACCCCGACCACCTCCCCTAGCTGTTTTTCACATAGCCCTGACCACCTCCCCTAGCTGTTTAAGACATTATCCCGACCACCTCCCCTAGCTGTTTTTCACATAGCCCCGACACCTCCCCTAGCTGTTTAAGACATAGCCCGACCACCTCCCCTTGCTGTTTAAGATATATCCCCGACCACCTCCCCTAGCTGTTTAAGACATAACCCCGACCACTTCCCCTAGCTGTTTTTCACATAGCCCCGACCACCTCCCCTAGCTGTTTAAGACATTACCCCGACCACCTCCCCTAGCTGTTTTTCACATAGCCCCGACCACCTCCCCTGGCTGTTTAAGACATAGCCCCGACCACTTCCCCTAGCTGTTTAAGACATTACCACGACCACTTCCTCTAGCTGTTTAAGACATGACCCAGACCATTTCCCTATCTGTTTAAGACATTACCCCGACCACTTCCCCTAGCTGTTTAAGACATAACCCTGACCACTTCCTCTAGCTGTTTAAGATATAACCCCGACCACATCACCTAGCTGTTTAATACATTACCCCAACCCCCTCCCCTAGCTGTTTTTCACATAGCCCCGACCACCTCCCCTAGCTGTTTAAGACATTACCCCGACCACCTCCCCTACCTGTTTAAGACATTACCCCGACCACTTCCCCTAGCTGTTTAAGACATAGCCCCGACCACTTCCCCTAGCTGTTTAAGACATGACCCCGACCATTTCCCCTAGCTGTTTAAGACATTACCCCGACCACTTCCCCTAGCTGTTTAAGACATAACCCAGACCACTTCCCCTAGCTGTTTAAGATATAACCCCGACCACAGCCCCTAGCTGTTTAATACATTACCCCAACCCCCTCCCCTAGCTGTTTTTCACATAGCCCCGACCACCTCCCCTAGCTGTTTAAGACATTACCCCGACAACCTCCCCTAGCTGTTTTTCACATAGCCCTGACCACCTCCCCTGGCTGTTTAAGACATAACCCCGACCACTTCCCTAGCTGTTTAAGGCATAACCATTTCCCTAGCTGTTTACCACCTCCACTAGCTGTTTAAGACATAGCCCCGACCACCTCCCCTAGCTGTTTAAGACATTACCCCGACCACCTCCCTAGCTGTTTTTCACATAGCCCCCCGACCACCTCCCCCCGACCACCTAGCTGTTTAAGACATTACCCCGACCACCTCCCCTAGCTTTTTTTCACATATCCCCGACCACCTCCCCTAGCTGTTTTAAACATTACCCCGACCACCTCCCATAGCTGTTTTTCACATAGCCCCGACCACCTCCGCTGGCTGTTTAAGACATAACCCCGACCACTTCCCCTAGCTGTTTAAGACATTATTCCGACCACCTCCTCTAGCTGTTTTTCACATAGCCCCGACCACCTCCCCTAGCTGTTTAAGACATAGCCCGACCACCTCCCCTTGCTGTTTAAGATATATCCCCGACCACCTCCCCTAGCTGTTTAAGACATAACCCCGACCACTTCCCCTAGCTGTTTTTCACATAGCCCCGACCACCTCCCCTAGCTGTTTAAGACATTACCCCGACCACCTCCCCTAGCTGTTTTTCACATAGCCCCGACCACCTCCCCTGGCTGTTTAAGACATTACCACGACCACTTCCTCTAGCTGTTTAAGACATGACCCCGACCATTTCCCCTAGCTGTTTAAGACATTACCCCGACCACTTCCCCTAGCTGTTTAAGATATAACCCCGACCACATCCCCTAGCTGTTTAATACATTACCCCAACCCCCTCCCCTAGCTGTTTTTCACATAGCCCCGACCACCTCCCCTAGCTGTTTAAGACATTACCCCGACCACCTCCCCTAGCTGTTTTTAACATAGCCCCGACCACCTCCCCTAGCTGTTTAAGACATTACCCCGACAACCTCCCCTAGCTGTTTTTCACATAGTCCTGACTACCTCCCCTGGCTGTTTAAGACATAACCCCGACCACTTCCCCTAGCTGTTTAAGTCATAACCCTGACCACCTCCACTAGCTGTTTAAGACATAGCCCCGACCACCTCCCCTAGCTGTTTAAGACATTACCCCAACCACCTCCCCTAGCTGTTTAAGACATTACCCCGACCACCTCCCCTAGCTTTTTTTCACATATCCCCGACCACCTCCCCTAGCTGTTTTAAAGATTACCCCAACCACCTCCCATAGCTGTTTTTCACATAGCCCCGACCCCCTCCGCTGGCTGTTTAAGACATAACCCCGACCACTTCCCCTAGCTGTTTAGACATTATCCCGACCACCTCCCCTAGCTGTTTTTCACATAGCCCCGACCACCTCCCCTAGCTGTTTAAGACATAGCCCGACCACCTCCCCTTGCTGTTTAAGATATATCCCCGACCACCTCCCCTAGCTGTTTAAGACATAACCCCGACCACTTCCCCTAGCTGTTTTTCACATAGCCCCGACCACCTCCCCTAGCTGTTTAAGACATTATCCCGACCACCTCCCCTAGCTGTTTTTCACATAGCCCCGACCACCTCCCCTGGCTGTTTAAGACATAGCCCCGACCACTTCCCCTAGCTGTTTAAGACATTACCACGACCACTTCCTCTAGCTGTTTAAGACATTACCCGACCATTTCCCCTAGCTGTTTAAGACATAGCCCGACCACATTCCCTAGCTGTTTAAGACATAGCCCCGACAACCTCCCCTAGCTGTTTAAGAAATTACCCCGACCACCTCCCCTAGCTGTTTTTCACATAGCCCCGACCACATCCCCTAGCTGTTTAAGACATTACCCCGACCACCTCCCCTAGCTGTTTAAGACATTACCCCGACCACCTCCCCTAGCTGTTTTTCACATATCCCCGACCACCTCCCCTAGCTGTTTTAAACATTACCCCGACCACCTCCCATAGCTGTTTTTCACATAGCCCCGACCACCTCCCCTGGCTGTTTAAGACATAGCCCGACCACCTCCCCTTGCTGTTTAAGACATATCCCCGACCACCTCCCCTAGCTGTTTAAGACATAACCCCGACCACTTCCCCTAGTTGTTTTTCACATAGCCCTGACCACCTCCCCTAGCTGTTTAAGACATTACCCCGACCACCTCCCCTAGCTGTTTTTCACATAGCCCCGACCACCTCCCCTGGCTGTTTAAGACATAACCCCGACCACTTCCCCTAGCTGTTTAAGACATAGCCCCGACCACCTCCCCTGGCTGTTTAAGACATATTCCCGACCACTTCCCCTAGCTGTTTAAGACATTACCCCGACCACTTCCCCTAGCTGTTTAAGGCATAGCCCCGACCACCTCCCCTAGCTGTTTAAGACATAGCCCCAACCACCTCCCCTAGCTGTTTAAGACATTACCCCGACCACTTCCCCTAGCTGTTTAAGACATAACCCCGACCACTTCCCCTAGCTGTTTAAGACATAACCCCGACCACTTCCCCTAGCTGTTTAAGACATTACCCCGACCACTTCCCCTAGCTGTTTAAGACATTACCCCGACCATTTCCCCTAGCTGTTTAAGACATAACCCCGACCACTTCCCCTAGCTGTTTAAGACATAACCCCGACCACTTCCCCTGGCTGTTTAATACATAACCCCGACCACTTCCCCTGGCTGTTTAAGACATAACCCCGACCACTTCCCCTGGCTGTTTAAGACATAACCCCGACCACTTCCCCTAGCTGTTTAAGACATGACCTCGACCACTTCCCCTAGCTGTTTAAGACATAACCCCGACCACTTCTCCTGGCTGTTTAAGACATAACCCCGACCACTTCCCCTAGCTGTTTAAGCCATAACCCCGACCACTTCCCCTAGCTGTTTAAGACATAACCCCGACCACTTCCCCTAGCTGTTTTTCACATATCCCCGACCACCTCCCCTAGCTGTTTTAAACATTACCCCGACCACCTCCCATAGCTGTTTTTCACATAGCCCCGACCACCTCCCCTGGCTGTTTAAGACATAGCCCGACCACCTCCCCTTGCTGTAAACAGTCTTGTGATCAACAGTGTGCTATGACAATAGTATAACCACGCTAAATGTAGCTACTGTTGCCAGGCTGTTTTCTACCTGTCTAAAACAGTTTTAGTGGCCTGTATGTTGTGGCTTTGCGTCTCAAGTGTTGTCAAATGATGGTGTTGAAACTTGTTCTTTTGGATGAATCTCTTTGTCCTGTACTGTAGCTTTGGCCGGAACCAATTGTTGTCAAAAGCCCTGCAGCACAAAAATTATGTCAGTATGGGTCAATGTGTGATAGCAAATAAACACTGTTTTTTATTGGATTTCGTTTTTTTATTCATTAATAAATGATAAAAAGCATTCATTATTTAAATATTTATTGTTGTGTGGAATGTGCAAATCTAGTAACCCAACCATCCCACTACATTTGCAGCAGCAGCCTACAAAAACTGAAAATTATACAGAAAAGACCCACACATTGAAAAGAAAACATGGTTTTAGACTTGGACATAAAGAACCCATATTTCAATAAATGCAAATCCAGAGGGTAGGCATTCCCCTGTAAAAGCGTGCATGTGTGCTCTGTGTTTGTCTGTGAGTATTGGACATTTCAGTGCCGTTTCTTTAATGCTGTGGTCTTTGTGTCAAAAAAAGAAAAGCTTCTAAAGAGGAACATCTAGCATAAACAGGTCATCTACTCTGCTCCCCCCTGGTCCTCTCCTGGACATCTACTCTGCTCCCTCCCGGTCCTCTCCTGGACATCTACTCTGCTCCCTCCTGGTCCTCTCCTGGACATCTACTCTGCTCCCTCCTGGTCCTCTCCTGGACATCTACTCTGCTCCCTCCTGGTCCTCTCCTGGACATCTACTCTGCTCCCTCCCGGTCCTCTCCTGGACATCTACTCTGGTCTCTCCTGGTCCTCTCCTGGACATCTACTCTGGTCTCTCCTGGTCCTCTCCTGGACATCTACTCTGCTCCCCCCTGGTCCTCTCCTGGACATCTACTCTGCTCCCTCCCGGTCCTCTCCTGGACATCTACTCTGCTCCCTCCTAGTCCTTTCCTGGACATCTACTCTGCTCCCTCCTAGTCCTCTCCTGGACATCTACTCTGCTCCCTCCTGGTCCTCTCCTGGACATCTACTCTGGTCCCTCCTAGTCCTCTCCTGGACATCTACTCTGGTCCCTCCTGACCATGACCTCTCCATGCACCTTGGCTCTGTGTGTGTCAAAGTTCATCATGGTGTGTGTGGGTGCACATGTGTGCATGCTTGCAGGGCCTGCCCTAGCCTTTTGGGCCTCTTCCAACTCACGGGCAAAACATTTTAGTGGCTCCCCTCTTGACAGTGGAGAGATTAACTGCAATTCTACACATTTTGCCAATAGGGCATTGAATTATTTTATTAAACACGTTTGCTGCACCTCGAGACATTGGGTGGAGAGATAAATGTGCAATTTTACAGCAAATGTCCTGCATTTCTACACAAAAACTCTGGATGCACAACCAAATTTCGAAATTACACCTTGTTTATTGTACTGTTCTAATGCTCAACATTAACCTGAGACTGAGTTCCCCAAAAACTGGTTGCCTATGTTTCTTATGCCTAGGACCGGCCCTGTGTGTGTTTCCTAAATAAGGTGGTGTAGTATAAAATCTGTGTCTCCAGACAGCCAAACTGAGAGAGAGACAATGTCACTATGTGCAATGATTCGAGAACCAACTAGCTGACTCTGCAGCATTCAGCCTAGCACCATGTAGGGGTTGGGGGGGGGTGGCATTAGGACCACCCAGACACACACACACACACACACACACACACACACACACACACACACACACACACACACACACACACACACACACACACACACACACACACACACACACACACACACACACACACACACACACACACACACACATGTCTACCAACATAAACTGCTAGACATCATACACTTAACTACTGCTAAGTTGGTGAATCAGGTTCCACTACGGTACAAATCAAGGTGTATAGTTTGTGTCCACAGTTTAGCGGATGTTATGAAATGCTTACGTACATCTCTAGTTCCTGACAATATGCAGTAAAATGTCGAACAAGTACACAAATAATAATAAAACATTTTTTTAAAGTTAAACAAAAAAAAGATAACAAGAAAGTCAGGACAATTAACAACCCAAATTGCCCTGTAAAAGTAATGTAGATGCAATCGATACGTATATACACAGGAGGATTTACACTAGATCTACTGAGAATGATATGTGCAGCAGTACATACTGTATATTAGTCAGTGGTTGAAAAGGTACCCAGTTGTCATATTTGAGTAAAAGTAAAGATACTGTACCTTAATTGAAAATGACTCAAGTAAAATTGAAAGTCACTCATTAAATTAAAATCCTACTAAAAGTCTAAAAGTATATGGTTTTAAATATACTTCAGTATCAAAAGTACATGTAATTGCTAAAATATACTTTAGTATCAAAAGTACATGTAATTGCTCAAATATACTTAAGTATCAAAAGTAAAAAGTATAAATCATTTCAAATTCCTTATATTAAGCAAACCAGACAGCACCATTTTCTTGTTTTTAAAATGCACAGTTAGCCAGGGACACACTCCAACATTCAGACAATTTACCAACAAGGCATGTGTGTTCAGTGAGTCAGCCAGATCATAGGCACCAGGGAAGACCAGGGATGTTCTCTTGATAAATGCATAAAGTGAAAAAAAATTATGTCCTGCAAGGCATAAAAAATGTAACGGGTACTTTTGAGGGTCAGGGAAAATGTATGGAGTAAAAAGTACATTCTTTTCTTTAGGAATGTAGTAAAAAAAAGTTGTCAAAAAGGAGTACTTTAAAGTATTTTTACCAAGGTACTTCATTATCGAAATATCACCACTGATATTACTGAGCTATGTCAAGAATCTGGTGTATAAATAAATATGGGATGTGTATTAAACAGTGTAACTAAACACACAGTACAGTAGTAGAAATATCAGAATGAGCTGTGTCAGGAGTACAGTATTTCCATTCTCAATGTGAAACGGGAAACGTCCAGTGGTTCAATGTATTTACGACACTGGATAGCACCGGCGGCTGCTTGTATGCCTGCGTGTGTGAGTGTATGTGCTTTGTGAGTATGAGGGGTGTGATAGCTTGTGTCAGTGAGTGTGCATCCCCTTGTAGACGGCTACTGATGGCTGTTCAGGTAATAGAAGCTGTTTTATTTGTTGTTGTTGTTTTAGTGTACATAACTGTGTACCTATGCCAGTGTCTAGTCATTAATGTTTATGCTACCACAGACTAAATACTCTTAAGTTGCATCCCAAATGGCACCCTATTCCCTACAGGGCCCATAGGGCTCTCTTCAAACGTAGTGCACTACATAGGCAATAGGGTGCCATTAGAGACCATTTAGATGTCACAATCACACTTCATACATCAAATAGGCTTCTCTGTATCTGTAGGTGGACTTGCTGTGTCGTCTGAATGGAAGTGTTGTATCAGTTCAATGTTTACTATATGTTTCTTTTCAAGATATTTTGTGTAAGATTTGTTCACTGTTTTGGTTGGGCTAACGTCCCAAGTTCTAATGTCCCGTGGTATTTATGAAATGCTCTGATGACGTTTGGAGTAATAAATTATCTATTTGTTGGATGTTACTAGTGTTTTTTGTTTATTCTCCAAACATCCACTCGTTCAATAACTGCAAACACATAGTATTTTATAATACCAGTTCATCATCATCTTGACTACAAGTATGAAGCCTTGGCTGAGCCAGATCAGCTCATAGGAGCAGATCTTCTATTCCTGAGGCAGCTTGGTGTACAAGTAAACCCCCTGGACAAGGATGCTAGTTTGCCTTAGGGCCGTTACCCCAAATCTGTCTCCTTAATGTTGAGTGCCAAGCATCCATTGTTGTGACTCGGCCCAGGATCAAATTCCCAACCTTCCAATCTCAGAACGGACACTGTAACCACAAGGCCAAAGAGTTGGTATAGTTAAAAATAACTGTCACATTATATTGCGTAACCGATAGCGTGAGTAAAACATTAGGTTTGATGGAAGATTCACATCAAATTGTCTCTAGAGAATATCAGGATGTGTGCTATGTCTCTTCCATACATGTAATCATAGAAAACAATCTGCTGTATCCTGCCAAAACAGATCACTAACATTCTAAATCAGGGGTCGGCGATCAGGCAGCCCGCGCGCCAAAACAGATCACTAACATTCTAAATCAGGGGTCAGCGATCAGGCAGCCCGCGCGCCAAAACAGATCACTAACATTCTAAATCAGGGGTCGGCGATCAGGCAGCCCGCGCGCCAAAACAGATCACTAACATTCTAAATCAGGGGTCGGCGATCAGGCAGCCCGCGCGCCAAAACAGATCACTAACATTCTAAATCAGGGGTCGGCGATCAGGCAGCCCGCACGCCAAAACAGATCACTAACATTCTAAATCAGGGGTCGGCGATCAGGCAGCCCGCGCGCCAAAACAGATCACTAACATTCTCATTCAGGGGTCGGCGATCAGGCAGCCGTGCGCCAAAACAGATCACTAACATTCTAAATCAGGGGTCGGCGATCAGGCAGCCCGCGCGCCAAAACAGATCACTAACATTCTCATTCAGGGGTCAGCGATCAGGCAGCCGCGCGCCAAAACAGATCACTAACATTCTAAATCAGGGGTCGGCGATCAGGCAGCCCGCACGCCAAAACAGATCACTAACATTCTAAATCAGGGGTCGGCGATCAGGCAGCCCGCGCGCCAAAACAGATCACTAACATTCTAAATCAGGGGTCGGCGATCAGGCAGCCCGCGCCAAAACAGATCACTAACATTCTAAATCAGGGGTCGGCGATCAGGCCCGCGCGCCAAAACAGATCAGGGGTCAGCGATCAGGCAGCGCGCCAAAACAGATCACTAACATTCTAAATCAGGGGTCGGCGATCAGGCAGCCCGCGCGCCAAAACAGATCACTAACATTCTAAATCAGGGGTCAGCGATCAGGCAGCCCGCGCGCCAAAACAGATCACTAACATTCTAAATCAGGGGTCGGCGATCAGGCAGCCCGCACGCCAAAACAGATCACTAACATTCTAAATCAGGGGTCGGCGATCAGGCAGCCCGCGCCAAAACAGATCACTAACATTCTCATTCAGGGGTCGGCGATCAGGCAGCCGTGCGCCAAAACAGATCACTAACATTCTAAATCAGGGGTCGGCGATCAGGCAGCCCGCGCGCCAAAACAGATCACTAACATTCTCATTCAGGGGTCAGCGATCAGGCAGCCGTGCGCCAAAACAGATCACTAACATTCTAAATCAGGGGTCGGCGATCAGGCAGCCCGCGCGCCAAAACAGATCACTAACATTCTAAATCAGGGGTCAGCGATCAGGCAGCCCGCGCGCCAAAACAGATCACTAACATTCTAAATCAGGGGTCGGCGATCAGGCACCCCGCGCACCAAAACAGATCACTAACATTCTAAATCAGGGGTCAGCGATCAGGCAGCCGCACACCAAAACAGATCACTAACATTCTCAATCAGGGGTCAGCGATCAGGCAGCCCGCGCGCCAAAACCGAACTGCAAATGATTTTGTTTGGCCCCCCCAAAAGGTTTATATATTTAGGAAATCTGTTCCCAAGTATTCCCACCAAATGCCTCAATGTAATCAAGGCATGAAATGATTTCTATTTTCAAGTGCAGTCTTATTTTGGGCTTAGTTTTGTTCAATTTGGTGTACAAATTATTATGATTAGCTTCCGGCCCGCGGACTATCCTAAATCTAGTGGCCTACCGCTGTTCTAAATCAGCCCAATGGTATTTCTATATGATTACATTTACATTTAAGTCATTTAGCAGACGCTCTTATCCAGAGCGACTTACAAATTGGTGCGTTCACCTTATGACATCCAGTGGAGCAGCCACTTTACAATAGTGCATCTAAATCTTTTAAGGGGGGTGAGAAGGATTACTTTATCCTATCCTAGGTATTCCTTAAAGAGGTGGGGTTTCAGGTGTCTCCGGAAGGTGGTGATTGACTCCGCTGTCCTGGCGTCGTGAGGGAATTTGTTCCACCATTGGGGGGCCAGAGCAGCGAACAGTTTTGACTGGGCTGAGCGGGAACTGTACTTCCTCAGTGGTAGGGAGGCGAGCAGGCCAGAGGTGGATGAACGCAGTGCCCTTGTTTGGGTGTAGGGCCTGATCAGAGCCTGGAGGTACTGAGGTGCTGTTCCCCTCACAGCTCCGTAGGCAAGCACCATGGTCTTGTAGCGGATGCGAGCTTCAACTGGAAGCCAGTGGAGAGAACGGAGGAGCGGGGTGACGTGAGAGAACTTGGGAAGGTTGAACACCAGACGGGCTGCGGCGTTCTGGATGAGTTGAAGGGGTTTAATGGCACAGGCAGGGAGCCCAGCCAACAGCGAGTTGCAGTAATCCAGACGGGAGATGACAAGTGCCTGGATTAGGACCTGCGCCGCTTCCTGTGTGAGGCAGGGTCGTACTCTGCGGATGTTGTAGAGCATGAACCTACAGGAACGGGCCACCGCCTTGATGTTAGTTGAGAACGACAGGGTGTTGTCCAGGATCACGCCAAGGTTCTTAGCACTCTGGGAGGAGGACACAATGGAGTTGTCAACTGTGATGGCGAGATCATGGAACGGGCAGTCCTTCCCCGGGAGGAAGAGCAGCTCCGTCTTGTCGAGGTTCAGCTTGAGGTGGTGATCCGTCATCCACACTGATATGTCTGCCAGACATGCAGAGATGCGATTCGCCACCTGGTCATCAGAAGGGGGAAAGGAGAAGATTAATTGTGTGTCGTCTGCATAGCAATGATAGGAGAGACCATGTGAGGTTATGACAGAGCCAAGTGACTTGGTGTATAGCGAGAATAGGAGAGGGCCTAGAACAGAGCCCTGGGGGACACCAGTGGTGAGAGCGCGTGGTGAGGAGACAGATTCTCGCCACGCCACCTGGTAGGAGCGACCTGTCAGGTAGGACGCAATCCAAGCGTGGGCCGCGCCGGAGATGACCAACTCGGAGAGGGTGGAGAGGAGGATCTGATGGTTCACAGTATCGAAGGCAGCCGATAGGTCTCGAAGGATGAGAGCAGAGGAGAGAGAGTTAGCTTTAGCAGTGCGGAGCGCCTCCGTGATACAGAGAAGAGCATTCTCAGTTGAATGACTAGTCTTGAAACCTGACTGATTTGGATCAAGAAGGTCATTCTGAGAGAGATAGCGGGAGAGCTGGCCAAGGACGGCACGTTCAAGAGTTTTGGAGAGAAAAGAAAGAAGGGATACTGGTCTGTAGTTGTTGACATCGGAGGGATCGAGTGTAGGTTTTTTCAGAAGGGGTGCAACTCTCGCTCTCTTGAAGACGGAAGGGACGTAGCCAACGGTCAGGGATGAGTTGATGAGTGAGGTGAGGTAAGGGAGAAGGTCTCCGGAAATGGTCTGGAGAAGAGAGGAGGGGATAGGGTCAAGCGGGCAGGTTGTTGGGCGGCCGGCCGTCACAAGACGCGAGATTTCATCTGGAGAGAGAGGGGAGAAAGAGGTCAGAGCACAGGGTAGGGCAGTGTGAGCAGAACCAGCAGTGTCGTTTGACTTAGCAAACGAGGATCGGATGTCGTCGACCTTCTTTTCAAAATGGTTGACAAAGTCATCTGCAGAGAGGGAGGAGGGGGGGGCGATTCAGGAGGGAGGAGAAGGTGGCAAAGAGCTTCCTAGGGTTAGAGGCAGATGCTTGGAATTTAGAGTGGTAGAAAGTGGCTTTAGCAGCAGAGACAGAGGAGGAAAATGTAGAGAGGAGGGAGTGAAAGGATGCCAGGTCCGCAGGGAGGCAAGTTTTCCTCCATTTCCGCTCGGCTGCCCGGAGCCCTGTTCTGTGAGCTCGCAATGAGTCGTCGAGCCACGGAGTGGGAGGGGAGGACCGAGCCGGCCTGGAGAATAGGGGACATAGAGAGTCAAAGGATGCAGAAAGGGAGGAGAGGAGGGTTGAGGAGGCAGAATCAGGAGATAGGTTGGAGAAGGTTTGAGCAGAGGGAAGAGATGATAGGATGGAAGAGGAGAGAGTAGCGGGGGAGAGAGAGCGAAGGTTGGGACGGCGCGATACCATCCGAGTAGGGGCAGTGTGGGAAGTGTTGGATGAGAGCGAGAGGGAAAAGGATACAAGGTGGTGGTCGGAGACTTGGAGGGGAGTTGCAATGAGGTTAGTGGAAGAACAGCATCTAGTAAAGATGAGGTCGAGCGTATTGCCTGCCTTGTGAGTAGGGGGGAAGGTGAGAGGGTGAGGTCAAAAGAGGAGAGGAGTGGAAAGAAGGAGGCAGAGAGGAATGAGTCAAAGGTAGACGTGGGGAGGTTAAAGTCGCCCAGCACTGTGAGAGGTGAGCCGTCCTCAGGAAAGGAGCTTATCAAGGCATCAAGCTCATTGATGAACTCTCCGAGGGAACCTGGAGGGCGATAAATGATAAGGATGTTAAGCTTGAAAGGGCTGGTAACTGTGACAGCATGGAATTCAAAGGAGGCGATAGACAGATGGGTAAGGGGAGAAAGAGAGAATGACCACTTGGGAGAGATGAGGATCCCGGTGCCACCACCCCGCTGACCAGAAGCTCTCGGGGTGTGCGAGAACACGTGGGCGGACGAAGAGAGAGCAGTGGGAGTAGCAGTGTTATCTGTGGTGATCCATGTTTCCATCAGTGCCATCCTCCTGTAGTGTTCCCCTCCTTTATCCTCCTGTAAAGTGTGGCATAGGCTGAGAGGGAGGCATAGGCTGAGATGAACTCTGCCTTGTTGGCCGCAGATCGGCAGTTCCAGAGGCTACCGGAGACCTGGAACTCCACGTGGGTCATGCGCGCTGGGACCACCAGATTAGGGTGGCCGCGGCCGCGCGGTGTGGAGCGTTTGTATGGTCTGTGCAGAGAGGAGAGAACAGGGATAGACAGACACATAGTTGACAGGCTGCAGAAGAGGCTATGCTAATGCAAAGGAGATTAGAATGACAAGTGGACTACACGTCTCGAATGTTCAGAAAGTTAAGCTTACGTTGCAAGAATCTTATTGACTAAAATGATTAAAATGATACAGTACTGCTGAAGTAGGCTAGCTGGCAGTGGCTGCGTTGTTGACTTTGTAGGCTAGCTGGCAGTGGCTGCGTTGTTGACACTACACTAATCAAGTCGTTCCGTTGAGTGTAATAGTTTCTACAGTGCTGCTATTCGGGGGCTAGCTGGCTAGCTAGCAGTGTTGATTACGTTACATTGCGTTAAAAGAACGACAATAGCTGGCTAGCTAACCTAGAAAATCGCTCTAGACTACACAATTATCTTTGATACAAAGACGGCTATGTAGCTAGCTATGTCAAACCGTTGTACTGTAATGAAATTAAATGAAAATGTGATACTACCTGTGGAGCGAAGCGGAATGCGACCGGGTTGTTGAGTGGGGAAGTTCTATTCGGTAGACGTTGGCTAGCTGTTGGCTAGCTAGCAGTGTCTCCTACGTTAAGGACGACAAATAGCTGGCTAGCTAACCTCGGTAAATTAAGATAATCACTCTAAGACTACACACTCTAAACTACACAATTATCTTGGATACGAAGACAGCAAAGACAGCTATGTAGCTAGCTAACACTACACTAATGAAGTCGTTCAGTTGAGTGTAATAGTTTCTACAGTGCTGCTATTCGGTGGACGTTTGCTAGCTGGCTAGCTGCTGGGCAAATAGCAGTGAAGACTACGATAGGATGACGAAATGCGATAATTACGCAATTATCTTTGATACAAAGACGGTTAGTAGCTAGCTAAGAAGAAATTGCTAAGATTAGACAAATCAAACCGTTGTACTATAATGAAATGTAATGAAATGTGAGCTGGCTAGCTAACATTGCTAGCTGGCTAGCTGCTGGGCAAATAGCAGTGAAGACTACGTTAGGACGACGAAATACGATAATTCCGCAATTATCTTTGATACAAAGACGGCTATGTAGCTAGCTAAGAAGACATTTCTAAGATTAGACAAATCAAACCGTTGTACTATAATGAAATGTAATGAAATGTAATGAAAAAGTTATACTACCTGCGGAGCGAAGTGCGGATGCGACCGCTAGCTCCAACCCGGAAGCAGCGATAAGCCATCCATGGAACATGAGTCTCTGTGCAGTCTGTTACATGATCCTACTGTGGTATAAAATGCTGTTGTTTGTACAGAGAGTTCCCTGATGTGTCATTCCAGGTTCTGGGCCTCCATTTCCCACCATACCCATTTCTCTCTCTCTATGGGGGGGGGCATGCTGAAGCCTTATTAACGGCAGATCATGGTATATACACCCATTAACTGAAAGGGCATACAGAACAACACCGAAGCAAAACAAACATTAAGGCCCCTGTCACTCACTGTAGATTGAGAAATTCCCCCCTAATGAAAAGGGATATTAGTTTGTACTATATGTATGTAGCGGTCTGACTGAACTGGGGCAACCAGCTATTTCAGTATGGGAAAGTGGGACAAGGGCATGTAACTAGAGTGAAAGCAATGGAGAGATGGATGGATGGAGAGATTGAGGGATGGAGAGATTGAGGGATGGAGAGATGGGGAGATGGAGAGATGGAGGGATGAAGAGCTGGAGGGATGGATGGAGAGATGGAGAGATGGATGGATGGAGAGATGAAGAGATGGAGGGATGGACGGATGGAGAGAAGAGATGGAGGGATGGAGGGAAGGATATTGTAAAAAATAAATCTGTTAATATCGAGACCGTGCATCTGTCCAAGATTCCAAATAATCACATTTGAATGAACATCTGTATTCTGTCAGTCCAGAAGACGTAGATATACTGACTCATAAAACGGCCATAGAGAACAAGCAAGAGGATAAATAGAGGGGGGAGTGACAGAGAGATGAAGAAAAAAGGTGAAAGGGAGAGAGAGAAACTGGCTGCTGCTTCATTCAAACATAAAATGTCCATCTGTTGAATTAAGATGAAAATGGCTTCATATTGTGCCAGCAGAATGGAGGTCCTGGTTAGAATGCTGATTGAAAGTTCTACAGACAAAACATACTCTTCTGTTGGTTCTGATGGACTATTACACGTTCATGGACTAGGACATTTCAGTGGCAGCAAAATTTGATCAATTTTAATGGAATGGAAATTAAACTTCCAGATAATGAGTTCCGATGGGAGAAAGTTACATCTTTTAACTCTAAAACACACAGCTCCATCATACAATTTTTTTACTTGTCAAATTAAATTACATTAGTTTTATGAAAACACATTGTTGAATTTTCAGTTTAGAATACATACTGTGCATTACAGTAGGTGTCTCTCCTGTTTCTTAATCACTCTGTGTTCTCAACAAGAGATAGATAGCAGTGAGGCGAAGCCATCAACACGCTCCTAGTCTCAGACTGTTTTCCAAACGGCACCCTAATCCCTTTGTAGTGCACTGGTCAAAAGTAGTGGGAGCCCCATGGGCCCTGGTCAAAAGTAGTACATTCAAATCAATCAAATCAAATCAAATGTATTTATATAGCCCTTCGTACATCAGCTGATATCGCAAAGTGCTGTACAGAAACCCAACCTAAAACCCCAAACAGCAAGCAATGCAGGTGTAGAAGCACAGTGGCTAGGAAAAACTCCCTAGAAAGGCCAAAACCTAGCAAGAAGCCTAGAGAGGAACCAGGCTATGAGGGGTGGCCAGTCCTCTTCTGGCTGTGCCGGGTGGAGATTATATCAGAACATGGCCAAGATGCTCAAATGTTCATAAATGACCAGCATGGTCAAATAATAATAATCTCAGTAGTTGTCGAGGGTGCAGCAAGTCAGCACCTCAGGAGTAAATGTCAGTTGGTTTTTCATAGCCGATCATTAAGAGTATCTCCACCACTCCTGCTGTCTCTAGAGAGTTGAAAACAGCAGGTCTGGGACAGGTAGCACGTCCGGTGAACAGGTCAGGGTTCCATTGCCGCAGGCAGGACAGTTGAAACTGGAGCAGCAGCACGGCCAGGTGGACTGGTGGCAGCAAGGAGCCATCATGCCACGTAGTTCTGAGGCATGGTCCTAGGGCTCAGGTCCTCAGAGAGAGAGAAAGAAAGAGAGAAAGAGAGAATTAGAGAGGGCACACTTAAATTCACACAGGACACCGGATAAGACAGTACTCCAGATATAACAAACTGACCCTAGTCCCCCGACACATAAACTACTGCAGCATAAATACTGGAGGAGGAGACAGGAGGGGTCAGGAGACACTGTGGCCCCATCCGATGATACCCCCGGACAGGGCCAAACAGGAAGGATATAACCCCACCCACTTTGCCAAAGCACAGCCCCCACAACACTAGAGGGATATCTTCAACCACCAACTGACCATCCTGAGAAAAGGCTGAGTATAGCCCACAAAGATCTCCGCCACGGCACAACCCAAGGGGGACTGCCAACCCAGACAGGAAGATCACGTCAGTGACTCAACCCACTCAAGTGACGCACCCCTCCTAGGGACGGCATTAAAGAGCACCAGTAAGCCAGTGACTCAGCCCCTGTAATACATGTGAACTGATATGAACCTGTGCCAGGTGAAACATTAAACAGTGGGCATCAGGAAAACATGTCATGTCCATGACAGATAGGTTGAAACTACTACTAACCTCTAAGCCTGAAACTAATCTCCACCTCTAAGCCTAATGCTAACGCTGTGCCCACCACACACTCAAAAGACTTGCGTGCACCGAGCAAGTGACTGTTTTGCATTTGGCAGAACACTATATTTGTGTGCAAATCTCCAATGACATTCAATGTAACAGGTAGACATAATGTTCCTGGGGCTCTTTCTGTCTTCTGATCTGCAGAACAAAAACACAGCGGAACTAATCCATTCTTCTGAAAACACCAAGGTTGCATCCCAGATGGTACCATATTCCCTATATAGTGCACTACTATTGACTGGTCCTATGGGCCCTAGGTAGGGGGTCATTTGGGACGCAGTACCAAAATACACATATGACAGAGAGGCTGTATAATTCCTTAATAACAGATGCTTTCATACACTTCAAATGCAAATTAACGCTAATGCCTGACTGCAGATGTACAGGCTCCCTCTCTCTCTCTCTCTCTCTCTCTCTCTCTCTCTCTCTCTCTCTCTCTCTCTCTCTCACACACACACACACACACACACACACACACACACACACACACACACACACACACACACACACACACACACACACACACACACACACACACACACACACACACACACACACACACACACACACACAATAGAGTGTTTAATTAGCAGTAAATTCTGTTAATAGTAAACAGCTTGTAGCAGACACCTCCAGATAACACGTTGTCCTCTAGTGAACATTAGTTATATTATTCTGAGGACCCCCCCCCACACACACACACACACACACAACCACTCTGTTAACCACTAAGGCCAGTAATAGAGACAGATGTGGGACGAGGTTTAGCAAGAATACCTCAGACACTTTCAGAGTTGTTCCTTATTTCAACCAAAATAAATATTTGAACAAAATTAATCATATCTGCACCTTATCCTCAACTTGAGAAGTCCCAACTTTGTTGTGAGGCCTTTGGATGAGCCTATCTGTTTGTGTGGGGCCTTTGGATGAGCATATCTGTTTGTGTGGGGCCTTTGGATGAGCATATCTGTTTGTGTGGGGCCTTTGGATGAGCATATCTGTTTGTGTGGGGCCTTTGCATGAGCATATTTGTTTGTGTGGGGCCTTTGGATGAGCATATCTGTTTGTGTGGGGCCTTTGGATGAGCCTATCTGTTTGTGTGAGGCCTTTGGATGAGCATATCTGTTTGTGTGAGGCCTTTGGATGAGCCTATCTGTTTGTGTGAGGCCTTTGGATGAGCCTATCTGTTTGTGTGAGGCCTTTGGATGAGCCTATCTGTTTGTGTGAGGCCTTTGGATGAGCCTATCTGTTTGTGTGGGGCCTTTGGATGAGCCTATCTGTTTGTGTGGGCATGCGTTTGTGCATTCATAGAGTTCTGTGTGTGCGTCAGTGGAAGGGTGTGGAAATATCCTGCTCTCAAACTGAACATTCACTTTTAAATTGGATTTGAACGTTCACTCTGGCAATTTCTTTTGTATGTTACTTACCTTGGCCATTCCTCCACCTGGCTACCAGGGACAAGGGGGAGCAGAGATCCGACACACACACATTTACACACGCACAAACACGCACTTACAAGCATAAACACACACAAACACACACTCTCACAAACACTCTCACAAACACACACATGCAAAGACATCCACGTACACCCCTCCCCCAGATACACACACATAGAAGAGGCCAGAAGAAAGAGTAACCTTGTACCAGAAACCTTCCATCCATAGTTACAACAATAGTCTTTGGACTCCTCACCTCAATGGAATGGCTGCAAAAGGTCCTGACTGTTTCTCCACTTAGTCCTTTACAGAAGAGTCATAAAGGGTTTATTCTGGTATTGTGTAGTGTAGGCGTTGGTGGAGGGATAACCTTGTAGAAGAAATAAAACACTTGACCTTCTCCCATCTGTAGGAGGGAGAAGAGAGAGAAAGGGAGAATGGAGAGAGAAAGGAGGACAAAGGGAGAGCAGAATACGTTTTTTCTTTCTCCCGAGTGGCACAGCGGTCTAAGGCACTGCATCTCAGTGCAAGAGGCGTCACTGCAGACCCTGGTTCGATTCCAGGCTGTATCACAACCGGCTGTGATTGGGAGTCCCATAGGGCGGCGCACAATTGGCCCAGCATCGTCCGGGCTAGGGTTTGGCCGGGGTAGGCCGTCATTGTAAATACGAATTTGTTCTTAAATAAATACATTGAAAAAATATATATTTCTGTCAAGAGTGTTTATTATTCACCATATGGACACATTATGAATAGGTCAGTATAACTTTGATCAGAACAGGTGTTTTAATGAAAATGATCTATTTTGACCCTCAAAAGGATCAGTTGTTTTTACATGCTTCGTATTTTACAGCTGGAACTTGCATATGACTGTATGAGGGAATCAGTGTCATGACTCTTTTCACTATCTTGTCTTTTTGTTCTTCAGATTCAGTAACAACATGATAACTCATAGTTCGTACACGTCATCCCTCTCAAGGATGGACCCTTCCAACATCACCACGGCAACAATCACTTCTTTCTCTCATTCTTGGTTCAATTCCCTCAACCACGGATCCTTTCAATATCACCACAATATAACGTTGTTCTCTCTGAAAAGTATTCTTAAGTCTTCTCTACACAGTCTGACCCAGAGGTCTAACTAGCAAGGAGTCTTTCACAAACCTAATTAGATTTAAACAGACACTGGTCAGTCAACAATAGGGCGGACATATTGGAAGATATGACGGAGAAAGATCAGGTCCTTCCAGTGACAGGAATATATCATTTCCTGTCTGTACCTTGCATGCTCCAGATACTCTGAAAAGGGTTTTGATAACAATTCATAGCTTAGGTCATATCTGCCTCGACCAGCTCTCACACAGACATATCCCCAAGCTGGTAATTGGACATTTCGCACTGTTTTTCTCTGTTCCTAGCCTGAATACAAAGGAAACTCCAGCACATTAATGACTTCTAGCTAGCCTCTTATATAGGCCTGCATCCCAAATGGCACATTTTCCCTATGGGTCCTGGTCAAAAGTAGTGTACTAAATAGGGAATAGGGTGCCATTTGGGACAGGGGCTAAGTCTAGCTGGTTTAATGGCTCTTTCACTAACTCCCTCAATTAAAGTCTGCTCTGTGAATATAAACAAAGGAGGGTGCCGCCGGGGGACATGTTTGTTGTACCTGGATTAGTCAACCCACAGGGCACAGATGTCACTTCAACATTTAGTCCTGATTTACATTTGGTTGAGTTGGCAACCAATGTGAATTCAACAGAAAATCAACAAAAATATCAGGTTTTGACAAAATGTCCTTATGTTGATGACTTTTTGCAAATCCAATCAGTTTGGATTTGTTGATTCAACTTCATCAGTTTTTGTTGTTGAAATGACGTGGAAGCAACATTGATTCATCCAGTTTTTGCCCAGTGGGAAGGGTCCAATAGGCCTGACACTTTTGACCTTTTGTGCTGCTTCCTTCTACTTCCGAACTCTCACTGCCCTGGGAGAAACAAACAAACACACTGGCCCTCCCTTACCCTCCATGCCTTGTTAACAGTGTGTCACATAAAAAATAAGGTCCCATAAGGCTCTGGTCAAAATGATAGCCATTACAGACGCACCCGGCCTCAATTAGGCGTGTCCCGAGTGACTGATCAAAGGAGAAGCATTATTTAGTGGTGGTCACAATCCAAGATTGTTTGGGAACAAGTATTGCAGCCAGGTCACCAGTGACACAAGTCAGTATTCAACGTCCATCCACGTATGAGGTTGTCGGGTGATTACGTGAAAACTGGCCTCTAGGGGCAACAGTGAGCACGATAACCTTCACGTAGGTTTTGGTTTTGCTAGGGCGTCGTGGACAGGGATGGCAGACGGGCAAGGGCATCCGACTCTGATTTCCAGTGACAGAAAGTTGTTTTAGAGATTTTTGCTTTAAGGCTATCCAAACCTTAATCGTTACCTTAACCATTTGGAGTTAATGCCTAACCCTAAGATTTCAGTTAATGCCTGAACTCAACATTAAACACTTCTAAATCTGACGTTTGCAACAACTTCGATATTTGAAGTTTGAGAAACATGGATGAACGTCAAATTCTGACGTGAGACTGTGAGGGCTAGTTGAGTATTGACTAAACAGAGGGAAAAAACAGAGGGAGGAACAAAGGAACGAACAGAGGGGAAACATAGATGAAAGACAGGGTCCAAACAGAGGGAAGGAACAGAGGGAGGAACAAAGGGACGAACAGAGGGAGGAACAAAGGGACGAACAGAGGGAGGAACAAAGGGACAAACAGATGAGAAACAGAGATGAAAGACAGGGAGCAAACAGAGGGAAGGAACAGAGGGAGGAACAAAGGGACGAACAGAGGGAGGAACAAAGGGACGAACAGAGGGAGGAACAAAGGGACGAACAGAGAGAGGAAACAGAGGGAAGGAACCGCGTGGGAAACAGAGGGAGGAAACAGAGGGGAAGGAACAGCATGGGAAACAGAAGGAGGAAACAGAGGGAAGGAACCGCGTGGGAAACAGAGGGAGGAAACAGAGGGAAGGAACAGCATGGGAAACAGAGGGAGGAAACAGAGGGAAGGAACAGCTTGGGAAACAGAGGGAGGAAACAGAGGGAAGGAACAGCTTGGGAAACAGAGGGAGGAAACAGAGGGAGGAAATAGAGGGAAGGAACAGCATGGGAAACAGAGGGAGGAAACAGAGGGAGGAAACAGAGTGAAGGAACAGCATGGGAAACAGAGGGAGGAAACAGAGGGAAGGAACAGCTTGGGAAACAGAGGGAGGAAACAGAGGGAAGGAACCGCGTGGGAAACAGAAGGAGGAATCAGAGGAAAGGAACAGCATGGGAAACAGAGGGAGGAAACAGAGTGAAGGAACAGTGTGGGAAACAGAGGGAGGAAACAGAGGAGGAAACAGAGGGAAGGAACAGCGTGGGAAACAGAGGGAGGAAACAGAGGGAAGGAACAGCGTGGTAAACAGAGGGAGGAAACAGAGGGAAGGAACAGCGTGGCAAACAGAGGGAGGAAACAGAGGGAAGGAACAGCGTGGGAAACAGAGGGAGGAAACAGAGGGAAGGAACAGCGTGGGAAACAGAGGGCGGAAACAGAGTAAAGGAACAGCATGGAAAACAGAGGGAGGAAACAGAGGAAAGGAACAGCGTGGGAAACAGAGGGAGGAAACAGAGTGAAGGAACAGCGTGGGAAACAGAGGGAGGAAACAGAGGGAAGGAACAGCATGGAAAACAGAGGGAGGAAACAGAGGGAAGGAACAGAGTGAAGGAACAGCGTGGGAAACAGAGGGAGGAAACAGAGGGAAGGAACAGCATGGGAAACAGAGGGAGGAAACAGAGGGAAGGAACAGAGTGGAAAACAGAGGGAGGAAACAGAGGGGGGAACAGCGTGGGAAACGGAGGGAGGAAACAGAGGGAGGAAACAGAGGGAAGGAACAGCGTGGGAAACAGAGGGAGGAAACAGACTGAAGGAACAGCGTGGGAAACAGAGGGAGGAAACAGAGTGAAGGAACAGCGTGGGAAACAGAGGGAGGAAACAGAGTGAAGGGACCGTGTGGGAAACAGAGGGAGGAAACAGACTGAAGGAACAGCGTGGGAAACAGAGGGAGGAAACAGAGGGAAGGAACAGCATGGGAAACAGAGGGAGGAAACAGAGGGAAGGAACAGCGTGGGAAACAGAGGGAGGAAACAGAGGGGGGAACAGCGTGGGAAACGGAGGGAGGAAACAGAGGGAGGAAACAGAGGGAAGGAACAGCGTGGGAAACAGAGGGAGGAAACAGACTGAAGGAACAGCGTGGGAAACAGAGGGAGGAAACAGAGTGAAGGAACAGCGTGGGAAACAGAGGGAGGAAACAGAGTGAAGGGACCGTGTGGGAAACAGAGGGAGGAAACAGACTGAAGGAACAGCGTGGGAAACAGAGGGAGGAAACAGAGGGAAGGAACAGCATGGGAAACAGAGGGAGGAAACAGAGGGAAGGAACAGCGTGGGAAACAGAGGGAGGAAACAGAGGGGGGAACAGAGGAGGAATCAGATGGGGGAAACAGAGGAGGAATCAGATGGGGGAAACAGAGGAGGAATCAGATGGGGGAAATAGAGGAGGAATCAGATGGGGGAAACAGACTGAGGAATCAGACGGGGGAAACAGAGGAGGAATCAGACGGGGGAAACAGAGGAGGAATCAGATGGGGGAACAGACTGAGGAATCAGATGGGGGAAACAGAGGAGGAATCAGATGGGGGAAACAGAGGAGGAATCAGATGGGGGAAACAGAGGAGGAATCTGATGGGGGAAACAGACTGAGGAATCAGATGGGGGGAACAGAGGGGGGAACAGAGGAGGAATCAGATGGGGGAAACAGACTGAGGAATCAGAGGGGAAGGAGTGTGATGTCATGGTATTATGAGAAAATAGCATAGTATGTTTATTGTCTGTTTTCACATAAATGTTTCGGTTTTCAACATCATTAAAACTCACTCATGGGCCTCCTGAGTGATGTAGTGGTCTAAGGCACTGCTTCACAGTGCTTGAGGCATCACTACAGATCTGGGTTTGATCGCAACCGGGAGACTCATGATGCGGCGCACAATTAGCACAGCGTTGTCTGGGTTAGGGGACTGTTTGGCCGGCCGGGACGTCCTTGTCCCATCACGATCTAGCGATTCCTTGTGGCGGGCCAGGTGCATGCATGCTGACTTGGGTCACCAGTTGTACAGTGTTTCCTCTGACACATTTGTGCCGCTAGCTTCCAGGTTAAGCAAGCAGTGTGTCAAGAAGCAATGTGTCTTGGCAGGGTCGTGTTTCATAAGACGCATGGCTCTCTACCGAGTCCGTACGGGAGTTTCAGCAATGGGAGAAGACTGTAACTACCATTTGGATATCACAAAATTATTTTTAAAAGAATAACATTCACTCATGACAGGACAGGATGTGCTAGACAACTCACAAAGAAGAGTACAACCAACATCCACCAGCCACTGTCTTCTAGGAGTTACAGCAGGATTCATGGGAGGCAGAACCTAGAAAGCCTGCCCCCAGGTCAGAAATGGTTCAGTCAAAACCCCTACATCAGGGGTTAACTGTCCCTCAGAAAGCTGCCCCTAATGGGGCCTGATGGGGCAGTAGATCACCTGGGGGGCAGTAGAATGTCTGTCAGGGGGAGATGGTCTGACTGGGGCAGATTAAAGTTACACCAGGATGGAAGATGAAGATAATGGAGCTACCTTTCCTCCTTCCTGTTCTATGATTCATGTTTTATGATTCATATGCTTTTCAGATTGTCAGGATTGTGCTAACCTCCACCACAAACACACACATACATGTATTAATGTAGACACACACACACCCACACGCACTGTTGATCAGAATTGATTTATCATAATTTTATAACTCTACTTTTGTGCACAGACTTCTCTCCATTGGATTTCAGTTGTAAACTAATGATAAGGACTTCACGTGGTTCATACCCTTCACGTGGTTCATACCCTTCACGTGGTTCAGACCCTTCACGTGGTTCAGACCCTTCACGTGGTTCAGACCCTTCACGTGGTTCATACCCTTCACGTGGTTCAGACCCTTCACGTGGTTCAGACCCTTCACGTGGTTCAGACCCTTCACGTGGTTCATACCCTTCACGTGGTTCATACCCTTCACGTGGTTCAGACCCTTCACGTGGTTCAGACCCTTCACGTGGTTCAGACCCTTCACGTGGTTCAGACCCTTCACGTGGTTCAGACCCTTCACGTGGTTCAGACCCTTCACGTGGTTCATACCCTTCACGTGGTTCAGACCCTTCACGTGGTTCATACCCTTCACGTGGTTCATACCCTTCACGTGGTTCAGACCCTTCACGTGGTTCAGACCCTTCACGTGGTTCAGACCCTTCACGTGGTTCAGACCCTTCACGTGGTTCAGACCCTTCACGTGGTTCATACCCTTCACGTGGTTCAGACCCTTCACGTGGTTCAGACCCTTCACGTGGTTCATACCCTTCACGTGGTTCAGACCCTTCACGTGGTTCAGACCCTTCACGTGGTTCATACCCTTCACGTGGTTCAGACCCTTCACGTGGTTCAGACCCTTCACGTGGTTCATACCCTTCACGTGGTTCATACCCTTCATGTGGTTCAGACCCTTCACGTGGTTCATACCCTTCACGTGGTTCAGACCCTTCACGTGGTTCAGACCCTTCACGTGGTTCAGACCCTTCACGTGGTTCATACCCGTAGACTAAATTACCTTTGAACAAGGAACAACAAGTTGCCTCACGGGAATAACGTCATTAAATCTATTATAACTAAATGTATTATTATATCTATTGATGTGAACTGTTCAGACTGTGGACTACAGTAGATACAGTAGTAATAGTTCCTCAGTGTGATTGGCTTTCCTCCATAGCATGATGGGGTTTTTTTTCTCAGAGCCTTTGGGCAAAAACGAATAATAAAAGAAGTGTGAATTGGGAGATTGAGTTTGTTTCAAAGAGGAAGGTTTCAAACAAATGTTCCACATGCATCAGAATGATGGATGTTGAATTAGCTTCATCTCAGAGGTAAGTGATGGATCAGAATGACTGGTGTTGAATTAACTCCGTCTCAGAGGTCAGTGATGGATCAGAATGACTGGTGTTGAATTAACTCCGTCTCAGAGGTCAGTGATGGATCAGAATGACTGGTGTTGAATTAACTCCGTCTCAGAGGTCAGTGATGGATCAGAATGACTGGTGTTGAATTAACTCCGTCTCAGAGGTAAGTGATGGATCAGAATGACTGGTGTTGATTTAACTCCGTCTCAGAGGTCAGTGATGGATCAGAATGACTGGTGTTGAATTAACTCCGTCTCAGAGGTCAGTGATGGATCAGAATGACTGGTGTTGAATTAACTCCGTCTCAGAGGTCAGTGATGGATCAGAATGACTGGCGTTGAATTAACTCCGTCTCAGAGGTCAGTGATGCAGAGCAGAAGGGTGGTGATAATACATACTGGTCAGCCGTGCATCCTCCATTAAAACTAAACATCACTGTTTGGGAAATTAAATAATTGTCTAGAACCCTTTTCTATATGCAACTATTACATTTAAATGTACATTTTAGTAATTAATCTTCAGCTAAGCAGACTGTTATCCAGAGTTAGAAATGTTGGTTATCTTCAGGTAGCTAGGTGAGACAACCCCATAAAACTGTGACATAACAAGTACATAATACACATGTTAATCATAACCACAGCCATCATGTAAAATGGAGCAGGCTATCACTAGTAGTGCTAGCCAACCTGGGTTTTTATCCACAGCTGGGCACAAATGCCTCAGGTGTGAGATGATTTCCACACAATCACAAGATGAAGATAAGGTGGAAGTGGAAAATGGACAGGGATTAGTCTGCCCTAGATGCACCAGCATCAAGCATCTTAGGGAGAGGTCCTCTGGCTGTTAGCTTGGCTGTGAGAAAAGGAAAACCTTCTTTCTAAGTACACTGACCTTGCTGTAACCCAGGCAAACCCAATCTCAGTTTTAAATGCCTCCTATAGAAAAGCTGTCGATGAGTCGGGCGGCATTGATCTGTCCCAATCCAACAGACATATGTGAAGCTTTGAGACAGACCTACCAGCCCCGGGAGTCAGCACGGATCCTGGGTGTATACCACCAGCCGGTGGCCGCACAGTGGCCCCTCCCCCACGGCCACTGCAGTTCAGCAGGTCACTTCCCCGTCGGGTACCATCACGACCATCATCATCATTGTGGGATTTTGTCATGCCTATGATCTGTGGATCGACAAAGGTCCATTGTCACCCAGGACCCCGTGTCCATGACATGAATTCCCTCCTGGCCAACTACTCTAATATTGACACCATTGTCACCTACATAGGTTTTAACAGCCTTAGTTTTAGTCAATCTGGGGTTCTGAGGGAGGACTAAAAACATATTTAAACACCCTCGCTAGCACAGGGAAGATAATAATTTTCTCTGGTCCCCTCCTATCTATGCTACCGGAAGGGTTCGGAACATCTCAGCAGGCTCTTTGAGGGTCCTGGGTGGCACTGTGGTCTAAGACACTGCATCTCAGTGCAAGAGGCATCACTGCAGTCCCTGGTTCAAATCTGGGCTGCATCTTATCTGGCTGTGAGTCCCATAGGGCAGTGCACAATTGGCACAGGTTTGGCTGGGGAAGGCTGTCATTGTAAATAAGAATATGTTCTTAATTGACCAGCCTAGTTAAATTAAAAGTACCTGACCAAATTTTGATTTGCTGTGGGAGGAACCACAGGATTTACCCTAACCACAGCGGTTCTATGATTATTTCCAGCAACATCGCAAACTGTTGTAGAGACTGACGGACAGGGTCTGGTAGTGCTCCAGTCCCAGCAGCATCAAACTGTTTTAGACTGACAGACAGGGTCTGGTAGTGCTTCAGTCCCAGCAACATCGCAAACTGTTGTAGAGACTGACAGACAGGGTCTGGTAGTGCTTCAGACCCAGCAACATGGCAAACTGTTGTAGAGACTGACAGACAGTGTCTGGTAGTGCTCCAGTCCCAGCAACATCAAACTGTTTTAGACTGACAGACAGGGTCTGGTAGTGCTTCACTCCCAGCAACATCGCAAACTGTTGTAGAGACTGACAGACAGGGTCTGGTAGTGCTCCAGTCCCAGCAACATCAAACTGTTGTAGAGACTGACAAACAGGGTCTGGTAGTGCCTCAGGCCCAGCAACATCAAACTGTTGTAGAGACTGACAGACAGGGTCTGGTAGTGCTTCAGTCCCAGCAACATCACAAACTGTTGTAGAGACTGACAGACAGGGTCTGGTCGTGTTTCAGTCTCAGCGACATCGCAAACTGTTGTAGAGACTGACAGACAGGGTCTGGTAGTGCTTCAGTCCCAGCAACATCAAACTGTTGTAGAGACTGACAGACAGGGTCTGGTAGTGCTCCAGTCCCAGCAACATCAAACTGTTGTAGAGACTGACAGACAGGGTCTGGTAGTGCTCCAGTCCCAGCAACATCAAACTGTTGTAGACTGACAGACAGGGTCTGGTAGTGCTTCAGTCCCAGCAACATCACAAACTGTTGTAGAGACTGACAGACAGGGTCTGGTAGTGCTCCAGTCCCAGCAACATCAAACTGTTTTAGACTGACAGACAGGGTCTGGTAGTGCTTCAGTCCCAGCAACATCGCAAACTGTTGTAGAGACTGACAGACAGGGTCTGGTAGTGCTTCAGTCCCAGCAACATGGCAAACTGTTGTAGAGACTGACAGACAGGATCTGGTAGTGCTTCAGTCCCAGCAACATCAAACTGTTGTAGAGACTGACAGACAGGGTCTGGTAGTGCTCCAGTCCAAGCAACATCAAACAGTTCTAGACTGACAGACAGGGTCTGGTAGTGCTCCAGTCCCAGCAACATCAAACTGTTTTAGACTGACAGACAGTGTCTGGTAGTGCTTCACTCCCAGCAACATCGCAAACTGTTGTAGAGACTGACAGACAGGGTCTGGTAGTGCTTCAGTCCCAGCAACATCAAACTGTTGTAGAGACTGACAGACAGGGTCTGGTAGTGCTCCAGTCCCAGCAACATCAAAGTGTTGTAGAGACTGACAGACAGGGTCTGGTAATGCTCCAGTCCCAGCAACATCAAACTGTTGTAGAGACTGACAGACAGGGTCTGGTAGTGCCTCAGTCCCAGCAACATCAAACTGTTGTAGAGACTGACAGACAGGGTCTGGGAGTGCTCCAGTCCCAGCAACATCAAACTGCTGTAGACTGACAGACAGGGTCTGGTAGTGCTCCAGTCCCAGCAACATCAAACTGTTGTAGACTGACAGACAGGGTCTGGTAGTGCTCCAGTCCCAGCAACATCAAACTGTTGTAGAGACTGACAGACAGGATCTGGTAGTGCTTCAGTCCCAGCAACATCAAATTGTTGTAGAGACTGACAGACAGGGTCCGGTAGTGCTCCAGTCCAAGCAACATCAAACTGTTCTAGACTGACAGACAGGGTCTGGTAGTGCTCCAGTCCCAGCAACATCAAACTGTTTTAGACTGACAGACAGGGTCTGGTAGTGTTTCACTCCCAGCAACATCGCAAGCTGTTGTAGAGACTGACAGACAGTGTCATGCAGGTGAACGAGGACCCAAACGCGACTTAACAGAAACAGAGTTTATTAATGTTCAAAACGGAATAACAGAAATCCTCTAGATTGTAGAGGGGAAAACAACTGGAGAAGCGGCCACAGACTGCAGGTCGCTTCGGGTAGGCGCAGGCCGTAGTCGACTGAGACACCTGCTCACACGCAGCGTCTGATGAAGGCACAAAACACGACAGGACAGGGTGATACACAATCACGGCAAAAACACGACAGGACAGGGCGAAACGCAATCACAGCATGGTGAATACAATACAAGGAACTGACGGCACAGGAACGGATCACAAAGGAATAAATAGGGACTCTAATCAGGGGAAAGGATCGGGAACAGGTGTGGGAAGACTAAATGATGATTAGGGAATAGGAACAGCTGGGAGCAGGAACGGAACGATAGAGAGAAGAGAGAGCGAGAGAGTGAGAGAGGGAGGGGGAGAGAGGGCTAGAAGGAGGGAAAGAACCAAATAAGACCAGCAGAGGGAAACGAATAGAATGGGAAGCACAGGGACAAGACAAGATAATAAATGACAAACATGACAGTACCCCCACTCACCGAGCGCCTCCTGGCGCTCTCGAGGAGGAACACTGGCGGCAACGGAGGAAATCATAGATCAAACGGTCCAGCACGTCCCGAGAAAGAACCCAACTCCTCTCCTCAGGACCGTAACGAAAAACGATAAAAAGGGAAACTAGGGTACTACTCTAAAAAAAAAATGAGAACTAGGGACAGACTGAGACACAGCAAGGGCAGGGACAAGAACAGGAGAGATGCGATGGCAGGGAACAGACTGAGACCCAGCAAGACCAGGAGCAGAAGCAGAAAAAAATTACCAGACTTCTTCTGCGCGCAGTCTGAACACGCAGCCACGAAACGGCGCGTGTCACGCTCCTGAGTCGGCCACCAAAAGCGCTGGCGAATAGACGCAAGAGTGCCTCGAACACCGGGATGACCAGCTAACTTGGCAGAGTGAGCCCACTGAAGAACAGCCAGACGAGTGGAAACAGGAACGAAAAGGAGGTTACTAGGACAAGCGCGCGGCGACGCAGTGTGCGTGAGTGCTTGCTTAACCTGTCTTTCAATTCCCCAGACTGTCAACCCGACAACACGCCCATAAGGAAGAATCCCCTCGGGATCAGTAGAAGCCACAGAAGAACTAAACAGACGGGATAAGGCATCAGGCTTGGTGTTCTTGCTACCCGGACGGTAAGAAATCACAAACTCGAAACGAGCGAAAAACAACGCCCAACGAGCTTGACGGGCATTAAGTCGTTTGGCAGAACGGATGTACTCAAGGTTCTTATGGTCTGTCCAAACGACAAAAGGAACGGTCGCCCCCTCCAACCACTGTCGCCATTCGCCTAGGGCTAAGCGGATGGCGAGCAGTTCACGGTTACCCACATCATAGTTGCGCTCAGATGGCGACAGGCGATGAGAAAAATAAGCGCACGGATGAACCTTATCGTCAGACTGGAAGCGCTGGGATAGAATGGCTCCCACGCCTACCTCTGAAGCGTCAACCTCGACAATGAATTGTCTAGTGACGTCAGGAGTAACGAGGATAGGAGCGGACGTAAAACGTTCTTTTTTAGAAGATCAAAAGCTCCCTGGGCGGAACCGGACCACTTAAAACACGTCTTGACAGAAGTAAGAGCTGTGAGAGGGGCAGCAACTTGACCGAAATTACGAATGAAACGCCGATAGAAATTAGCGAAACCTAAAAGCGCTGCAACTCGACACGTGACCTTGGAACGGGCCAATCACTGACAGCTTGGACCTTAGCGGAATCCATCTGAATGCCTTCAGCGGAAATAACGGAACCGAGAAAAGTAACGGAGGAGACATGAAAAGAGCACTTCTCAGCCTTTACGTAGAGACAATTCTCTAAAAGGCGCTGTAGAACACGTCGAACGTGCTGAACATGAATCTCGAGTGACGGAGAAAAAATCAGGATATCGTCAAGATAGACAAAAACAAAAATGTTCAGCATGTCTCTCAGAACATCATTAACTAATGCCTGAAAAACAGCTGGCGCATTGGCGAGACCGAACGGCAGAACCCGGTACTCAAAATGCCCTAACGGAGTGTTAAACGCCGTTTTCCACTCGTCCCCCTCTCTGATGCGCACGAGATGGTAAGCGTTACGAAGGTCCAACTTAGTAAAGCACCTGGCTCCCTGCAGAATCTCGAAGGCTGATGACATAAGGGGAAGCGGATAACGATTCTTAACCGTTATGTCATTCAGCCCTCGATAATCCACGCAGGGGCGCAGAGTACCGTCCTTCTTCTTAACAAAAAGAACCCCGCCCCGGCCGGAGAAGAAGAAGGCACTATGGTACCGGCGTCAAGAGACACAGACAAATAATCCTCGAGAGCCTTACGTTCGGGAGCCGACAGAGAGTATAGTCTACCTCGAGGAGGCGTGGTCCCTGGAAGGAGATCAATACTACAATCATACGACCGGTGAGGAGGAAGGGAGTTGGCTCGGGACCGACTGAAGACCGTGCGCAGATCATGATATTCCTCCGGCACTCCTGTCAAATCGCCAGGCTCCTCCTGAGAAGTAGGGAGAGAAGAAACGGGAGGGATGGCAGACATTAAACACTTCACATGACAAGAAACGTTCCAGGATAGGATAGAATTACTAGACCAATTAATAGAAGGATTATGACATACTAGCCAGGGATGACCCAAAACAACAGGTGTAAACGGTGAACGGAAAATCAAAAAGAAATAGTCTCACTGTGGTTACCAGATACTGTGAGAGTTAAAGGTAGTGTCTCAAATTTGATACTGGGAAGATGACTACCATCTAAGGCAAACATGGGCGTAGGCTTGTCTAACGGTCTGAAAGGAATGTTATGTTTCCGAACCCATGCTTCGTCCATGAAACAACCCTCAGCCCCAGAGTCAATCAAGGCACTGCATGTAGCACCCGAACCGGTCCAGCGTAGATGGACCGACATAGTAGTACAAGATCTAGATGAAGGGACCTGAGTAGTAGCGCTCACCAGTAGCCCTCCGCTTACTGATGGGCTCTGGCCTCTTACTGGACATGAATTAACAAAATGTCCAGCAACTCCGCAATAGAGGCACAGGCGGTTGGTGATCCTCCGTTCCCTCTCCTTAGTCGAGATGCGAATCCCTCCCAGCTGCATGGGCTCAGTCTCAAAGCCAGAGGAGGGAGATGGTTGCGATGCGGAGCAGGGAAACACCGTTGATGCGAGCTCTCTTCCACGAGCCCGGTGACGAAGATCTACCCGTCGTTCTATGCGGATGGCGAGAGCAATCAAAGAGTCCACATCTGAAGGAACCTCCCGGGAGAGAATCTCATCCTTAACCACTGCGTGGAGTCCCTCCAGAAAACGAGCGAGCAGCGCCGGCTCGTTCCACTCACTAGAGGCAGCAAGAGTGCGAAACTCAATGGAATAATCCGTTATGGACCGTTCACCTTGGCATAAGGAAGCCAGGGCCCTAGAAGCCTCCCCACCAAAAACTGAACGGTCAAAAACCCGAATCATCTCCTCTTTAAAGTTCTGGAATCTGTTAGAGCAATCAGCCCTTGCCTCCCAGATAGCTGTGCCCCATTCTCGAGCCCGGCCAGTAAGGAGTGAAATGACGTAAGCAACCCGAGCTCTCTCTCTAGAGTATGTGTGGGGTTGGAGAGAGAACACAATCTCACACTGCGTGAGAAAGGAGCGGCACTCAGTGGGCTGCCCGGAGTAGCAAGGTGGGTTATTAACCCTGGGTTCTGGAGGCTCGGCAGGCCAGGAAGTAACAGGTGGCACGAGACGTAGACTCTGGAACTGTCCAGAGAGGTCGGAAACCTGAGCGGCCAGGTTCTCCACGGCATGGCGAGCAGCAGACAATTCCTGCTCGTGTCTGCCGAGCATGGCTCCTTGGATCTTGACGGCAGTGTAAACAGCGTCTGAAGTCGCTGGGTCCATTCCTTGGTCAGTTCCTTCTGTCATGCAGGTGAATGAGGACCCAAACGCGACTTAACAGAAACAGAGTTTATTAATGTTCAAAACGGAATAACAGAAATCCTCTAGATTGTAGAGGGGAAAACAACTGGAGAAGCGGCCACAGACTGCAGGTCGCTTCGGGTAGGCGCAGGCCGTAGTCGACTGAGACACCTGCTCACACGCAGCGTCTGATGAAGGCACAAAACACGACAGGACAGGGTGATACACAATCACGGCAAAAACACGACAGGACAGGGCGAAACGCAATCACAGCATGGTGAATACAATACAAGGAACTGACGGCACAGGAACGGATCACAAAGGAATAAATAGGGACTCTAATCAGGGGAAAGGATCGGGAACAGGTGTGGGAAGACTAAATGATGATTAGGGGAATAGGAACAGCTGGGAGCAGGAACGGAACGATAGAGAGAAGAGAGAGCGAGAGAGTGAGAGAGGGAGGGGGAGAGAGAGGGCTAGAAGGAGGGAAAGAACCAAATAAGACCAGCAGAGGGAAACGAATAGAATGGGAAGCACAGGGACAAGACAAGATAATAAATGACAAACATGACAGACAGGGTCTGGTAGTGCTCCAGTCCCAGCAACATCAAACTGTTGTAGAGACTGACAGACAGGATCTGGTAGTGCTTCAGTCCCAGCAACATCAAACTGTTGTAGACTGACAGACAGGGTCTGGTAGTGCTTCAGTCCCAGCAACATCACAAACTGTTGTAGAGACTGACAGACAGGGTCTGGTAGTGCTTCAGTCCCAGCAACATCAAACTGTTTTAGACTGAAAGACAGGGTCTGGTAGTGCTCCAGTCCCAGCAACATCAAACTGTTTAACATCAAACTGTCTACTATTTATATAGACAGAAATGTCCAAAATGCACAACTTCTTTTTTATGCTGATGATACTGTTATTTACTGTTGTGCCTCGTCTCTTACAAAAGCTTTCCAGAACTTGCAAATGGCTTTTTATGCTGTTACCTCGTGTCAATTGAAGCTTATCCTCAACACTGACAAAACTGAAATAATGGTGTTTTCTGAAGCAAGAAATAGACCTCTGAACCTTTCACCTATTACTACGTGTCAGGGCAAGGAGATTGAGGTTGTAACCTCATATACATATCTTGGAATTTTAATTGATGACAGCCTCTCTTTTAAATTGCATATTCAACAACTTACAAAAAAATTGAAGCTGAAATTGGGATTTTATTTTAGGAATAAGGCCTGTTTTTCTTTTGAAGCCAGAAGGAGGCTAGTATCAGCTACATTTATGCCTTTTCTAGACTATGGGGATATTTTATATATGAATGCTTCCGCTCAGTGTTTGAGATCAATGGACACCCTTTACCATGGCACTTTGAGTTTATTTTAAACTGCAAAACCTTTACACACCACTGCACTTTGTATACCAGGGTTGGCTGCCTTCTCTAGTCACTCGTAGGCTCAGGCACTGGTATACTTTTATTTACAAAGTATACCAGTGCCAGTGTTTTATACTCTTGTGAATTCAATGGTTTTTACTAGATCTCTTGTAGTTTTTCATCTTGTCTATCTGTAATTTCTTTGTAATTACTTGGTGCTGCCTATCTTGGCCAGGAAGTTCTTGAAAAAGAGATTTTAATCTCAATGAGCCCTTCCTGGTTAAATAAAGGTTAAATAAAATAAAAAATACAAGACTACACGGACAGGGTCTGGCAAGTGCTCCAGTTCTCCCTTTCAGAATAAGCAGAAGAAACTGTCACGCCTTGGTCATTGTATTTTGTGTTTTTGTTATATGTTTGGGTAGGCCAGGGTGTGACATGGGTTTATATGTTGTGTTTCGTATTGGGGTTTGTATTATTTGGGATCGCGGCTGATTAGGGGTGTGGTATAGGCTTGGCTGCCTGAGGCGATTCTCAATTAGAGTCAGGTGCTTCTCGTTGTCTCTGATTGGGAACCGTATTTAGGCAGCCTGACTTTCGCTTTGTATTTTGTGGGTGTTTGTTCCTGTCTTTGTGTAGTATTCACCAGATAGGCTGTATTAGTTTCACGTTTCGTTTGTTGTTTTCGTATTTCAGTTATTTTCATGTACCGTCATATCTTTCATTAAAGTCATGAGTAACCTACACGCTGCGCTTCGGTCCGACTCTCTTCATTCAACAGACGAACGCCGTTACAGAAACACCCACCTCTCACAGACCGAGCAGCGTGTAACTGGCAACGACGTTATGGACAGCAGAAGCATGGAGTATACGACGTGGGAAGAAATCGACAGGTGGGCGGCCGACCCAGAGAGAGTGCAGGAGCCCGCTTGGGATTCGCTTCAGCAGTGCGAAGAGGGCTATAGACGAATGGGGTCTAAAAGGAAAACACGGCGACGCAGAGCGAAAAACGAAAGTAACCCCCAAATATTTATTGGGAGAAAGCACAGAGAGAGAGTGGCTGAGTCAGGAGTCAGACCTGAGCCTACTCTCCCTGTTAATCGTGAAGAGCAGTTGCAGTGGGAGAAGCTGCACCACTTGGAGAATTGGACATGGGAGGAGGAATTAGACGGTAAAGGACCTTGGGCTCAGCCTGGAGAAAGAATATCGCCGTCCCAAGGAAGAAATAGAAGCGAATAAAGCGGAGAGGCGCAGGTATGAGGAGGCAGCACGGCGACGCGATTGGAAGCCGGAAAAGCAGCCCAAAAACATTATTGGGGGGGGCTAGAAGGGAGAATAGTTATGCCAGGTAGGAGACCTGCGCAAACTCCCTGTGCTCACCGTTGGGCTAGAGAGACCGGGCAGGCACCGTGTTATGCTATGGAGCGCACAGTGTTTCCGGTACGGGTGCAGAGCCAGGTGCAGCACATACCAGCCCTTCCTATTGGCCGGGCTAGAGTGGGCATCGAGCCAGGTAAGCTTGGGCAGGCTCGGTGCTCAAGAGCTCCAGTGCGCCTGCACGGTCCGGTCTATCCAGAGCCACCTCTACACACCAGTCCTAGGGTAGCAGCTCCTCGCACCAGGCTTCCTGTGCGTGTCCTCGATCCAGTACCACCAGTTCCAGCACCATGCACCAGGCCTCCAGTGCGCCTCGCCTGTTCAGCGCAGCCAGCGCTTTTCTCCTCTCCTGCGCTGTCGGAGTCTCCCGCCTGTTTAGCACAGCCAGAGCCTTTCTCCTCTCCTGCGCTGCCGGAGTCTCCAGTCTGCCCAGCGCCGCCAGTGCTCCCAGTCGGCCCAGCGCGGCCAGTGCTCCCAGTCTGCCCAGCGCGGCCAGTGCTCCCAGTCTGCCCAGCGCTCCCAGTCTGCCCAGCGCCGCCAGTGCTCCCAGTCTGCCCAGCGCCGCCAGTGCTCCCAGTATGCCCAGCGCCGCCAGACAACCAGTCTCTTCCAGATCTCCCCGACAACCAGTCTCTTCTAGATCTGGCCGACAACCAGGATTTACCGGAGCCTACTACCTGCCTGATCTTCCTCTCAGTACTGGGCTTCCTCTCAGTACTGGGCTTCCTCTCAGTACTGGGCTTCCTCTCAGTACTGGGCTTCCTCTCAGTACTGGGCTTCCCCTCAGTCCCGGGCTGCCCCTCTGTCCTGAGATGCCCCTCTGTCCTGAGATGCCCCTCTGTCCTGAGATGCCCCTCTGTCCCGAGATGCCCCTCTGTCCCGAGCTGCCCCTCTGTCCTGAGATGCCCCTCTGTCCTGAGATACCCCTCTGTCCCGAGATGCCCCTCTGTCCCGAGCTGCCCCTCTGTCCCGAGCTGCCCCTCTGTCACGAGCTGCTCCTCAGTTATGTGGGGATCTGGGTGAGGACTATTAGGCCATGGTCGGCGGAGAGGGTGGATTACCCCAGGATGCAAAGGGGAGGAACTATTACATTAATGGAGTGGAGTCCACGTCCCGAGCCAGAACCGCCACCATGGACAGACGCCCACCCGGACCCTCCCTATGCTCTTGAGGTGCGTCCGGGAGTCCGCACCTTAGGGGGGGGGGTTCTGTCACGCCTTGGTCATTGTATTTTGTGTTTTTGTTATATGTTTGGGTAGGCCAGGGTGTGACATGGGTTTATATGTTGTGTTTCGTATTGGGGTTTGTATTATTTGGGATCGCGGCTGATTAGGGGTCTGGTATAGGCCTGGCTGCCTGAGGCGATTTTCAATTAGAGTCAGGTGCTTATTGTTGTCTCTGATTGGGAACCGTATTTAGGCAGCCTGACTTTCGCTTTGTATTTTGTGGGTGTTTGTTCCTGCCTTTGTGTAGTATTCACCAGATAGGCTGTATTAGTTTCACGTTTCGTTTGTTGTTTTCGTATTTCAGTTATTTTCATGTACCGTCATATCTTTCATTAAAGTGATGAGTAACCAACACGCTGCGCTTCGGTCCGACTCTCTTCATTCAACAGACGAACGCCGTTACAGAAACCATATAAACTCCTGTAAAAATGGCACTACTGTTGTTGTACGTAACCTAATTTATGTTCCTTTAACTCCAACTTCTAGTGTGTTTATACAAAACCTTTCTCATGAATGACCTCATTACTGAGCACAAAGTTAATTGCTTGGTTCTCACTGAAACATAGCTGTCATCAGATTTTTTCTAATTATCTCAGCTGTAAGGGCATTTTGTTTTGGTGACTTTGGGTCTTTTTAGCATCATGCTATACTGTTTAAATGTCAGCCACCAGTACTGGCCATAACCCTGTATAGGCCACCAAAGCACTGTGCCACTTTTTTACTAAATGATATAAACTATTGTCTTTTGTCCTTGAGAACTATGATACAAGTACTGTGTTGGGTGATTTTCATACTCATGTTGACAAAGAGACTGACACCAAGGCCAGTGAATTTATTCATCTTTGGAGCTCCATGGACTTAATCCAATGTGTTACTGGGCCCACACATAACCGTGGACATACTCTTGACCTGGTTATTACCAAGGGGCTTTCTATTGGCATATCCTCTATTGTTTATCTGATCACCAATGTGTATTTTCTACTACCTTGTTGCCCATAGCGCAGGGTAATACTGAACGCATTATTAAGAAACACTATCTTACCTCTGAAGTTGCTACAGATTGTATTGAGTGCATGAACAATACTCCATCACCTATTCTGCCTTCCTCTTGTGATGATTTAGTGGATAACTTTTTTAATAGCAAATAAAGGGCAACCATTGATGTCATACAGTAGCTCCAGTTAAATTGAAAAAGGTCGCAACCAAACCGAGAGGAACCTTGGATGAGTGAGAAAACGAATCAATTAAAGAGAAATTGCAGAAAGGCAGAGCGGAAATTGAGAAAGTCATAGTTGCAGGTCCATTATGATATTCTGAGAGAGCAGCTTGGCATATATAACAAGGCAATTAGAAATCCCTGACGGGCTCAATTTTCTAACTTTAATCAGAACTTTAATTTTCACTATTAATCAGAATAATTAGAGAGTACTTTTCTCAACCATTGATGGCCAGATTAATCCTACTCCTGCAAACCTATGTGAACTGTCTTCCACATCTAAATGTGATGAGTTTGCGGCATATTTCTGAAATAAGATAGCCAACATTAGGATGGGTATCAGTCAAGCAAGACCAGAAGAGAGTTTTGATAGTATGTTCCCTAGGCTACCACGCAAAGCACTATGAATATATTTTCCCTGGACACAGCCATGCTCAAGAAAAAAATATCCCAACTTAAGCCTTTTACCTGCCTTCTCGATCCTTTCCCCAACACTTTCTTCAAAACAGGTTTTATTTGCATATCTGAAGATGTGTAAGCTATTGTTAATCACTTCCTGTTCACAGGCACTTACCCCATTGCACTAAAAATTGCTAAGGTGAAACCCCTTTTTTAATTTATTTTTTATTTGACCTTTATTTAACTAGGCAAGTCAGTTAAAAACAACAAAAATAACTTTTATTTTTCTGCAGAAAAGTCATTTAGATTATTCTGCTCTTAACAATTATTGTCCAATCTCCAACCTTTCCTTTCTTAAGCAGAATTCTGGAGACATTGATTTTCAAACAGCTAAACTGGTATTCATGCCCACCGGAGCACAGAGACAGCCTTAGTTAAAGTGGTAAATTATCTTAGAGCCAACACAGATGCCAAACAGCTCTGTCTTTGTACTCTTAGATTTAATTGCTGCATTTCTTAGCAGTAGATGTTTTTCTTCAATCACACAGACCCCAAAGCAAATCAGGGGGAGGAAAATAGGTTTATTCAAATAGGACAAATCATGCTTGGAAGTAAATGGTCATTCTCCCCTGCCCTCAGCTATGCCCTCCAATGATTCTCTCCTGTGATTCTCTCCAATGATTCTCTCCAGTTATTCTCTCCAATGATTCTCTCCAATGATTCTCTCCAATGATTCTCTCCAGTGATTCTTTCCAGTGATTCTCTCCAATGATTCTCTCCAATGATTCTCTCCAATGATTCTCTCCAGTTATTCTCTCCAATGATTCTCTCCAATGATTCTCTCCAGTTATTCTCTCCAATGATTCTCTCCAGTGATTCTCTCCAGTGATTCTCTCCAATGATTCTCTCCAGTGATTCTCTCCAATGATTCTCTCCAGTGATTCTCTCCAGTGATTCTCTCAAGTGATTCTCTCCAATGATTCTCTCCAGTGATTCTCTCCAGTGATTCTCTCCAGTGATTCTCTCCAATGATTCTCTCCAGTGATTCTCTCCAATGATTCTCTCCAGTGATTCTCTCCAGTGATTCTCTCCAGTGATTCTCTCCAGTGATTCTTTCCACAGAACAAAGGGACAGGATGTAGTTTATAACCCAGCCCTAACCTGTGCTGACCAATTAGAATTCCTTGCAATAATACTGTATCCCATTTCAGGTTGGACCAATGGGAAATTGCCACACCATAAGTTCAGGACTGACAGTCCTAACAGATGTTGAACTGAAAACCAACTATTTCCATTGATAATTCCCTATTCCCTATTGTGTAGTAAATATTTCAGCTTCTATTTTCATTGTTTGTATTCATTATTTTCTGTGATGCACATTGCGTTGCATTGCATAATGTGCTGTATAAATAAAGCTTGATTTTAAAGTTTTGATGTCTCTGACGCACTGTTTGTGAAATATAGATGGAGAAGATAATGCACTGTCATCTACTGTACCTATTAATAACAAATTACTCCTGAATCACCCCTGAGAGAGGATGTGTAGTGTCGTCTTAACCCCAGAGGAAGTTTGGTTGCAGAATGATTACAATTTACAGTGAAATTCCTGCTTAGAATTTACAGTGACATTGTCTGTTTAGAATTCACAGTGAGATTGTCTGTTTAGAATTCACAGTGACATTGTCTGTTTATAATTCACAGTGACATTGTCTGTTTAGAATGTACAGTGACATTGTCTGTTTATAATTCACAGTGACATTGTCTGTTTAGAATTCACAGTGACATTGTCTGTTTAGAATTAACAGCGACATTGCCTGTTTAGAATTCACAGTGAGATTATCTGTTTAGAATTCACAGTGACATTGTCTGTTTAGAATTCACAGTGACATTGTCTGTTTAGAATGTACAGTGACATTGTCTGTTTAGAATTCACAGTGACATTGTCTGTTTAGAATTCACAGTGAGATTGTCTGTTTAGAATTCACAGTGACATTGTCTGTTTAGAATTCACAGTGAGATTGTCTGTTTAGAATTCACAGTGACATTGTCTGTTTATTATTCACAGTGAGATTGTCTGTTTAGAATTCACAGTGACATTGTCTGTTTAGAATTCACAGTGACATTGTCTGTTTACAATTCACAGTGACATTGTCTGTTTAGAATTCACCGTGGCATTGTCTGTTTAGAATGTACAGTGAAATTGTCTGTTTAGAATGTACAGTGACATTGTCTGTTTAGAATTCACAGTGACATTGTCTGTTTAGAATTCACAGCGACATTGTCTGTTTAGAATTCACAGTGACATTGTCTGTTTAGACTTCACAGTGACATTGTCTGTTTAGAGTTCAGTGACATTGTCTGTTTAGAATTCACAGTGACATTGTCTGTTTAGAATTCACAGTGACATTGTCTGTTTAGAATTCACAGTGACATTGTCTGTTTAGAATTCACAGTGACATTGTCTGTTTAGAATTCACAGTGACATTTTCCGTTTAGAATGTACAGTGTTGTCCTGGTTAAATTCCCAGTCTGGCCCTCATACCATCACGGTCACCTAATCATCCCACTCCTCTACCCTGTAAATATTCCCCAGGTCGTTGCTGTAAACGAGAAGGTGTTCTCAGTCAACTTACCTGGTAAAATAAGGGTAAAATAAAATAAATAATCTAAAAGGGGGAGAAGATGTCTGTTCTGAAGACAGAGAGGCAGGGAGGGTGATTCATAAAACACACAGCTGTGCAGACCCCATGAAACACACACACACACAGCTGTGCAGACCCCATGAAACACACACACACACACATCTGTGCAGACCCCATGAAACACACACACACACACACAGCTGTGCAGACCCCATGAAACACACACACACACACAGCTGTGCAGACCCCATGAAACACACACACACACAGCTGTGCAGACCCCATGAAACACACACACACACACACACAGCTGTGCAGACCCCATGAAACACACACACACACACAGCTGTGCAGACCCCATGAAACACACACACACACACAGCTGTGCAGACCCCATGAAACACACACACACACACAGCTGTGCAGACCCAGCTGTGCAGACCCCATGACACACACACACACAGCTGTGCAGACCCCATGAAACACACACACACACAGCTGTGCAGATCCCATGAAACACACACACACAGCTGTGCAGATCCCATGAAACACACACACACAGCTGTGCAGACCCCATGAAACACACAGCTGTGCAGACCCCATGAAACACACAGCTGTGCAGACCACATGAAACACACAGCTGTACTGTACATCTGTACAGGTGTGAAATGGCTAGATATTTGGTGCACGCTAATAGCGTTTCAATCGGTGACATCACTCGCTCTGAGACCTTGAAGTAGTTGTTTCCTTTTGCTCTGCAAGGCCCGCTGCTTTTGTGGAGTGATGGGTAACAATGCTTTGTGAGAGACAGTTGTCGATGTGTGCAGAGGGTCGCTGGTTCGAGCCCAGGTAGGGGCGAGGAGAGGAACGAAAGCAAAACTGTTACACAGACACTTTTCCGGTTGCTGGTTTCCCAGTTTTCCATGCGCTCACACGGACCAGAGGAAGCAGAATGCGTCATACACAACTGGAGGTACCACAACGTGAGACGCATACATTAATGCCTTCCATATACTGACAGAGGATGGAGCTTAGGAATTGAACTGAGTCAGAAATGGCACACTATATAGGGCTCTGGTCAAAAGTCATGCACTATATAGGGAATAGGGTGCTATTTTTGAGTCTTCAGTATAGATAATTAAAACCTTGACTGCTATTTAAGTATTTGACACAATGGCCGGTCTGGGGAAGAGACACAGAGGAGAGGGCAGAGTTTTAATAAGAGTTTTAATTGGAAGCAGGGTTTGATTAGGTGGCCAAGGTGATTACTTCTCTCTCTCTCTCTCTCTCTCTCTCTCTCTCTCTCTCTCTCTCTCTCTCTCTCTCTCTCTCTCTCTCTCTCTCTCTCTCTCTCTCTCTCAAGGCTGCTGTGATGTGATTGTTTAGTCAGAAAGGCTTTATAATAATTTATCCGATGCCAGCTGACTGTACAATAGAGCCAAACAATGTCAGACTCACTGCCTGGCACACCTGAACGCACACCTGAACGCACCTCTGAACGCACCTCTGAACGCACCTCTGAACGCACCTCTGAACGCACCTCTGAACGCACCTCTGAACGCACCTCTGAACGCACACCTGAACGCAAATCAAATCAAATCAAATGTATTTATATAGCCCTTCGTACATCAGCTGATATCTCAAAGTGCTGTACAGAAACTCAGCCTAAAACCCCAAACAGCAAGCAATGCAGGTGTAGAAGCACGGTGGCTCGGAAAAACTCCCTAGAAAGGCCAAAACCTAGGAAGAAACCTAGAGAGGAACCAGGCTATGTGGGGTGGCCAGTCCTTTTCTGGCTGTGTCGAGTGGAGATTATAACAGAACATGGCCAAGATGTTCAAATGTTCATAAATGACCAGCAGGGTCAGATAATAATAAGGCAGAAAAGTTGAAACTGGAGCAGCAGCACGGCCAGGTGGACTGGGGACAGCAAGGACTCATCATGTCAGGTAGTCCTGGGGCATGGTCCTAGGGCTCAGGTCCGCCGAGAGAGAGAAAGAAAGAGAGAATTAGAGAGAGCATATGAACTAGAGCAACGCACACCTGAACGCTTCCAATCAATCCCTCACGTCACAACCATCATTATCTTTCACCCGTCTATTAAGTAAATGTGTTTGTTTTGTTGAAGCATTATCATCTGTGCCAAAAATCACAAACTTTTGTGTGTGCTTTCTGGCAAATTCGTAGCATATTATTTAAATCAAGTTTGTTAGCAATAAACAAAAACCTAAATATACTGTGGCTCTGCAGGACTTGGCAAATCTGTTGCACTATGTTTGGAATAGGGTGCCATTTGTGATGGAACCAGTCTAAATACTGTTTATAAGTTTCCCTTACAGGTAAGGGAACTTTCTGGTGCTGGGTGTTTCCGTCTGTGAGGATGTGATATAATGGTACGTCCTCCTCTCCAGCAGGCTACCCCTTAGCTCCTCTGTAGAGGGATGATAAACAATGCGACACTAGCCTCTGTCACCCTGTGAAGGGAAGATAAACAATGTGACATCAGGGGACGTTGGCGTAGCTAATGACTCTACCTGTCAATCACAACAGGACAAAACTCCAGGATTCTGGAACTTAGTGAACTTAGAGAAAACTCTGAGATGCTCCACAAACATTCTCACACCTCTGTTGGCTTGAAAGTCAAACAAAATGTCAACTGGCTGAAAATCCTAGTCCAGACTCCTTGATGTAGCTGGTCTATTTGATCCTTATTTGTTTAGCTTTTTCAAGCGCTTTGAGATTCTTTCTGTAAAGAAAAGCCCTGTTGAAGTAGAATCAAGTATTATTAATATTATTGTAGATGTTACATCCATCATCATTTACCCTGCCTGACCCTTCAGAATAGATTTTATCATCAATGTCTCACTCCAATGGTGATGTGCCCTACATGCATCCTCTATACACGCACTATGACCTTCTGGTGTCATTTCAGCAGACATCCAATCGCACTTGTCATCTAAATGATAAGAAGACAGGGTTGAATGAATAGAGATGGGATGGAAATGGAGAGACAGTGGGTCACAGTAACACACACACACACACACACACACACACACACACACACACACACACACACACACACACACACACACACACACACACACACACACACACACACACACACACACACACACACACACACACACACACACACACACACACACACACACACACACACACACACACACACACACACACAACACACACACACACACACACAAACACACATACAAACGCACACACACACACACCCACACAAAAACACACACACACACACACAGAATAATAAATCAATCGGGAGAGTGATGAAATATAATGCACGTACAAACACTCACGAAAGCTGTAATGGTCTTCTCCATTACATCACGTGACTTAGGGCCTTGGACATACACTGTGGCACACTCTTGACAGCGTAGATGAAAAGTGGCACGGCTTCCGTTTTGAAAAAAAGCCTCTCTGAGGTAATCAGGCAGGTGTAGGCATGTGTAACATACTCTTTGGGAATGGAAGAAGGGCTCCTTAAGAGACTTCATATAACTCAACCTTTCTTCATAGAAAAGATTTGGCACACTATTCCCTTTAGAGTGCACTACTTTTGACCAGGGTCCATTATCATGCACTACTTTTGACCAGGGCCCATTATCATGCACTACTTTTGACCAGGGTCCATTATGATGCACTACTTTTGACCAGGGCCCATTATCATGCACTACTTTTGACCAGGGCCCATTATCATGCACTACTTTTGACCAGGGCCCATTATCATGCACTACTTTTGACCAGGGCCCATTATCATGCACTACTTTTGACCAGGGTCCATTATCATACACTACTTTTGACCAGGGCCCATTATCATGCACTACTTTTGACCAGGGCCCATTATCATGCACTACTTTTGACCAGGGCCCATTATCATGCACTACTTTTGACCAGGGCCCATTATCATGCACTACTTTTGACCAGGCCCATTATCATGCACTACTTTTGACCAGGGCCCCTACATGATCCAAGATGGCGTAGCAGTAAGATGTCTTGTCCCTTGTATATATAGTTTTTTTTCGTATTTTCTCTTCGCATATATTTTAAAACATTTTGCTAAACCTCAACTTCTAAATACTCTCCTGCAACCCGCCTCACCCAATGTAGCTATTTTTCCTAAAGTGTTTATATTTACTTCGGATCCGGAACCCCTCAACTGAAGCTAGCCAGCCAACTACCAGCTATCAGTCAGCAAAACATTGCTAGCGGTCTTCAGCTAACCGGTCATCAACTAACCTTTAGCTCGGAAAGCTCTCGCCAGTTCGAACAACGCGACTCTAACCAGAGCATAACGGACCTATTTTTTGTTTTTATCCCCGGATTCCCACCGCAAACGGAACATTTTCAGCTGGATCTTCACAACTAGCTATCTAGCTAACCGCAACCCCGGATGATTACTCCTGGCTAGCGTTTCCACCCACTTAGCTTGAAGCTAGCCCGGCCAGAACCCCTGTGCTACCACCGTAGCATACTCCTGGGCTACAATATCCGGACCCACGACCGGTCTATCGATGTCACCGCATGAAGAGGAATAAACAGACTCACCCCATCACGACGTCCCACAAAGGCTAACTCTCTAGCCCTTGCTATCTCCTTGCTTGCTAATTCGGCCTGCTAACTGCTAGCTTGTTTAGCCCCGGTCCGCTAACTGCTACCTTGTTTAGCCCCGGCCTACTAACTGTTAGCTTGTTAGCACAGGCCTGCTAACCGTCTGAATCGCCGAGTCCCAAACACTCACTGGACCCATATTTACTTTCTATCTCTTTTCGATTTTCAATTTGTTTATACCTTCCGGTAACCTGCCTCACCCAATGGGATACGGAATCGCTATTATTTTTAATTTTTAGAACACACTCAAGAACCTCCAGAAGCTAACCAGCTAACTAGCTACAAGCTATTTAGTCATTGTTAGTTTTTATAACCTGGCTAACACTCGCCAGTCCAGCTTCCCTGCCCCATCCACCGCTGCTCCCTGGACACTGATCACTTGGCTACATAGCTGATGCATGCTGGACTGTCCATTAATCACGGTACTCCATTCTGCTTGTTTATGTTTTATCTGTTGGCCCAGCCGCACTCAGGCTCTGTGTGTAGTTAATCCGACCCTCCCTCTGCCTAGTCAACGCCATTTTACCTGCTGTTGTTCTGCCTTACTATTATTCGACCATGCTGGTCATTTATGAACATTTGAACATCTTGGCCATGTTCTGTTATAATCTCCACCCGGCACAGCCAGAAGAGGACTGGCCACCCCACATATGCTCTCTCTAATTCTCTCTTTCTTTCTCTTTCTCGGAGGACCTGAGCCCTAGGACCGTGCCCCACGACTACCTGACATGATGACTCCTTGCAGTCCCCAGTCCACCTGACTGTGCTGCTGCTCCAGTCTCAACTGTTCTGCCTTATTATTATTCGACCATGTTGGTCATTTATGAACATTTGAAAATCTTGGCCATGTTCTGTTATAATCTCCACCCGACACAGCCAGAAAAGGACTGGCCACCCCACATAGCCTGGTTCCTCTCTAGGTTTCTTCCTAGGTTTTGGCCTTTCTAGGGAGTTTTTCCTAGCCACCGTGCTTCTACACCTGCATTGCTTGCTGTTTGGGGTTTTAGGCTGGGTTTCTGTACAGCACTTTGAGATATCAGCTGATGTACGAAGGGCTATATAAATATATTTGATTTGATTTGATTTGTTGTTGTGCTAGCTGATTAGCTGTTGTTGTCTCACCTACTGTTTTAGCTAGCTCTCCCAATTCAACACCTGTGATTACTGTATGCCTCGCTGTATGTCTCTCTCAAATCTCAATATGCCTTGTATACTGTTGTTCAGGTTAGTTATCATTGTTTTAGTTTACAATGGAGCCCCAAGTTCCACTCTTCATACCCCTGATACCTCCTCTGTCCCACCTCCCACACATGCGGTGACCTCACCCATTACAACCAGCATGTCCAGAGATACAACCTCTCTCATCATCACCCAGTGCCTGGGCTTACCTCTGCTGTACCCGCACACCACCATACCCCTGTCTGCACATTATGCCCTGAATATATTCTACCATGCCCAGAAACCTGCTCCTCTTATTCTCTGTCCCCAATGCTCTAGGCGACCAGTTTTGATAGCCTTTAGCCGCACCCTCATACTACTCCTTCTCTGTTCCGCGGGTGATGTGGAGGTAAACCCAGGCCCTGCATGTCCCCAGGCACCCTCATTTGTTGACTTCTGTGATCGAAAAAGCCTTGGTTTCATGCATGTCAACATCAGAAACCTCCTCCCTAAGTTTGTTTTACTCACTGCTTTTGCACACTCTGCTAACCCTGATGTCCTTGCCGTGTCTGAATCCTGGCTCAGGAAGGCCACCAAAAATTCTGATATTTCCATACCCAACTATAACATCTTCCGTCAAGATAGAACTGCCAAAGGGGGAGGAGTTGCAGTCTACTGCAGAGATAGCCTGCAAAGTAATGTCATACTTTCCAGGTCCATACCCAAACAGTTCGAACTACTAATTTTGAAAATTATTCTCTCCAGAAATAAGTCTCTCACTGTTGCCGCCTGCTACCAACCCCCCTCAGCTCCCAGCTGTGCCCTGGACACCATTTGTGAATTGATCGCCCCCCATCTAGCTTCAGAGTTTGTTCTGTTAGGTGACCTAAACTGGGATATGCTTATGAACACCCCGGCAGTCCTACAATCTAAGCTAGATGCCCTCAATCTCACACAAATCATCAAGGAACCCACCAGTTACAACCCTAACTCTGTAAACAAGGGCACCCTCATAGACATGATCCTGACCAACTGGCCCTCCAAATACACCTCCGCTGTCTTCAACCATGATCTCAGCGATCACTGCCTCATTGCCTGTATCCACTATGGAGCCGCAGTCAAACGACCACCCCTCATCACTGTCAAACGCTCCCTAAAACACTTCTGTGAGCAGGCCTTTTTAATCGACCTGGCCCGGGTATCCTGGAAGGACATTGACCTCATCCCGTCAGTTGAGGATGCCTGGTCATTCTTTAAAATTAACTTCCTCACCATTTTAGATAAGCATGCTCCGTTCAAAAAAATGCAGAACTAAGAACAGATACAGCCCTTGGTTCACTCCAGACCTAACTGCCCTCGACCAGCACAAAAACATCCTGTGGCGGACTGCAATAGCATCGAATAGTCCCCGCGATGTGCAACTGTTCAGGGAAGTCAGGAACCAATACACGCAGTCAGTCAGGAAAGCTAAGGCCAGCTTCTTCAGGCAGAAGTTTGCATCCTGTAGCTCCAACTCCAAAAAGTTCTGGGACACTGTGAAGTCCATGGAGAACAAGAGCACCTCCTCCCAGCTGCCCACTGCACTGAGGCTAGGTAACACGGTCACCATCGATAAATCCACGATTATTGAAAACTTCAACAAGCATTTCTCAACGGCTGGCCATGCCTTCCGCCTGGCTACTCCAACCTCGGCCAACAGCTCCGCCCCCCCCGCAGCTACTCGCCCAAGCCTCTCCAGGTACTCCTTTACCCAAATCCAGATAGCAGATGTTCTGAAAGAGCTGCAAAACCTGGACCCGTACAAATCAGCTGGGCTTGACAATCTGGACCCTCTATTTCTGAAACTATCCGCCGCCATTGTCGCAACCCCTATTACCAGCCTGTTCAACCTCTCTTTCATATCGTCTGAGATCCCCAAGGATTGGAAAGCTGCCGGAGTCATCCCCCTCTTCAAAGGGGGAGACACCCTGGACCCTAACTGTTACAGACCTATATCCATCCTGCCCTGCCTATCTAAGGTCTTCGAAAGCCAAGTCAACAAACAGGTCACTGACCATCTCGAATCCCACCGTACCTTCTCCGCTGTGCAATCTGGTTTCCGAGCCGGTCACGGGTGCACCTCAGCCACACTCAAGGTACTAAACGATATCATAACCGCCATCGATAAAAGACAGTACTGTGCATCCGTCTTCATCGACCTTGCCAAGGCTTTTGACTCTGTCAATCACCATATTCTTATCGGCAGACTCAGTAGCCTCGGTTTTTCGGATGACTGCCTTGCCTGGTTCACCAATTACTTTGCAGACAGAGTTCAGTGTGTCAAATCGGAGGGCATGCTGTCCGGTCCTCTGGCAGTCTCTATGGGGGTGCCACAGGGTTCAATTCTCGGGCCGACTCTTTTCTCTGTATATATCAATGATGTTGCTCTTGCTGCGGGCAATTCCCTGATCCACCTCTACGCAGACAACACCATTCTATATACTTTCGGCCCGTCCTTGGACACTGTGCTATCTAACCTCCAAACGAGCTTCAATGCCATACAACACTCCTTCCGTGGCCTCCAACTGCTCTTAAACGCTAGTAAAACCAAATACATACTTTTCAACCGTTCGCTGCCTGCACCCGCACGCCTGACCAGCATCACCAACCTGGATGGTTCCGACCTTGAATATGTGGACATCTATAAGTACCTAGGTGTCTGGCTAGACTGTAAACTCTCCTTCCAGACTCATATCAAACATCTCCAATCGCAACAAAGCCTCCTTCACTCACACCGCCAAACTTACCCACGTAAAACTGACTATCCTACCGTTTCTCGACTTCGGCGATGTCATCTACAAAATTGCTTCCAACACTCTACTCAGCAAACTGGATGCAGTTTATCACAGTGCCGTCCGTTTTGTCACTAAAGCACCTTATACCACCCACCACTGCGACTTGTATGCTCTAGTCGGCTGGCCCTCGCTACATATTCGTCGCCAGACCCACTGGCTCCAGGTCATCTACAAGTCCATGCTAGGTAAAGCTCCGCCTTATCTCAGTTCACTGGTCACGATGGCAACACCCAACCGTAGCACGTGCTCCAGCAGGTGTATCTCACTGATCATCCCTAAAGCCAACACCTCATTTGGCCGCCTTTCGTTCCAGTTCTCTGCTGCCTGTGACTGGAACGAATTGCAAAAATCGCTGAAGTTGGAGACTTTTATCTCCCTCACCAACTTCAAACATCTGCTATCTGAGCAGCTAACCGATCGCCGCAGCTGTACATAGTCTATTGGTAAATAGCCCACCCATTTTCACCTACCTCATCCCCATACTGTTTTTATTTATTTACTTTTCTGCTCTTTTGCACACCAATATCTCTACCTGTACATGACCATCTGATCATTTATCACTCCAGTGTTAATCTGCAAAATTGTAATTATTCGCCTATCCCCTCATGCCTTTTGCACACAATGTATATAGACTCCCTTTTTTTCTACTGTGTTATTGACTTGTTAATTGTTTACTCCATGTGTAACTCTGTGTTGTCTGTTCACACTGCTATGCTTTATCTTGGCCAGGTCGCAGTTGCAAAATGAGAACTTGTTCTCAACTAGCCTACCTGGTTAAATAAAGGTGAAATAAAAATAAATAAAATAAATTATCATGCACTACTTTTGACCAGGGCCCATTATCATGCACTACTTTTGTCCAGGGCCCATTATCATGCACTACTTTTGACCAGGGCCCATTATCATGCACTACTTTTGACCAGGCCCATTATCGTGCGTTACTTTCGACTCTGACACATTAGCCTCTGGTCAAAAGCAATACACTATATACCATAGTCAAAAGTAGTGCATTATATACCCTAGACAAAAGTAGTGCATGATAATGGGCCCTGGTCAAAAGTAGTGCACTCTAAAGGGAATAGTGTGCCAAATGGAATATAGTGTGATAAGTTCATACCTCTTTTCTATGAAGAAAGGTTGATTTATATGAAGTCTCTTAAGAAGCCCTTCTTCCATTCCCAAAGAGTATGTTACACATGCCTACACCTGCCTGATTACCTCAGAGGCTTTTTTTCAAAACGGAATGGGGTGTATGCTCAAACGCTACCCCCCAACCAGAGCACTCCATTCTGCCAACTCTGGTATCTTGGCCCTCCCACCCCTACGGGAGAGCAGCTCCCGCTCAGCCCAGTCCAAGATCTTCTCTGTCATGGCACCCCAGTGGTGAAACTTGCTTCCCCCTGAAGATAGAACAGAAGAGTCCCTGACTATCTTCTGAAAACATCTGAAACCGTACCTCTTCAAAGGGTATCTTAAAGAATCCCCCAGCATCCCCCTTCCTCACACCCCCACCCCTCACACCCCCTCATCACACCCCCTCCTCACACCCCCACCCCTCACACCCCCTCCTCACACCCCCACCCCTCACACCCCCTCCTCGCACCCCCTCCTCACACCCCCACCCCCCCCTCACACCCCCTCCTCACCCCCTCCTCACACCCCCACCCCCCACCCCTCACACCCCCTCCTCACACCCCCACCCCTCACACCCCCACCCCTCACACCCCCTCCTCACACCCCCACCCCTCACACCCCCTCCTCACACCCCCACCCCTCACACCCCCACCCCTCACACCCCCTCCTCGCACCCCCTCCTCACACCCCCACCGCTCACACCCCCACCCCTCACACCCCCTCCTCACACCCCCTCCTCACACCCTCACCCCTCTCCTCACACCCCCTCCTCACACCCCCTCCTCACACCCCCACCCCTCACACCCCTCCTCACACCCCCACCCCTCACCCCCACCCCTCACAACCCTCCTCACACCCCCACCCCTCACACCCCCTCCTCACACCCCCACCCCTCACACCCCCTCCTCACACCCCCTCCTCACACTCCCTCCTCACACCCCCACCCCTCACACCCCTCCACACACCCCCTCCTCACTCAAATTTAAAATGTAAATGTACCCAACCGCATTTGGAATACAGAACCCTGCTTCACAATATGGCCACTGAAATGCAGAACTATTTTAATGACCATGAGCTTCAACCTCTCAGAAGGACCACATGACTACACACCACATAACGTCATGTCCATACCTCACAAGACAAAGGAACAACACAAGCCTTATTTGAACATGTTTACTAAGAAGCATACATCAAGCCAGGTCTAAATAAGGACACTGAAATGTCTCATACCCAAATAAAGTTTGGTACCATCACATACTCAGAGACTGTAAAGTTGAAAGAAGCCGATTATTTACTCAAACGTCCCTAAACTACTGCCACCATCTAGTGGTGAAATATAAACATTGCAGGTGCTCCATCTCCTGACTGACAGCAGTCTTAGGGACGCTGTTAGAAATGAAAGAAAAAGCGAGACATTTCATTGGTTACTTTTATCTGGACCATATATAGTCAACGAACTAAGTAGACCAGACCCAGCTGCTATCTCATTGGTGCCTATGGGAGAACCACCCCTTAAGTGGACAGGAACTGTGACATTTTTCTTCAGTGGTAAACGGCCTTTATGGGATATCTTAATTCATCCACCATCTTTGGATTGTGTGACACGCACACACACGAACACAAACACTCACGCACCAACACACAAGAACACAAACACAAACACGCACGCACGCACCAACACACAGAATACACACACACGTGTGTAGTTGAATTAGCCCATAAGGGGAAGTGGGAATAGTTGAAGTTGTTTGGGTCTCTTCTGCTTTTTAACATTTACTTCCTGAACACAGGAGGCTGCAGAAGGCAGAGCAGGTCATAATAATCCAGCTGCCCTGTGTGTCACAGCTGTGCAGGTGGTCAAACCTGAAACACCTGACTACAGAGAGGAAAGAGCACCAGCTGAGACCTCGCAACACTGCCGCACGCAAAGGCACAGAGAGGAAGGAGTACCAGCTGAGACCTCCCAACACTGCCGCACGCAAAGGCTCAGAGAGGAAGGAGCACCAGCTGAGACCTCCCAACACTGCCGCATGCAAAGGCACAGAGAGGAAGGAGTACCAGCTGAGACCTCCCAACACTGCCGCACGCAAAGGCACAGAGAGGAAGGAGCACCAGCTGAGACCTCCCAACACTGCCGCACGCAAAGGCACAGAGAGGAAGGAGCACCAGCTGAGACCTCCCAACACTGCCGCATGCAAAGGCACAGAGAGAGGACAGACAGACACAGGTCTGTTGGCACAGAGGTACTATGAGCCAGTGTAATGAGCAGGTTAAGTGGAGGAGGGCTTTGTTGGCTCAGAGGTACTATGACACAGTGACAAAGCCGTGGGTCTCTTTTGTCCTCCCCGTGCCTCAAGAACCAGAAACAATGACTAAAATCAGATAATGAGCCAGTGTTCCTCTGTAATGAGCAGGTTAAGTGGAAGAGGGCTTTGTTGGCTCAGAGGTACAGTGCACACAGTTGATCGGGAGGTCCACGGGATGAACTGTGGCTGAACCATAGGGGGCAAGGGTCATGAACGGGCCAAGGCATTTAAACTGAGTATGGATGGAGGGAGGTGTGAAAGACTGAGAAAACCCTTGAAACTGGGATTCTGCATGACATTATACTGATGGTGGTTATGGTGCATTGTGGTACTAGAGCAACTGGTGATTATCCAATAGGCAACGATAGATATCTGCATTACATCATCGTTGTTGACGATTTCTCTGTGTCTGATGGAAGTGGGGATGATGTCATGTACATCTGTGTCATGCAGTACACTTCCCTCTGAGCAAGTGGGTGGGTATGAGTGGTCAGAGAGTCTGCACATGGACAAGAGTGGTATCGGAGTGAAAGGTTAGTGAGACTGGGGTTTCTGAGAAGTGAGGGTGTTTCTGTGTGCTCGGAGTCAACCAGAAACACCCTCACTTCCCTCAGGTCACACAGAGTCGGAGGTACAGAGGAGTTATAGGAACCCTGGAAGAGACGTGTGGTTGGAAGAGACTTGTAGTTCCTTTGGCAGAGGTGGATAGCCAGTTTCAATGGCTCGTGTTGGTATAGCTGTTGCGTTTTGTCAGACACACACACATATTCACACACTTACCTGCATGAACTCTGACACACACGCACTCTACAAACACCTCTGCCAGGCATAGACAAGAAACACTTCCTAAACAAACAGCTTTATTTTTTCTCAGCCTTGTAAACAACTTCCCTCCTCCTCTATTCTCCTCTTTCTCCCTCTCTCCCTCTCTCCCTCTCTCCCTCTCTCCCCCTCTCCCTCTCTCCATATCTCTCAGTCAGTGTGGCTGCTGCATTCGCTTTGTGACTCGGGAGGTGTGTGTGTGACCCCTGCATTGGTCGCACCTCTCTCCTGTCTGGGGGTGTTGGTTCTCCTCACCTGTAACCTGGGATCAAAACACATCCAACTTTATTTAAAACATATTAATATGTTCTTCAAAAAAATTATTCAATCCAAGCAGTGAAAGTAAATAAATTATGAATTGAGAAAAGTAAAAGTGCTTAAAAATATGTTACAAGCAACAATGATAAAATAATCAAAACATATCAGACTAAATCCTTACTTCTGCATCTTCTTGGTCTCCTCCTGCATGTCGATACAGGCCATAGTGAACATCTTAAACTCCTTGTAGTTCAGGTGCTAAGGGAGACACAGAGGTGTATAGTCTGCTTTGAAGACAAACACATAGAGGGCAACCTAAAGCTGGGTAGTGGAGTCATCGCTGTCTCTGGACAGCTCAGGACGTATCACGGCTTAGAGTAGCATGTCTCTAACTAGAGACATCAAACTGGAAGATCTTACCCTTGTCAAAGGTAATGCACTATACAGTATAGTGAATAGGCTTCAAACCCAGAGAGAGAGTCAGTGTACCTCGTCTCCGGAGACGTCGAACTCGTAGAAGATCTTATCGAGGGCGTGTCCCTTGAGGTTGAACAGGAAGCCAGAGGCCTGGAACTCGGCGGGGCTGATGGTGCGACCTCCGTCCATGTCCAGCAACTCAAACACCGGCCTGGAGTGACGGAAGATGAAGTTCTTCTCCACGTGGTACTGGAAGAGATCACACACACACACACGCACGCACACACACACACACACGCACGCACGCACGCACACACACACGCACGCACACACACGCACGCACGCACGCACGCAAGCACACACACGCACGCACGCAAGCACACACGCACACGCACGCAAGCACACGCACACACACACGCACGCACACACACACACACACACACACACGCACGCACGCACACACATGCACACACACACACTCACGTGCACGCGCACGCACACGCACGCACGCACGCACACACACACACACACACACACACACACACACACACACACACACACACACACACACACACACACACACACACACACACACACACACATTCAAGCCAGCAGCATACCACTATGCATCCCACTGCTGGCTGGCCTGTGAAGCTAAGCAGGGTTGGTCCTGTTTTGACCCTTGATGGGAGACCAGATGCTACTGGAAGTGGTATAGGATGCACTCTTTCTTCTGGTCAATTTTTTTACATCCCAATGCCCCAGGGCAGTGATTGGGGACATTGGTCTTTCTTTTGTAAGGTCTTTCGGATGGTATGTTAAACAGATGTCCTGACTCTCTGTGGTCACTAAAGATCCCATGGCACTTATTATAAGAGTAGGGGTGTTAACCCTGGTGTCCTGGTTAAATTCCCAATCTGGCCTTCAAACCATTATGGTCACCTATTCATCCCCAGCTAACAATTGGCTCATTCATCCCCCCACCCCTCTCATTTAACTATTTCCCAGGTTGTTGCTGTAAATAAGAATTTCTATGAAACCTATGTTTTCTGGTCAACATTGAATCATGGCTGTAAAAAGCCTGTTGTTATATTTGTAAACGTGACTGTAATTGTCTAATGAGATATGAAAGGGGAAGCAGGTTGTGATCAAGGGATTTTCATCTCCTTGCCAGATATGAGAAGTTGTTTCCCCATGATAAACATGACCAACAGATAATGGACTTTAATGACCTTCAGTTTGACCACAAGGTTCTGACATACAAGCTCTATTCTCCTGACCACAAGGTTCTGTAGTAACCGATATGACATAATATAGTTCAATGCTGGAAGACAAATATACACACAACACACACACACTGTCACGTTCTGTCCATCGTTCGTCTGTGTTTTCCTTGTTTTAGTGTTGGTCAGGACGTGAGCTGGGTGGGCATTCTATGTTGTGTGTCTGGTTTGTCTATTTCTATGTTTGGCCTGATATGGTTCTCAATCAGAGGCAGGTGTTAGTCATTGTCTCTGATTGGGAACCATATTTAGGTAGCCTGTTTTGTGTTGGGTTTTGTGGGTGATTGTTCCTGTCTCTGTGTTTGCAACAGATAGGACTGTTTAGGTTTTCACTTTTCATATATAGTTGCCTTTATTAAAAACACGAATAACCACCACGCTGCATTTTGGTCCGCCTCTGTTTCACCAGAAGAAAACCCTTACACACACACACACACACACACACACACACACACACACACACACACACACACACACACACACACACACACACACACACACACACACACACACACACACACACACACACACACACACACACACACACACACACACACACACACACACACAGAGAGGGGAGAGAGAGAGGAACACTACCTCGCTGCAGAGCAGGATGCAGACCAGCATGTAGAACTGTTCGAAGGCGATCTCTCCGCCGGCGTTCCAGTCTAGCATGTCAAAGGTCATCATGATCTCCTTTTTCTTCAGGTCAGTCACATGGTGCATGAAGTGGTAGAACTGGATGTCTGCAAGAAGAAGAGCCACTTAGCCTACTGTTTGTTGCTTTAATAGAGTTGGTGGAAAAACATTTTAATAACCAACATGATTTTCTTTTGTCAGGTTACACCCCATACACGTTATGAGGACACAAATGACCTGGATGTCTATGAATACATTGATACACATTTGAATGTTTTTACCAATGTTTTTCTGTCATGTTACTCTTGCCACATTACTCACACAAATCTAAGTACCTGAATGAACTCAGGAATACTTAGACATAAATCCAAAATCTACCATTCAGAGTGTTCCTGTTGTGGACATCCAGTAGTTTGAAGTAATCAGACAGTATTTTGGCGTTGCGCAGGGAGAGAAGACAGTAGACACTGTCAAAGTCCAGATAATTTAAAAGAGCTCCTTTCTTTAGCTTCATCTTGGCTCACTGACTGACCACTACAGAAGTGCTGTCCCTCTCAGCTCTACCTGACACTGAATGACCACTACAGAAGTGCTGTCCCTCTCAGCTCTACCTGACACTGACTGACCACTACAGAAGTGCTGTCCCTCTCAGCTCTACCTGACACTGAATGACCACTACAGAAGTGCTGTCCCTCTCAGCTCTACCTGACACTGACTGACCACTACAGAAGTGCTGTCCCTCTCAGCTCTACCTGACACTGAATGACCACTACAGAAGTGCTGTCCCTCTCAGCTCTACCTGACACTGAATGACCACTACAGAAGTGCTGTCACTCTCAGCTCTACCTGACACTGAATGACCACTACAGAAGTGCTGTCCCTCTCAGATCTACCTGACACTGAATGACCACTACAGAAGTGCTGTCCCTCTCAGCTCTACCTGACACTGACTGACCACTACAGAAGTGCTGTCCCTCTCAGCTCTACCTGACACTGAATGACCACTACAGAAGTGCTGTCACTCTCAGCTCTACCTGACACTGACTGACCACTACAGAAGTGCTGTCACTCTCAGCTCTACCTGACACTGAATGACCACTACAGAAGTGCTGTCCCTCTCAGCTCTACCTGACACTGAATGACCACTACAGAAGTGATGTCCCTCTCAGCTCTACCTGACACTGAATGACCACTACAGAAGTGCTGTCCCTCTCAGCTCTACCTGACACTGAATGACCACTACAGAAGTGCTGTCCCTCTCAGCTCTACCTGACACTGAATGACCACTACAGAAGTGCTGTCACTCTCAGCTCTACCTGACACTGAATGACCACTACAGAAGTGCTGTCACTCTCAGCTCTACCTGACACTGAATGACCACTACAGAAGTGCTGTCCCTCTCAGCTCTACCTGACACTGACTGACCACTACAGAAGTGATGTCCCTCTCAGCTCTACCTGACACTGAATGACCACTACAGAAGTGCTGTCACTCTCAGCTCTACCTGACACTGACATCACAATGGTTCACCGTTGAATTTGATGTTCTATTACAGATTCTACATTCTATTGATAGAATTGTAACATGAATGATAAACTCATTTAGTATCGTTTTAATTGAATAATCATTACATATTATTTTGACAGTATATGACAACTTTCCAGTCTTTGCCATAATATCTTTGACATTTGTGTCACTACACTGAAAAGACAGTGATTCACTTGACTAATTCAAAGGTCTAAAACTGTACTGCACACTGTCAGGGAATTCCAATATTAGTTACACTACCTCATGTGTGAGGAAAGTAGACAACAACCTCTTAGTTGTATTGTTGTTCTACCTTTCACATAACTGAAAAGGTGCATCATCACAGTGTGACGACCCTCCCACTCTGTTTGCCAAATTCTTTTTGCTCTTATTCCGTTATCTCCACGTTGTTTCCCTCTATGTAACGGGCTACGAGCCAGTTCGTGACAACAGACAAACATGTCTCAAAGAAAGTGAACCTTCGTTACATAATTTCATTCCCTCAGTCCTTTCAGGGTCACATCAACTAAATTATTACATTCTCTGAGTACTCCTAAATGATAACATTTAAAAAGCAGAGGCTTTTATGAAACCATTTTGCTATGACTGGTGTTTACTGTACAATCACATACCATGTTTACATTTATAACGTTATGGATGAGAAGGATAATAATTGTAATCAAAGTGAAGAGATTGTTTTTGAGGGGGATGGTTGAGGCTACAAGGTAGCCAGCAACCTTACTACCATATTGTCTGAGGTAAGAAATATTTAAAAAGATAACATAACTTAATTACAGTTGTAAAATGTTTAAACAAGTGACTGAAAGTTTCTTTATAGCCTTTAAGCTATTTGACACAGCTTTTTATGTCATATTGCTGGATAATTAGCTACGTTTTTAAGAGCTTTTCAATTGGCATCTCTCCCTGTTTTCAGTCACAGGTGGGGCCTGGATTAGGTGTGAGCAGTGCAGGAGGTGGACTCATGAGTTGTAACGTTACTGGGGATAGCTTTAGCAGAGTATAAGAGTTGCTACTTCAATGTTACAGTGAATGAGTTGTAACGTTACTGGGGATAGCTTTAGCAGAGCATAAGAGTTGCTACTTCAATGTTACAGTGAATGAGTTGTAACGTTACTGGGGATAGCTTTAGCAGAGCATAAGAGTTGCTACTTCAATGTTACAGTGAATGAGTTGTAACGTTACTGGGGATAGCTTTAGCAGAGTATAAGAGTTGTTACTTCAATGTTACAGTGAATGAGTTGTAACGTTACTGGGGATAGCTTTAGCAGAGCATAAGAGTTGCTACTTCAATGTTACAGTGAATGAGTTGTAACGTTACTGGGGATAGCTTTAGCAGAGCATAAGAGTTGCTACTTCAATGTTACAGTGAATGAGTTGTAACTTTACTGGGGATAGCTTTAACAGAGCATAAGAGTTGCTACTTCAATGTTACAGTAAATGAGTTGTAACGTTACTGGGGATAGCTTTAGCAGAGCATAAGAGTTGCTACTTCAATGTTACAGTAAATGAGTTGTAACGTTAGTGGGGATAGCTTTAGCAGAGCATAAGAGTTGCTACTTCAATGTTACAGTAAATGAGTTGTAACGTTACTGGGGATAGCTTTAGCAGAGCATAAGAGTTGCTACTTCAATGTTACAGTGAATGAGTTGTAACGTTAGTGGGGATAGCTTTAGCAGAGCATAAGAGTTGCTACTTCAATGTTACAGTAAATGAGTTGTAACGTTACTGGGGATAGCTTTAGCAGAGCATAAGAGTTGCTACTTCAATGTTACAGTAAATGAGTTGTAACGTTAATGGGGATAGCTTTAGTAGAGCATAAGAGTTGCTACTTCAATGTTACAGTGAATGAGTTGTAACTTTACTGGGGATAGCTTTAGCAGAGCATAAGAGTTGCTACTTCAATGTTACAGTGAATGAGTTGTAACGTTACTGGGGATAGCTTTAGCAGAGCATAAGAGTTGCTACTTCAATGTTATAGTGAATGAGTTGTAACGTTACTGGGGATAGCTTTAGCAGAGCATAAGAGTTGCTACTTCAATGTTACAGTAAATGAGTTGTAACGTTAGTGGGGATAGCTTTAGCAGAGCATAAGAGTTGCTACTTCAATGTTACAGTAAATGAGTTGTAACGTTACTGGGGATAGCTTTAGCAGAGCATAAGAGTTGCTACTTCAATGTTACAGTGAATGAGTTGTAACTTTACTGGGGATAGCTTTAGCAGAGCATAAGAGTTGCTACTTCAATGTTACAGTGAATGAGTTGTAACGTTACTGGGGATAGCTTTAGCAGAGCATAAGAGTTGCTACTTCAATGTTACAGTAAATGAGTTGTAACGTTAGTGGGGATAGCTTTAGCAGAGCATAAGAGTTGCTACTTCAATGTTACAGTAAATGAGTTGTAACGTTACTGGGGATAGCTTTAGCAGAGCATAAGAGTTGCTACAATGTTACAGTGAATGAGTTGTAACTTTACTGGGGATAGCTTTAGCAGAGCATAAGAGTTGCTACTTCAATGTTACAGTGAATGAGTTGTAACGTTACTGGGGATAGCTTTAGCAGAGCATAATAGTTGCTACCTCAATGTTACAGTAAATGAGTTGTAACGTTACTGGGGATAGCTTTAGCAGAGCATAAGAGTTGCTACTTCAATGTTACAGTGAATGAGTTGTTATGAAATGTTATATTCCAACGTTATTAGTTATATTCCAATACTATATTCCAATGAAAATTAAAAATGAATTAAAAACAACTATTGAAAACATTTTGCTCCTGGATGTCATTTTAAAGACTGCTGGGAATTAAAATTTTGCATTCAAATAATATGTACTGCAATTGTATGTAATGGATTGTATGGAAAAGGAAGAACAAGGAAAAGTATGTGCAGGTGAGGTAAAAAGAGGGACTTTACATTAAATCTCTTCAGAGTGGGCCATTTAGCCCGGTTTTTAGAAAATGCCCCTTTTCTAAAAACATTTCATGAAATAGCAAAAAAAATATGGATACAGCATATGAAAGTGAGAAGGAGAGGAAGAACATGCCTGAACAGTCTTCTATTATCATGCCTTGTTTAGAAAGGCTAGAACGTGATTGAGTTCCTCGTTCTGCCCTTCTGTACTTTTCTCAACGGGGGAATTCTATTGGATGTTAAATGTCATCTGACACATGAAAAAGCCACTGTTTGGACGTCAGTGTTATTCAGAGGATAAGCGGTGATCAGAAGATGTTTGATCGTTGTCTAAAGGTATGAACAATTTACTTTTAAATTAACTAGTTGGTCTATAAATGTATCATGCAGATCAATTATTAATTTTGTACATCCTATTTTATATTTGTTATGAGCACTTTAATTAAGTAATGAACATGTATAGAAACTTAGATTTTAAATTTGACATTTATTTGACTAAACCATATTATCTCTCTCTTTCCTCCCTCGTAGATGAGGTTTACTTTACTCGGCATCCTGCCTGCTTTACTAGGCATTCTGATCCTACACCAGGCCAAAAGCCAAAGCCCCAAGTTCACTCAGAGCAGCTGGAATCTTCTTCCCAACGGTAGGAAATAATCATCTCTTATCAGAACACGTACATTACTGTCATCTATTAGATCAGTACAGTTTGTAACAATAATGGCAGCCTGTACACCTGTCGGTATGTTGTCAGTTCATTATTAAGACTTCAATGTGTTTCCAGTCTGGTATAGTGCAGTGCTTTCAGAAAGTATGCATACCCCTTGACTTATTCCACATTTTGTTGTGTTACAGCCTGAATTCAAAATGGATCAAATATTTTTTTAAATCTCTCACTCATCTACACACAATACCCCATAATGATGAAGTGAAAACATGTTTGGAGAAATGTTGGAACATTTATTGCAAATGAAATACAGAAGTATATAATTTGCATAAGTGTTAATAATCCTCAGTCAATACATGTTAGAGTGTTCTTTGGCAGCAATTCCAGCTGTGAGTGTTTCTGGGTAAGTTTAAGAGCTTTATACACCTGGATTCTACAATATTTGTACATCATTCTTAAAACACTTCTTCAAGCTCTGTCAACTTGGTTGTTGTTCATTGCTACGTCTTGCTATAGATTTTCAATCCGGTTCAAGTCAAAACAGTAACTAGGCCATGTCTTCTTGGTAAGCAACTCCTGTGTCTTTTGGCCTTGTGTTCTATGTTATTGTCCTGCTGAGAGGTGCATCTGTCCCCCAGCGTCTGTTGGAAAGCACCAGGTTTTGTTCTATATCTGTTTTTTTTTTTTTAGTTTGCCACAACAAACGGGTTGAAAACGTATTGACTCAAGATATTTCAGCTTTTCAATTTGAATTAATTGGTAACATTTCAAAAACAAAATTCCACTTTGACATTATGGGGTATTGTGGTGGGCAGTGACACAATATATCAGTTTAATCCATTTTAAATTCAGGTTGTAACACAACATATGTAAAACGTCAAGGAGTGTGAATACTTTCTGAAGGCCCTGTATAAAGATGAGTTAGTTATATGTTGGTTTTGCCAGTCCGGTGTATAGATGGTATAAAGTTGAGGATATGTTTATTTCAGATTATAAGGCTATATAAAATTGAGGGTGTGTTTATGTCAGTATCATAAGGCTATATAAAGTTGAGGATATGTTTATTTCAGATCATAAGGCTATATAAAGTTGAGGATATATCATAAAGTTATATAAAGTTGATTTTTATTTCAGATCATAAGGCTATATAAAGTTGAGGGTGTGTTTATGTCAGTATCATAAGGCTATATAAAGTTGAGGGTGTGTTTATGTCAGTATCATAAGGTTATATAAAGTTGAGGGTGTGTTTATTTCAGATCATAAGGCTATATAAAGTTGAGGGTGTGTTTATGTCAGTATCATAAGGCTATATAAAGTTGAGGATATGTTTATTTCAGATCATAAGGCTATATAAAGTTGAGGGTGTGTTTATTTCAGATCATAAGGCTATATAAAGTTGAGGGTGTGTTTATGTCAGTATCATAAAGTTATATAAAGTTGAGGGTGTGTTTATTTCAGATCATAAGGCTATATAAAGTTGAGGGTGTGTTTATTTATATAAAGTTGAGGATATGTTTATTTCAGATCATCATATAAAGGCTATATAAAGTTGAGGTTTATTTCAGATATAAGTTTATTGAGGGTCAGTTTATCATAAGGCTATATAAAGTTGAGGGTGTGTTTATTTCAGATCATAAGGCTATATAAAGTTGAGGGTATGTTTATGTCAGTATCATAAGGCTATATAAAGTTGAGGGTGTGTTTATTTCAGATCATAAGGCTATATAAAGTTGAGGATATGTTTATTTCAGATCATAAGGCTATATAAAGTTGAGGGTGTGTTTATTTCAGATCATAAGGCTATATAAAGTTGAGGGTGTGTTTATTTCAGATCATAAGGCTATATAAAGTTGAGGGTGTGTTTATTTCAGATCATAAGGCTATATAAAGTTGAGGATATGTTTATTTCAGATCATAAGGCTATATAAAGTTGAGGATATGTTTATTTCAGATCATAAGGCTATATAAAGTTGAGGGTGTGTTTATTTCAGATCATAAGGTTATATAAAGTTGAGGGTGTGTTTATGTCAGTATCATAAGGTTATATAAAGTTGAGGGTGTGTTTATGTCAGTATCATAAGGTTATATAAAGTTGAGGGTGTGTTTCTGTTGATGAGCTAAGGTCGGAGCCCAAATTATTGGCACCCTTGAAAAAGTTGAGAAAATAAGTATGTTTAATAGAAATAATGCTCAACAAATGGAAAACTTTATTTTGTACCAATTAAATAAGTCAGAGAAAGATATTTTGTTTAATTAACAAGTCATCTTTTTATCTCTAAAGATAGGGATTAAAATGATTGTCATCCCTGTGCCGTTATCCTTGCATGTGATATATTGAAAAGTATTGAAAACAAGGTTGCCAATCATTTGGACCAATCTTTTTGAGAAAGAAAAGCATAGTTGTTAAACAAAATCTTGTTTAAAAATACTATACTACAAATTATAAAAAACTGAACTATATTAAATGCTCAACTTATTTTGAAAATTATATTATTTTATACCAATACAATAATACAATTTTCAAAAGAATTTGAGCATTTAATATAGTTCAGTTTTTCTAATTATATTATAGTATTTTTTGCTAATCTTTATCAAGGGCGGCAATAATGTTGGACCTATCTGAATATGTTCTTGTTAATTGAAATGTGTGTTGTCACCAGTTGTTGTGGTGAACGTAGACGGCTCACTGGTTCAGCATCCTCTAACCTGCCTGGGTTCCTTCAACCGAGAGGAGGAGGGTTGGAGGAGAGATAATGACTGGGTGTGGCGGAGAGATGGAGAGGAGGATGAGGAGATCCTATGGATGATGGGTGGAGAGGAGAAGAAGAAGGGGAATAGCTTCCTTGTCAACCTGGAAGAGAGAACTGGAGGGGGGATCTTTACATGTCACAGCCTGGATAGAACCCTCCTGAAGAATACTACGGTGCTGGTCAAACACTTGGACGAAGAGAAACGCATTCTAGAAGGATCCACCGGAACAGGTATACAGGATGTCTGTCTACAGGATGACAGACAGGATGTCTGTCTGTCTGTCATCCGAAATCAAGTCAAATATTAGTTTTCATTTATTCTCCAATTGCAACATCTTCTGTATCTTCTGTTCATTTGTTTGTTTCTATTCTAAGGCTATATGAAATGTTCTACATGGAACTACCAGGGAGAATTCCACTGCTCCTGGAAATTCACCACAAAACGTGTTGGGACCATCATGTCTGTCAGAGTGGCACGGTACTATCACCACCAACCTTTTCAATGTATTCTTACTACACTCTTAGAACAACTGTAGAACCATACAGGGTTAAACGGTTTGTCCCCCTAGTGTAACCTTTTTGGTGCTGGGTAGAACCCTTTGAGGAGGGTTCTACCTAAAACCCTCTATGTAGGGTTCCTCAAATAATCCCCTATATATGGTTCTACCTAGATCCCTCCATGAAGGGTTCTGCCTAGAACTGTCAATCAAGGGTTCTTTCGAGAACCCTTTTATCTTCAAAGGTTTCTTCTTAGAACCCTCTATGAACGGTTCCACCAGCCTTATTAGCCTTTAAAATTGTATTACTACATTACATATATCATAAGGCCTTTCTTTGACGGCCTAGTTATAGCCTAACACAGTGTTGTTAGGAATCTCCTTGTTTACAGGCCACATCAGGCCTGCAAATCAGATTATGCTGGCTTGCAAAGTGATGTGTAATTCTTATTGGAATCCAAAAAGAGTTAGGATATCCAACAAGTGTAATTGTTAATCACCTGCAACCTGCATTCAGAATGACTGCTAGGGTAGGGAAGATTGAATACTGAGACTACCTCAATCATCTAAACTGGATCAACCATCTCAGTAATGGGTGCAATAAATCCAAACACAAACAGATTGGATTAGTTTAGAAAACTGTATGTTATTTATCTTTTTGTGTAGCATAAAATTCATCAACCAATCAATGTACATGCAGGGGTGCGTACTGGCAGCAGAGAAGTCAGGCGCAGGAGAGCAAAAACTGATTCACAACGGTGTTGTTTAATAACCATAAACCACCGTCAACAGAACAATACAAATAAATGGGTCAAACAAAACCCGATAATACCAGCATACCGTTGCACAAGCACTAGAATAAACAATTACAGACAAGGACATGGGGGGAACAGAGGGTTAAATACACAACATGTAATGATGGAATTGAAACCAGGTGTGTGGGAAGACAAGACAAAACAAATGGAAAGGTGGATCAACGATGGCTAGAAGACCGGTGACGTCGACCTCCGTACGCCGCCCAAACAAGGAGAGGGACCAACTTCGGCGGAAGTCGTGACAGTATCCCCCCTTGACGCACTGCTCCAGCGACCCAGAGGGTGAGGCGCAGGGCGATCCGGACAAAGACGGTGGAATTTCTGCAGCATTGAAGGGTCAAACACGTCCTCGACCGGAACCCAGCACCTTTCCTCTGGACCGTACTCCTCCCACTCCACGCGATACTGAAGGCCCCTCGCCCAACGCCTCGAATCAAGTATGGAGCGAACGGAGTACGCCAGGGCCGCCTCGACGTCCAGAAGGGGCGGAGAAACTTCCCCACCTCAGATTCCTGGGGTGGACCAGCCACCACCGGCCTGAGGAGAGACACATGGAAGCAGGCGTTAATATGGTAATCTGGGGGAAGCTGTAACCTATAACAAACCTCGTTCACTCTCCTCAGGACTTTAAATGGCCCCACAAACCGCAGACCCAGCTTCCGACAGGGCAGGCGCAGGGGCAGGTTTCGGATCGAGAGCGAGATCCGGTCCCCCGTTGTGAACACCGGGGCTTCACTGCGGTGACGGCCTGCATTCTCTTTTTGGCACAGCACGGCCCGCAGTAGGTGAACACGGGCAGCTTCCCATGACTCCTCCGCACGCCTGAACCAGTTATCCACTGTAGGAGCCTCGGTCTGAGCGAGTTCTGTGCCGTCTCGGACCAGGGCACGAACGTCGCCCACTCCCTCGGCCGGTCCTGGCAATAGAACCGCAGAAAACTGCCCATATCCTGGTTTACTCTCTCCACCTGCACTTTCCTCTCGGGGGAAAACCACATTTACATTTACATTTAAGTCATTTAGCAGACGCTCTTATCCAGAGCGACTTACAAATTGGACCACGAAGTAAGGCTGATCGAGAACCCCAGACGTTCCATGAACGCCTTCCAGACCCTAGACGTGAACTGGGGAGCTCAATCAGACACTATATCCTCAGGCACCCCGTAGTGCCGGAAGACGTGCGTAAACAAGGCCTCCACAGTCTGTAGGGCCGTAGGGAGACCGGGCAGAGGAAGGAGAAGACAGAACTTAGAGAACCGATCCACAACAACCAGGATCGCGGGGGGGAGATCAGTGAGAAAATCCACCGACAGGTGTGACCAAGGCCATTGGGGAACGGGTAAGGGGTGTAGCTTCCCTCTGGGCAGGTGCCTAGGAGCCTTACACTGGGCGCACACCGAGCAGGAGGAAAAATAAACCCTCACGTCCTTAGCCAAGGTAGGCCACCAGTATCTCCCGCTCAAACAGCGCACTGTCCGACCGATCCCAGGATGACCAGAGGAGGGTGACATGTGGGCCCAATAAATCAACTGGTCACGAACAGCAGATGGGATGTACAGACGCCCAGCGAGACACTGGACGGGAGCGGGCTCTGCACGTAACGCCTTCTCAATGTCCGCGTCCAGCTCCTACACTACCAGCGCCACCAGGCAGGAGGCGGGGAGTATGGGAGTGGGATCCATGGGCCGCTCCTCTGTGTCATACAGCAGGGACAATGCATCTGCCTTCACCTCCTGGTCCGTAGGAAAGGGTGAACACAAAACGGGTGAAAAACATGGCCCACCTTGCCTGGCAAGGCTGGTGTACTCCAGATTTCAGTGGTCAGTCCAGATGAGACTATGTTTAGACCCCTCAAGCAAATGTCTCCACGCTTTTAAGGCCTTTGACGACAGCCAACAACTCCCGGTCACCCACGTCATAGTTCCACTCCGCCGGGCAGAGCTTCTTCGAGAAGCAGGCACAGGGGCAGAGCTTCGGTGGCGTATCCGAGCGCTGAGAAAGCACGGCTCCTATCCCAGCCTCGGATGCGTCCACCTCCACTATGAACGCCAAAGAGGGATCCGGATGGGCCAGCACGGGAGCCAAGTTAAACAGAGCTCTCAGGTGATTAAAAGCCCTGTCCTCCTCAGCTGTCCACTGCAAGCGTACCGGTCGCCCCTTCAGCAGTGAGGTAATGGGAGCCGCTACCTGACCAAAACCCCGGATAAACCTCCGGTAGTAGTTGGCAAAACCTAAGAGATGCTGTACCTCCTTTACCGTGGTGGGAGTCGGCCAATTACGCAGGGCTGAAATGCAGTCACTCTCTATCTCCACCCCTGAGGTGGAAATGCGATACCCTAGGAAAGAGATGGACTGCTTGAAGAACAGGCATTTCTCAGCCTTGACGTACAGGTCATGCTCCAACAGGTGACCAAGCACCCTGCGCACCAGGGACACATGCTCGGCGCGTGTAGCAGAGTATATCAGAGGGTGGTAAGTAGAACCATACAGGGTTCTATGGTTTGTCCCCCTAGTGTAACCTTTTTGGTGCTGGGTAGAACCCTTTGAGGAGGGTTTTATACCTCACCACCACTACACCCTGAAAATCTTGTCTACAAAGGCATGGGAGACTGATGGCACATTCATCAACCCGTACGGCATGACGAGGTACTCATAGTGTCCTGAGGTGGTACTGAAAGCCGTCTTCCACTCGTCCCCCTCCTGGATACGCACCAGGTTGTACGCGCTCCTGAGATCTAGTTTGGTGAAGAAGCGTGCCCCGTGCATTGACTCAATCGCTGTGGCCATGAGCAGTAGAGGGTAACTATACCTCACCGTGATCTGGTTTAGAACCCAATAGTCAATACACAGGCGCAGAGCTCCCTCCTTCTTCTTCACAAAAAAATTAACTGGAGGAGGCGGGTGAAGTGGAGGACCGAATGTACCCCTGACGCAGGGATTTGGAGACATATGTTTCCATAGCCTCCGTCTCTGCCTGTGAGAGGGGATAAACGTGACTCCTGGGAAGTGCAGCGTCTACCAGGAGATTTATCGCACAATCGCCCCGTCGATGGGGTGGTAATTGATTCGCCTTCGTTTTGGAGAAGGTGAGAGCCAAATAGGCATATTCGGGGGGAATGCGCACGGTGGAGACCTGGTCTGGACTTTCCACCGTAGTAACACCAACGGAAACCCCTAAACACCTTCCCGAGCACTCCTGCGACCACCCCGTGAGAACCCTCTGTGGCCAAGAAACAGTGGGGTCATGACACACTAACCAGTGTAGGCCTAGCACCACGGGAAATGCAGGAGAGTTAATAAGGAAGAGACTAATTCTCTCCTTGTGACCCCCCTACGTCACCATGCCCAGAGGAGCGGTGGCCTCCCTAATCAACCCTGACTTTAATGGTCCACTATCTAAGGCGTGAACTAGGAAGGGCACAGCCATGCGAACAATGGGGATCCCTAAACTATGGACGAACGATATATCTATAAAATTATCAACTAAAAGATTTTGTGTCTCTATCGGGCCGTAGGCAGCTATGCTATCATAAATACAGTAACTAAATAACCGCCCATTTGAAAAGGAAAATGCAATAAATATTTACTCTGAGCTGCGCTTCGGTAGATTGGTCGTAGATAGAAGGCCGGGTTGTCCAGCATGGATCTCTTGTCATGGTAGAATGTATACTCTGTCCGTCCTCTCCTAGCCCATGTTTACAGCTGCGGTGGCTAACGCAACTGCTAGGAGGTATTAATTATTTAGTGAATAAGAGTTCAAAGTTCATACCAAGTTGCCATACTTTAACTTTTTATGGCTGCAGGGGCAGTATTGAGTAGCTTGGATGAAAAGGTGCCCATTGTAAACAGCCAACTCCTCAGTCTCAGTTGCTAATATATGCATATTATTATTAGTATTGGATAGAAAACACTCTAAAGTTTCCAAAACTGTCAAAATATTGTCTGTGAGTATAACAGAACTGATATTGCAGGCGAAACCCTGAGGAAAATCTAAACAGGAAGTGGCTTCTATTTTGAAAACTCCATGTTCCATAGCCTCCCTTTGCTGGATTTAAAGGGATATGAACCAGATTCCTTTTCCTATCGCTTCCTCAAGATGTCAACAGTCTTCAGACATAGTTTCAGGCTTTAATTTTGAAAAATTAGCCAAAACGATAACATCGCGTCAAGTGTCACATGAGTTTTGCTCGCGCAACAGAGTTTGGATAGGTATTGCTTTTCACTCTCCTACTGTGAAAGACATTTTCAGTTGATATATTATCGATTTTTATTTTCAAAACAACCTTGAGGATTGATTATAAATAACGTTTGACATGTTTCTGTGGACATTATTTGGAATTTTCGTCTGTGGATTCGCCTGTGGATTTCTGAACATAACGTGCCAAACAAACTGAGGTATTTTGGATATAAAAATAATCTTTATGGAACAAAAGGAACATTTGTTGTGTAACTGGGAGTCTCGTGAATTGAAAACATTCAAAGATCATCAAAGGTAAACGATTAATTTGATTGCTTTTCTGATTTTCGTGACCAAGCTACCTGATGCTAAGTCTACTTAATGTTTTGTCGTGCGATCGATTAATTTATGCAAACGCTTGGATTGCTTTCGCCTTAAAGCATAATTTCAAAATCTGACACGACAGGTGGATTAAAAAAGGCTAAACTGTGTTTTCCTATATTGCACTTGTGATTTCATGAATATAAATATTTATAGTAATATTTATTGTATGTAGCGCTATGCTATTCAGCGGTTGTTGATGACACTTATCCCGTTAGTGGGATTGCAGCAATAACAAGTTTTAAGATCATGCTATATTCTGTATTATAGTCGAAATTCATCTTTTCGGCTTGTTGATCGTCATCTTCACGTTGAAATTCGATGCTAATTTCGTTAGGTTCTTGTCTCTCAACCAGAGCTCACGCTGAGGTTGGCTTAGTTCTGTTGGCGATCGTGTCCTTTTAACGTGGGGACCGCCGTCCTCTCGTCCTTGGAATAGAAAGTTGAATTTTCGTCAACGGTTCATATAGTGGTGAAAGAAGGGCGTGTTTCATAGTTTACAACCAATGTCTGAGTTTCTCTACGACAAACCGTTCTCTCATTTAAGAAGCTAAAATTACATTTAATCTTTTCACAAATTGTTTTATATTTAAACAATTCAATTGCACAACAATTCCATGTGAATCTGATAACTAGAATGTGTCGACATTCCAAGATACAGTTTATGTCATTCTGGCATTAGTGGTATTGTCTCAGACAACAACTATTCTGAGATCATATTCCTTAAGTACCAGCGCATATTTTCAACTGGTTGGATTCCCGAAATATGGTTCCATTTCCCACCTTTTGATGTTACCAGACTCTCTATGTTACAAAGACTTTACAAGAGCCAACTCTAAAAAGTAGAGAGAGAGAAAAGGGGAAAGGTATTTATGGGGGTCATTAACCCTCCCCCAACAGGCCAACGTCATGACAGCTGTATAGGCTATAACATTTGCATAATATCTTGACTTGACTTCAAATTAAATATTAGTGAATGGACTACAGCAGTAGCCTGTGTTAGTCTAATTTTAGTCATCCATTTCTTGGCTTTTCTATAGTGGCCTGTCTGATGCAGAGAACATCAGCTGTTCTGTGGATGCCAGTGGACAGCAGTGGACATGTTCCTCTTCGTCTGGCCAGAGTGACATCATGTGTTCTGTGAACAGTAGTGGACTGGGGGTGTCCTGTGTGGACAGACAGTATTGTCCCTATGCTGAGGAGACTGACCGGATCACCCTGACCATCTACATGAGGACTAACTACCTGCTGGAGGAATACTCCCAACGCTTCTACTTATCAGAAATTGGTGAGGACACACACACACACACACACACACACACACACACACACACACACACACACACACACACACACACACACACACACACACACACACACACACACACACACACACACACACACACACACACACACACACACACACACACACACAGCACTTCTACTTATCAGAAATTGGTGAGGACACACACACATCACTTCTACTTATCAGACATAGGTGAGTGTGAGAGAGGGTCCTTGTTGCAGCCATAAGGGCAGACATGTTGCAAGAGGCTGGCAGAATCAGTTGCACAAGTTGTGATTTTAGGCTACTTAAAGTTGATGATAATGGTCCAGATGTGCACTTCATTATATTTACAAACTAATAAAAAACATTATATTTACAAACTAATAAAAAACATTATATTTACAAACTTCACAATGTAACTGGTCTCTGAAAAAAATGCATTGGAGAGCTGGCAAGCCTGTCTATCCCATAGGAGTTTGTAGCGCAGTAGTGCAGAGACACTCTAATAATGGCGTTGTAGGAATCCTACCTCTATATACAAATATCTGGCACATATATGTAGGCCTATCAAAAGATTATATGCTGAGATATTGTTGGTTTAGGTGCTTCTGAAAGGTAGTTTTGTAGTACAGAGTGCTGGTTGAAGTTATGGTAATTATCCCTCCCTCCCTCCAGTGAAGCCAGACAAGGTATCCATTAAGAAGATGAACAGCAGTACTATAGAGTGGAGCTATCCTGTCTCCTGGAACAGACCCATCTCCTACTTCCCCCTCTCCTTCCAGGTCAAAGAGATCAAAGGCAGAGAGCGCAAGAACGGGTGCACGTGTGATTCTCCCTGCACAAAGGTGAGGACTACTGTTTACATACTGTACATCCTATTAGGCCTTGTCTCTAAAGCTTGATGAGAGCCATTACTCCAAGAGATCCAGACCGCATACTCTTGAACTGATAGACATGGTCACTCTGGTCCCTGGTTATATTCATTAGGGCACACTGTAGCAAAACATTTTGCAACGAAAAGTGAAAATGAGTGTTTCTTATTCTTATTGTCTTCCATTTGGTGCTTAATGATTTCAATCACTGTGTTCCCTCAGGTCCACACCACAGAGAGCCGCCAGTGGTCAGTAAAGGCCAAGGTGGTGGTGTGCGTCAGGTCCCAGGATGCCCTATGTGACTCCCCCTGGAGTGACTGGACAGTGTACAGGTCAGTACCACATTCTCTAGTCTACTGTATTCAGCAGAACCTCTCCTCGAGGACCCCCAGTCGTTCCATGTATTTGAACTATTGAAGAGCTAACACACAGGTGAGCTAGTTCAGTCCTAGAAATAAATTGTGAAACGGCTGGGGGTCCCAAAGGAGAGGGTTTAAAACCCCTGCTCCAGTCTACTGTTTTATCATGCTACATTTACCAGGGTCAGGTCAATTGGGTTTTTCATTCAGTAGTTTCAGGAAGTGGATCAAAATTTTCAAGAATTGAAAATATGCCATTGTTTATCAGTTCATTAATTTAATTTCTGAGAAGACATTGCAGAACAACACGTTTTTCAATACGATGTTTTCTTTCAGACACAACAACAAGGGAAACAAGAGAAGCAGAAGAAACAGAAGCAGAAGTTTGTGTCTCAATACTAGATCTTTACCATACTGATGGCCAGCAAATATTATCCTATTTGTTCAAAGGTGACTTCATTCACACTCCAAAACATCAACTATGACAAAGGTGACTTTGTTGTCAAGACCAGAGATTGTATTTCTGAACTAATTTTATGACACAATCTTTACTTTTACATTCTTAATGCGTTATGACATTTATTTATTGATATTTATTTTATCATTATTATGTATTTATTGATTATTGCTTTTTATCTGAAAAAGTGTGACATGACTTTTACTAACATAAACTGAACTGATATTGTTGTGACTTTAATACTCTAAATCTAAATAAACTTACAAACCTGCTCAGTGTGTATGAGTTCTTTCCACTATTCTGTGCTCATAGTCATTAATTAATATCAGGATTTGAAAAAATAACAACATGAAATCAAGCATAGTCAGAAAGGAAGTAACCTATGACTAATCTCATTGTTAAATACAATATAAATACCGACGCTAATACACTTCCTTTGACTCTGACAAACTACAGCTGGCTGTCCTGGAAACGGGTGGATGGCTTAGACCCCAGGTGTAACAGCTGAGAATTATAGAACGCAGCGACTGTTGCTTTTCACTCTATTTATCCAACATGAGGTTTTGGGGTTGCTGGGTGGTATGGGATTGCAGTTATCTTGCAACACTGTGCATGAGGTGCTCTGACTCCCACACAACTAGAAAGCTGTTTGGAATTGGTATGGTTTTGAGTTCCTTTTGTTTTCATACATGTACTAGTTGAGTATGTATTGAATGCACAGTTGCAAATGACATTCTTACATAGTGCCTAGAGAGTTGTGTATCCTGTCCTGTGTGATACACAAGCCTTGTGTAAGGTCCTGGGTGTCGTGAATGTGGAGTCAGGTGCAGGGAAACAGAGAGTTCAGTAGAGTGCTCTTTTAATGCACACACGGTGAAAACACGGCTACCCACTAAACACTGGGTGCTTAAAACAAAATGCCCCAGATACGGGGAACGAACATATAACAGCACTATACACTAACATACAACAGCACGTTCGTCTTTAACCAACACCAGGATTACAATATTCAATCCCGCACAAAGAAACGGGCGGGCCGGCTGACTAATAAAGCCCAACTAATTACAAACTTAAAAGAGGTGCTATCAATAAACACATAAGGAGGGGGAGGAAAGAAATCAGTGGCAGCTAGTAGACCGGTGACGACGACGAGGGAGAGGAAAGAGATCAGTGGCAGCTAGTAGACCGGCGACGACGACGAGGGAGAGGAAAGAGATCAGTGGCAGCTAGTAGACCGGTGACGACGACGAGGGAGAGGAAAGAAATCAGTGGCAGCTAGTAGACCGGTGACGAAGAGGGAGAGGAAAGAAATCAGTGGCAGCTAGTAGACCGGTGACGACGACGAGGGAGAGGAAAGAGATCAGTGGCAGCTAGTAGACCGGTGACGACGAGGGAGAGGAAAGAAATCGGTGGCAGCTAGTAGACCGGTGACGACGACGAGGGAGAGGAAAGAGATCAGTGGCAGCTAGTAGACCGGTGACGACGACGAGGGAGAGGAAAGAGATCAGTGGCAGCTAGTAGACCGGTGACGACGAGGGAGAGGAAAGAAATCAGTGGCAGCTAGTAGACCGGTGACGACGACGAGGGAGAGGAAAGAGATCAGTGGCAGCTAGTAGACTGGTGACGACGAGGGAGAGGAAAGAAATCAGTGGCAGCTAGTAGACCGGTGACGACGAGGGAGAGGAAAGAAATCAGTGGCAGCTAGTAGACCGGTGACGACGAGGGAGAGGAAAGAGATCAGTGGCAGCTAGTAGACCGGTGACGACGAGGGAGAGGAAAGAAATCAGTGGCAGCTAGTAGACCGGTGACGACGAGGAGGGAGAGGAAAGAGATCAGTGGCAGCTAGTAGACCGGTGACGACGAGGGAGAGGAAAGAGATCAGTGGCAGCTAGTAGACCGGTGACGACGACGAGGGAGAGGAAAGAGATCAGTGGCAGCTAGTAGACCGGTGACGACGAGGGAGAGGAAAGAAATCAGTAGCAGCTAGTAGACCGGTGACGACGACGAGGGAGAGGAAAGAGATCAGTGGCAGCTAGTAGACCGGTGACGACGACGAGGGAGAGGAAAGAGATCAGTGGCAGCTAGTAGGCCGGCGACGACGAGGAGGGAGAGGAAAGAGATCAGTGGCAGCTAGTAGACCGGCGACGACGAGGAGGGAGAGGAAAGAGATCAGTGGCAGCTAGTAGACCGGCGACGACGAGGGAGAGGAAAGAGATCAGTGGCAGCTAGTAGACCGGTGACGACGACGAGGGAGAGGAAAGAGATCAGTGGCAGCTAGTAGACCGGTGACGACGACGAGGGAGAGGAAAGAGATCAGTGGCAGCTAGTAGGCCGGCGACGACGAGGAGGGAGAGGAAAGAGATCAGTGGCAGCTAGTAGACCGGCGACGACGAGGAGGGAGAGGAAAGAGATCAGTGGCAGCTAGTAGACCGGCGACGACGAGGGAGAGGAAAGAGATCAGTGGCAGCTAGTAGACCGGCGACGACGAGGAGGGAGAGGAAAGAAATCAGTGGCAGCTAGTAGACCGGTGACGACGAGGAGGGGGAGGAAAGAAATCAGTGGCAGCTAGTAGACCGGTGACGACGACGAGGGAGAGGAAAGAGATCAGTGGCAGCTAGTAGACCGGTGACGACGAGGGAGAGGAAAGAGATCAGTGGCAGCTAGTAGACCGGTGACGACGAGGAGGGAGAGGAAAGAAATCAGTGGCAGCTAGTAGACCGGTGACGACGAGGGAGAGGAAAGAAATCAGTGGCAGCTAGTAGACCGGTGACGACGACGAGGGAGAGGAAAGAGATCAGTGGCAGCTAGTAGACCGGTGACGACGAGGAGGGAGAGGAAAGAGATCAGTGGCAGCTAGTAGACCGGTGACGACGAGGGAGAGGAAAGAGATCAGTGGCAGCTAGTAGACCGGTGACGACGAGGGAGAGGAAAGAGATCAGTGGCAGCTAGTATACCGGTGACGACGAGGGAGAGGAAAGAAATCAGTGGCAGCTAGTAGACCGGTGACGACGAGGGAGAGGAAAGAAATCAGTGGCAGCTAGTAGACCGGTGACGACGAGGAGGGAGAGGAAAGAGATCAGTGGCAGCTAGTAGACCGGTGACGACGAGGAGGGAGAGGAAAGAAATCAGTGGCAGCTAGTAGACCGGTGACGACGAGGAGGGAGAGGAAAGAGATCAGTGGCAGCTAGTAGACCGGTGACGACGAGGAGGGAGAGGAAAGAAATCAGTGGCAGCTAGTAGACCGGTGACGACGAGGGAGAGGAAAGAGATCAGTGGCAGCTAGTAGACCGGTGACGACGAGGAGGGAGAGGAAAGAGATCAGTGGCAGCTAGTAGACCGGTGACGACGAGGGAGAGGAAAGAGATCAGTGGCAGCTAGTAGACCGGTGACGACGAGGGAGAGGAAAGAGATCAGTGGCAGCTAGTAGACCGGTGACGACGAGGGAGAGGAAAGAGATCAGTGGCAGCTAGTAGACCGGTGACGACGAGGGAGAGGAAAGAGATCAGTGGCAGCTAGTAGACCGGTGACGACGAGGGAGAGGAAAGAGATCAGTGGCAGCTAGTAGACCGGTGACGACGACGAGGGAGAGGAAAGAGATCAGTGGCAGCTAGTAGACCGGTGACGACGAGGAGGGAGAGGAAAGAAATCAGTGGCAGCTAGTAGACCGGTGACGACGAGGGAGAGGAAAGAGATCAGTGGCAGCTAGTAGACCGGTGACGACGAGGAGGGAGAGAAAGAGATCAGTGGCAGCTAGTAGACCGGTGACGACGAGGGAGAGGAAAGAGATCAGTGGCAGCTAGTAGACCGGTGACGACGAGGAGGGAGAGGAAAGAGATCAGTGGCAGCTAGTAGACCGGTGACGACGAGGAGGGAGAGGAAAGAGATCAGTGGCAGCTAGTAGACCGGTGACGACGAGGAGGGAGAGGAAAGAGATCAGTGGCAGCTAGTAGACCGGTGACGACGAGGGAGAGGAAAGAGATCAGTGGCAGCTAGTAGACCGGTGACGACGAGGAGGGAGAGGAAAGAGATCAGTGGCAGCTAGTAGACCGGTGACGACGAGGAGGGAGAGGAAAGAGATCAGTGGCAGCTAGTAGACCGGTGACGACGAGGAGGGAGAGGAAAGAGATCAGTGGCAGCTAGTAGACCGGTGACGACGAGGGAGGGAGAGGAAAGAGATCAGTGGCAGCTAGTAGGGTGGCGAGAGGAAAGAGATCAGTGGCAGCTAGTAGACCGGTGACGACGACGAGGGAGAGGAAAGAGATCAGTGGCAGCTAGTAGACCGGTGACGACGAGGAGGGGGAGGAAAGAAATCAGTGGCAGCTAGTAGACCGGTGACGACGAGGAGGGAGAGGAAAGAAATCAGTGGCAGCTAGTAGACCGGTGACGACGAGGGAGAGGAAAGAGATCAGTGGCAGCTAGTAGACCGGTGACGACGAGGAGGGAGAGGAAAGAGATCAGTGGCAGCTAGTAGACCGGTGACGACGAGGAGGGAGAGGAAAGAGATCAGTGGCAGCTAGTAGACCGGTGACGACGAGGGAGGGAGAGGAAAGAGATCAGTGGCAGCTAGTAGACCGGTGACGACGAGGGGAGAGGAAAGAGATCAGTGGCAGCTAGTAGACCGGTGACGACGAGGAGGGAGAGGAAAGAGATCAGTGGCAGCTAGTAGACCGGTGACGACGAGGAGGGAGAGGAAAGAGATCAGTGGCAGCTAGTAGACCGGTGACGACGAGGAGGGAGAGGAAAGAGATCAGTGGCAGCTAGTAGACCGGTGACGACGACGAGGGAGAGGAAAGAGATCAGTGGCAGCTAGTAGACCGGTGACGACGACGAGGGAGAGGAAAGAGATCAGTGGCAGCTAGTAGACCGGTGACGACGACGAGGGAGAGGAAAGAGATCAGTGGCAGCTAGTAGACCGGCGACGACGAGGAGGGAGAGGAAAGAAATCAGTGGCAGCTAGTAGACCGGTGACGACGAGGAGAGGAAAGAGATCAGTGGCAGCTAGTAGACCGGTGACGACGAGGAGGGAGAGGAAAGAGATCAGTGGCAGCTAGTAGACCGGTGACGACGAGGAGGGGGAGGAAAGAAATCAGTGGCAGCTAGTAGACCGGCGACGACGAGGAGGGAGAGGAAAGAAATCAGTGGCAGCTAGTAGACCGGTGACGACGAGGGAGAGGAAAGAGATCAGTGGCAGCTAGTAGACCGGTGACGACGAGGAGGGAGAGGAAAGAGATCAGTGGCAGCTAGTAGACCGGTGACGACGAGGAGGGAGAGGAAAGAGATCAGTGGCAGCTAGTAGACCGGTGAGGAGGGAGAGGAAAGAGATCAGTGGCAGCTAGTAGACCGGTGACGAGGAGGGAGAGGAAAGAGATCAGTGGCAGCTAGTACACCGGTGACGACGAGGAGGGAGAGGAAAGAGATCAGTGGCAGCTAGTAGACCGGTGACGACGAGGAGGAGAGGAAAGAGATCAGTGGCAGCTAGTAGACCGGTGACGACGACGAGGGAGAGGAAAGAGATCAGTGGCAGCTAGTAGACCGGTGACGACGACGAGGGAGAGGAAAGAGATCAGTGGCAGCTAGTAGACCGGTGACACGACGGACGAGGGAGAGGAAAGAGATCAGTGGCAGCTAGTAGAGAACAAGAGGAAAGAGATCAGTGGCAGCTAGTAGACCGGTGACCAGGAGGGGGAGGAAAGAAATCAGTGGCAGCTAGTAGACCGGTGAGGACGAGGAGGGAGAGGAAAGAAATCAGTGGCAGCTAGTAGACCGGCGACGACGAGGAGGGGGAGGAAAGAGATCAGTGGCAGCTAGTAGACCGGTGACGACGAGGGAGAGGAAAGAGATCAGTGGCAGCTAGTAGACCGGTGATGACGAGGGAGAGGAAAGAGATCAGTGGCAGCTAGTAGACCGGTGACGACGAGGAGGGAGAGGAAAGAGATCAGTGGCAGCTAGTAGACCGGTGACGACGAGGGAGAGGAAAGAAATCAGTGGCAGCTAGTAGACCGGTGACGACGAGGGAGAGGAAAGAGATCAGTGGCAGCTAGTAGACCGGCGACGACGAGGCAGAGGAAAGAGATCAGTGGCAGCTAGTAGACCGGATGACGACAACCGCCGAGCGCCACCCTCATAGCGGGTGGAGATTATAACAGAACAAGGCCAAGATGTTCAAATGTTCATAGATGACCAGCAGGGTCAAATAATAATAATCACAGCGGTTGTCGAGGGTGCAACAGGTCAGCACCTCAGTAGTAAATGTCAGTTGGCATTTCATAGCCGATTCTTCAGAGTATCTCTACCATAGTCCTTCTCTATATTAAAGACCTCTGGGGACTAAGGTATCTAAGGAATGGATCCAAAACGTCTCTCTGGACCTTCAGTGTTTGCCAACATCGCCACCGGGTTTGTTTTTACCGACTTGTTCCAAAATAAAACAACTCACAAAGGGAGCGTCCTCTCTCTTTGAAATAGGGGCTCAGTGGGCTGTTGGGGTCAGCATATAGAACTTCACATTGTAGTATGTAACTCCCTTGAAGTTTTAAAATATGCCGCACAGGCAGCGAACCACATAGATCACGATGCGATCTTTATGTCTCGACCCGAACTGGGGTGCGAGAAAATGTAGATACGTTTGGTTTCGTGGCAGTGGCAGTGATCTGCGGAGCCGCGGGCCCCCTATGTCATTTCAATACTGCTCCACCATGCCCAAGTATTAATTGTTGATGCGAGTCCATCACATCCACGATTTGACGTGAAGATCTTTCTTTAACGTAGGCTATATGATAAATGATCCCACTTGTAACGAGTGATGAGAGTCGGGAAGCAAGTACAGGGAGCGAGTGTTTTAATAGATAAACAAAACAATAAACACAAACAACGCTACGACATGAGGCAGAGTCAATAACACCTGAGGAAAGGACCAAGGGGAGTGACAGATATAGGGAAGATAATCAAGGAGTTGATGGAGTCCAGGCGAGTGTCATGAGGTGCTGACGAAGGCGCTTGATGATGGTGACAGTTGTGCAGGATAATCAGCAGCCTGATGACCTAGTGGCCAGAGAGGGAGTATATGTGACAGCACTGATGGTTTCACCAACAAAATGTTTTTTTTTGCCACTACTTAATAAGTCAGCATGATATTTTCAATTATAATCCAATTAATTTGTTTAAAAAATCATATTATTCAATAGTTTCAGTACCATGTTAAGATAACAAAATGCATTCTGGGATTCATTGTGCAAATACTCTCCAAAGCATTGTTTTATCTGTCATCGTTTTAAGCAACAGTTGAGCTAGTTATCAAGAAACAACAGCCCGAAAATAAAATTAAGAGAGAAAGTCGAGAATAGAAAATTACGTATTTAAAAATCAGCAATGTATCTACACAAAAGTATAGCCCAAAAGAGGAAGGCCAAAAATGAGAAAGCAAAGAAGGTATAAAATTAGTTTAATTAGATTCCTTTTTCAAATGCAGTTCAAGTCCAGGCTTGCTTGCTAGCACAAACAATGTAGTGGGACCAGAAGAGGATGTAGGTGTATCATCGCCAGCAACAGCTTTTAGCGGGTCAAGTGAGCCAAGGCCAAGCTGCTCCATCGTGCCAGAAGAAGCAACATTGACAGAGGAGGATACAGGTTGTCAGGTATCGGCGGATACGACCCTCACCAAGATGATGCAGCAGCACGGAAAAAGAAAATGGTTTTAGAAAATGTGAACGTTGTCTCCAAAATGCTACAGGCCAAAGACGCAGACCTGCACAGGGCAGTCAGCCTACTCAAGGACATGATAGAGGTCCTCACCGGAATCTCACAGGATTTTTAGAAGGCCAAAGTCACTGCAAAGACACTTGCTGACAAATGGGGAGCTCAGAATGCATTTGAAGACACTCAGAGAAGAAAGGCGAGGCATCATTTTGATTAGCTATGAGAGGACGAGCGACATTCTGATGGGGAGAGTAGTTTTAGAGTCAACGTGTTTAATGCAAACCTTGACATCGTTATCCACCAGCTGTCAAACAGATTTAAAAGTCTGCGGGTAACATGGAGTCTGTTTGACTCCATCCATCCTGGCCAATGCAGATGATGATGATGCGCTCTACGAGACCGTCAGCCGGCTGGCTGAACATTGCAGCAAAGATATATCAGCAAGCTTCCCTGGCCAATTACTCTCTTTTGGGGCCTTTAAGAAGGAAATGGTAAAGCGCACTACAGTGAGAGACCTGGAAGTTAATTTGGCCAAAGAAAATTAAAATGGCTCAACGGAATGAAGAAGAAAAACACACTTGCGAACTGGTTTAAACCTTCACAAAAGTTTTGAACATGCAATATTGGAAGGTGAACCATTGCCCCAGTCTGAGGTCCTGAGAGCAGGTTTATGCTGCCATGTTTGAATGCTCCACTTGATTGATTTGCTGGTGTTTTTCCTATAGGCCTCTGTGGGAGGCAGATCATTTGAAATACCAGTATGTCAGTTTTGCCACTGTGCATAACTTCAGTGAACATGTACTGGGTCATTAGCTGTGTTTCTGTGTTTCTGTCGAGAGATTGAGCTATATGTTTGTTTTATAATATAGGCTATTGCCTATCAGTTGCAGATAAAATAGGGTGTTTTTTGACCGCTTTGTGCTTCCGTGGTGCTGATAGACTTATACGGGTTCATTTCTGACCGCCGTCCATGGTGCTCAATGTATTGGCTATATTGCGGCTTCTCTGGTAACAGCTTCAAATGTGCCCTGAGATTAGGTTCTGCTCTGCTGTTACAATGTTTAGTCATATTAACACACAGCCTTACCAACACTATTATTTACAATATGGGTGGTGAAAGGGGCCTGTAATTTTTTGGGGCACCTGGGCCCGTCATGATTAAGCTACGCTACTGTGTACTGGCATTGAGTACAATTGCCACACTTGTAGTTGACTGTGGGAATATGCAGGAGCATGGTCTTGTTTGCGCCTTCGAGGCTGCTGAAGTGTATTCCCTAAAGTCTAAGAGTAGAATATGCCAATGTTTTTGTAATGATGCCAAATAGTTCTGAACTTTGTGGGGTGTAGGTGATGAGTTGGATAGGTCTTGCTCTCTAGGGCTTGTGAGCTTCCTCAGCAGTTGTGCTCTAGGAACATCCATGAGTTTCCTTTCAGCCATGTCTGACTGTAGCCCTTTACATGCTTGCAAAATACCTTATTTACATAAAGTATTCAGACCCTTTGCTATGAGACTCTAAATTGAGCTCAGGTGCAGCCTGTTTCCATTGATCATCCTTGAGATGTTTCTAAAACTTTATTGGAGTCCACCTGTGGTAAATTCAATTGATTAGACATGATTTGGAAAGGCACACACGTGTCTATATAATGTACCAAAGTTGACAGTTCATGTCAGAGCAGAAACCAAGCCATGAGGTCGAAGGAATTCTCCATAGAGCTCCAAGACAGGATTGTGTCGAGGCACAGATCTGGGGAAGGGTAGCAAAAACTGTCTGCAGCATTGAAGGTCCCCAAGAACACAGTGGCCTCCATCATTCTTAAATGGAAGAAGTTTGGAACGACCAAGACTTATCCTAGAGCTGACCGCCTGGCCAAACTGAGCAATCAGGAGATTTGTCAGGGAGGTAGTCAAGAATGCGCTGGTCACTCTGACAGAGCTCCAGAGTTCCTCTGTGGAGATGGGAGGACCTTCCTGAAGGACAACCATCTCTGCAGCACTCCACTAATCAGGCCTTTATTGTAGAGTGCCCAGATGGAAGCCACTCCTCAGTAAAAGGCAGATGACAGCCCGCTTGGAGTTTGCCAAATGTCACCGAAAGAGAAACAAGATTCTCTGGTCTAAGGAAATCAAGATTGAACTCTTTGGCCTGAATACCAAGTGTAACATCTAGAGGAATCCTGACACAATCCCTATGGTGAAGCATGGTGGTGGCAGCATCATGCTTTGGGGATGTTTTTCATTGGCAGGGACAGGAAAACTAGTCAGGATCAAGGGAAAGATG